>NC_079561.1:19078099-19420599 GCF_015846415.1 Triplophysa dalaica | reverse complement strand
ATTGAGTGAGTGAGTGATTGAGAGAGAGAAAGAGAGAGAGTGAGTGAGTGAGAGAGAGAGAGAGAGAGAGAGAGAGAGAGAGAGAGAGCGAGTGAGTGAGTGAGTGAGTGAGAGGGAGGGAGAGAGAGAGAGAGAGAGAGAGAGAGAGAGAGAGTGAGTGAGTGAGTGAGAGAGAGAGAGAGAGAGAGAGAGAGTGAGTGAGTGGGAGGGAGGGAGAGAGAGAGAGAGAGAGAGAGACTCTCCAGAGTCGTGGAGTGAGACAGGGCTGTAGTCTAAGTCCTACACTATTTAAGATTTACATGAATGAATTAGCTGGAGCTCTAGAACAGTCACCAGCACCCGGTCCGACCTTACAAGACACTGAAGTGAAATGCCTCCTGTTTGCAGACGATCTGGTGCTGCTGTCACCCACAAAGGACGGTCTACAGCAACATCTGGACACCCTGCACACTTTCTGCCAAACATGGGCCCTATCGGTTAACCTTAAGAAGACTTGAGTCATGATATTCCAAAAAAAGCCCAGTAGCCAAAACCAACATCACAGTTTCAAACTAAACAACGTGCCCCTAGAACACACCAAGAACTACACATATCTCGGTATAAACATTAGTAACACCGGAAACTTAAACAAGGCTGTGAATGACCTGAGAGACAAGGCACGAAGAGCCTTTTACGCAATCAAAAAGAATATTAAAATTGACATCCCAACCGTAATCTGGCTGAAAATAATACAATCAATTATAGAACCAATGGCGCTGTATGGAAGTGAGGTTTGGGGTCCTCCCGCCAACCAAGAGTTCAACAGATGGGACAAACACCCAATACAGATTCTGCAAACAGAAATGTGTAAAAACATTCTATATGTCAAGTCCTGCCACGACCAAAGAACAAGCAGCACAACACAAAACAACACTGACAGGACAACACACACAAATTGACACTGTCACCCTCATTGAGAACATTGAACACACTCTTTTTCTGTTTATATTGAGATGTATATATATAGATTTTTACTTGTAGACTTTTATTTTTTTTAAACATCTCTTCCGCCAACACCTGACTGATCTGTTCTGACTCTTTTCTTCTCTACTCTAAAAAAAAAAAAAAAAAAAAAAAAGAAAAATGTATGAATGAATGGTTCCGTATACTGTGTTAGGCTATATAAGACTAGTCTTCTTTTTGATTGCACTTATGCTTTTGTTGTACTTATGCTGTCCTAATTGCTTCCATTATCTACCCCACTTGTAAGTCGCTTTGGATAAAAGCGTCTGCTAAATGACTAAATGTAATGTAAATGTAATTTTATTTTATTCTATTTTATTTTTTATTCTCTTAATCTGTATTTCTGCATGTTTATATTTAATCTTGTGCTTTGGCAATGTAAATTTTCTTTTATCATGCCAATAAAGCTCCTTTGAATCTTGAGTGAGAGAGAGAGAGTGAGTGAGTGAGTGAGTGAGTGAGTGAGTGAGAGAGAGAGTGAGTGAGAGAGAGAGAGAGAGAGAGAGAGGTGGGGTGTGTGTCCTGTCGTTTGTTATTTCCAGACCTCTGTCTCTACTGTCATCACCTATTGTGTTACACGACAGAGTGAATGTTATTCTGTATTTTACAGTAAAATTTAATACATTTTCTTGACAGAATTGTTGAAAGCCTTTTCACTGTAGGCCTACAGTACGTAATGTTGTGCATCATAAGATGATAACACATGATAACACACTGTTCTTGTATATGAGGCGTTATTTCTCCACAGGTGTAAAGTCATGTGAGGTACATACCAGGACATTGAGTCAGAAACACCAGCAGCATTCTTCAAACATCACCTGTCAGATTCGGCTGCTTTTCTGTATTGACTTCAAATGTCAGAATGAAAGCTCAGTGATGAAACACAAAATATCTGGATTCAGATCTCACACTTTAGATTCGACATTTGTATTAAAGCATCACTTGGTATTTCATTCTTCTTCTGCAAGCAGCTGGTCCGGACATTTTCACCTGTAATATGTATAATCTTTGAGAGAGACGAGTCAAGCAGCCTCTGAATGTCGCTTCAGTCCAGCAGGTGGCGCAAACGCTGCGCGCATCACAGAAAACAGCACGTGAAGTAACAGCAGCTCACAGTTTCAACAGCAGTAAGATTTGTCTTTTGATTTTTTTTGTGAATGATATTTGTGTTTGCTTTCTTGCTTACAGTAACTTTTGTTTTTAATGATCGCTTCAAAATTTTGTGTCCGAAATTGCCCCCTATACCCTAACATTGCACTATCTGAGAGGACATCTATTTTAGTCGTGTCCGAATTCATAGTGGACATTAGATCACTGAGTGCACTTATTCAATCCCTATGATGCATCAGAATAACGAGTGTACTACCAATGAAGGGAATGAGGGTAAAGTGGACTATTTCAGACACAGCCAATGTTTTAACTACGTTTCAGTCAGAAAAGTTTTTCGTTGATTTATCAGAGCTATGTATTATCGTAAAAAATGTAAAAAAGTGTGTTTTGCGTTGTATAATTGTGGAGATAATTTTGATGTTTTGTTCAGGTGTCCATGATGATGGTGCAGGTGGATGTGATGTGCTGTAAATCAGTAGGAACTGATCTGTCTATGCTGGATATTGATGATTTGATGACAGAAATCTGTCAGCTGAAGAAAGAGGTGAAGTTACTGGAGACAAAACTCAGAGAGAGAGACCAACTCAACAGAAAGGTTTGGACACATGTCATGTGTATGATATCTATACATGTAACATTGGTCTTCATACTAGATTAAATGTATCAAAGCACTGAAATGTATGTTATTTTCAGGATGTATGTGGTGTTTCTCTCTGTGACTTCACTGATCAAACATCTCCAGATCTTCTGCTTTCTGTCTGTAATGAAGAGCAGAAGACATCAGTGAAGCTGCTGGACTGTGAGATGGAGCTGAAGACAGAAATCACAGAAGAACAAACAGATGAAGGTGATGAGATTTATTCAGGTGTGTCTCTTCTCTTCATGTTTAACACAAACATATGAACACTACCAGTATAGTTTTAAGAAGCGCTCTATGTATGTTTTACTCTCATATTGCTCATAATGTTTTTCTCTGTTCATTTTAGACCTGATGAAGGTGAAGGAGGAAAGTTCAGAACTTATTGTATGTAACTTCATGACTGGAGAAGAATCTGTGCGGCACTTGAAGACTGAAAAGAATTTGTCACGCAAAGCAACAGACAAAGATTCTCACACCTGCCCTCACTGTGGAAAGAGATTCATTTGTAAATATGAACGCAATAGGCACATGAAAATTCACACCGGAGAAAACGTTCCTACTTGTGATCAGTGTGGAAAGAGCTTCACTCGTAAACACCATCTTTATGACCACATGAGAATTCACACTGGAGAAAAGTGTTTCACGTGTGATCGATGTGGTAAGAGCTTCAGTCGTAAGTTTACCCTTTCTGCACACATGAGAGTTCATACTGGAGAAAAATCTTACAGATGTGATCAGTGTGGAAAGAGTTTTATGTGGGCAACATCTTGGAAAGATCATCTTCTCTGTCATTCTGGAGTGAGATCATTTCAGTGTGAACAGTGCAGTAAAATGTTCTTTTCTGCAAATAAACTGAAGCAACACATGAAGACTCATACAGGTGTGAAGCCTCATGTCTGTTCCATCTGTGGAAAGGCCTTCAAACAACTCTCCAAACTTAAAAATCATAACAAGAAAACACACACAGGTGTGGGATCTCTTAAATGTTCTGTGTGTGTGGAAACCTTTTCGACATCAAACCAATTAAAACAGCACCACAAATTACATACTGCTCAGAAATCTCATCTGTGCTCCTCATGTGGACAAGGTTTTCTAGATTCAAGACGTCTTGAGATTCACATGAACAAGTGTTGCAAAGTTCATCCACATGAAACTGTTCCGACCACAAGATCCCTGAGATCTTCTGTAACTTTTTAGTGAAGCTTGTCTTGATGGACAAGTAAAACATTCAGAGAACATCAATGTGGTAATTCTGCAAAACCCTTTTGTAGGTATGTTACTTCAGCAATAGTAGTATTTTATCATTGTTGTGCTGGGAAACAGAGGACAATGAACTGAGGTTTGTGCAGTTTTGGGATCCAGTAACATTTCTGTATACTGGATATAATTCAATTTATTTATTTAGCGCTTTTCACAATGTGCATTGTTCCAAAGCAGCTTTATAGGATCACATAAGAATACCTGAACAAAACTGAAAGGTAAAACGCAGCACAGTGCATGGTGTTTATAGAACAAGCAAGATCATTCTAATCAATAATAACTTATAAATAAATGCAGTCTCGAGGCGAGGAACCCAAACTCCAATGATGAATAAATCGAGAAAAAAAACCTTGGGAGAAACCAGGCTTACCCGGTTGGGTCTGATCTCCTCTGATGTGTAATAGCTGCACTCAGTGACCCGGACCAATGCCACCGAGCAAACGTCCATGAAGAAGAAGGAGAGCCCACCAGCTGCGACCCAGGAAGTCCCACCCGCTGAAACCATGCAGGTCCAACTTGGTCCCACTCCGTGATCTACAACAGAGGAACAACCAGGGAAAATAGTAATGGCATAATGTAACTTTATTCCTCTGTTGTCTGACATCGTCCACAAAACAAGACCCCACTTCCCACAAACACCCACCCAGCAACCTCTAATCCAAGTCACTGAGCGCAGCTATAACTTTGAACTGCTGTCATGTGATGTAAATTTAGCATTAAATACCAAGTATACCAAGTATTGTAAATTTAGCATTTATGTGATAAGTAGTCCGTCTTTGCTCTTGGTTGGGGATGGTATTGTCTGAGATGGGGCTGAGATGGTCAGTCAGTGTGCAGGCTCTCTAAATGAGGATGGCACAAGATGTTCAGATGGAGCTGTGTAATCTCAATTTGCATATGGGCATATGACGTTCATCTGGGCCTGGCTGTATGGCTATTCTGAGGAGGGGGCAGAAAGAGAATAATGAGCGTTGCTGCTGTTCATTAACTATGCATTAAGTGAAAACTTGGGTGAAAAGATGTCTCTTTATTTTTCTTTAATCTAGATTTAAATTGGGAGACTGTGTCTGACCCTCGAATAGTATCAGGATTCAGTAAGGCTATTCCAGAGTTAATGTGCTACGTATGAGAAAGTTCGACCCTCTTCGGTGGGTTAAGTCATTCTAGTTGTTATAAGGAGTTTAATTTGAGGCATATATGGCCAAAGGTGAAAATACATGTGTATTACTTTGTAAAAAACTTGTGTTTTATGCTGCACTTTTGATTGTCTAAGACTCTTTCGTTCACTGGAGAAAATTAATGCGATTAAATAAAAGAATGCTTGCATCTGTTTTAAGTTTATATAATGTTGTCCATATTTTAATAAAATGAACAGAATTGTAAGATTTTGTGTTTTCACAGCTTCTTAACTTGAGGTCTTTAAGGTCCTTTATTTCTCATCTAGATCAGAACTGTGTAAGGTGAATGTCACTGCTTGAATGTGCCGCTTACATCTGTCCACGTTGTCTTATTAAAACATATGACACAAATAAAACCTTTTAAAATAGTAAATCATAGAGTTGAGTGGGTTAGTATCGTAAACAACTGTTGTCATGCAGTCGCTGCGTCTCACTCAAGGTGGCGCAGAAAACAGCAGCACGTGAAGAAACAGCAGCTTTCAGTTTCAACAGCATAGTGTTGTGTTGTTCGTGTTTTCATCATTTAATTGATTTATATTTGTTCTTTTGTAACTTATTGTTTTTTTCTGGAGACTTTAAATCTTGAGATTGTCTAATTGTTTTCAGGAAAGTTTTTGTCTTGATTAATCAAAGCTCTTTTCGTGTGTTATCACATTATAATCAAGTTTTTCGGTTTGTAAATATTCTTCGATGTTGTGTTGAGATGTCCATGATGATGGTGCAGGTGGATGTGATGTGCTGTAAATCAGTAGGAACTGATCTGTCTATGCTGGATATTGATGATTTGATGACAGAAATCTGTCAGCTGAAGAAAGAGGTGAAGTTACTGGAGACAAAACTCAGAGAGAGAGACCAACTCAACAGAAAGGTTTGGACACATGTCATGTGTATGATATCTATACATGTAACATTGGTCTTCATACTAGATTAAATGTATCAAAGCACTGAAATGTATGTTATTTTCAGGATGTATGTGGTGTTTCTCTCTGTGACTTCACTGATCAAACATCTCCAGATCTTCTGCTTTCTGTCTGTAATGAAGAGCAGAAGACATCAGTGAAGCTGCTGGACTGTGAGATGGAGCTGAAGACACAAATCAAAGAAGAACAAACAGTTGAAGATTATGTGATTTATTCAGGTGTGTCTCTTCTCTTCCCTCCAGTTATGACACTAATATATGAACACTATTAGTATAGTTGTTAGAAGCGCTCTTGCCAACTTTGTGGCTGGAGTGAGCTTTTTTGGCCAGTGTTGGGTGGGGTTGCTTACATGGGCACATTTTTTACAGCAATGTTTCCTTACTGTCCTCTTCTTTTTGCTCTTCCTACAAAACCACATGTGGTCGTATGTGTAAAACATTCCTTTCTTGTGCTTATTAGAAAATATATTTCTATGGAGCTTTAATGTGGAAATGTGCCACAGTAAGATGATGTCAAGAAGTGGGCATGTCTGGGCGGTTCCTTGTAAAAAGTTAATATAAAAGATGATGACATTAGCTGATTTTCTTTCTTTTAAAAAATAATATGAACGTATTTATTTCTTCCTCTAAGGAAATTATAAAAGTTTTTTACAAATATCTTCGATTTACTTCAAGTACAAACGTTACTTGGAGTTGGTATAATTAGGACATATTAAGTGAAACAAAATAAAATAAAACAAAACAAATTAACTGGGTGGCACTTAAAATTAGATTAAAAATAAAGATTTATAAATTTGGTCGACATTTGCAAATAATCTTGTTAATAACACCTAACATTATAATATTTTGTTGTTTTCAAATCTTTTGGGGAAACCCCAACTTCTCTGCTCTTGCTGATAATACAGTCAATACAAACATTGTATATTAGGAGTCTAACGGTATGTGTATTCGTACCGAACGTCGGGCAACATTCCAAATAGTCATCATTCCAGTGCCCTGCCCCTTGGAGTTTAGACACTGGAGTGAACAGGGCATTGCGTGGCATTATGTAGACGTTTGGAATGCACTTTGCAAAGGATGCGATGTCATTTCTTCATTATCTTCAGCTGGCATGTTCCTGTGACAACGATCAGCATTGTGTCCGTCAGCAGATGTCGCTGTTTTAATGGCATAACTTAAGCATAAAACCTTAGTGCAGGGCTCCTCAAATCTTACCCTGGAGGGCCGGAGCACTGCAGAGTTTTGCTCCAGCCCTGATCAAACACACCTGAGCAAGCTAATCAAGTTGTTCAGCATCGCTAGAAAATCACAGGTGTGCAAGTTTGATCAGGGTTGGATCTAAACTCTGCAGTGCTCCGGCCCTCCAGGGTAAGATTTGAATAGCCCTGCCTTAGTGTTTGCAAATAAAAAAATATGAAATGTATTGTTTAAGTTTTATATACATTATTCTTTATATATTATATAGCATTTAACAAACTTTTACAAATGGTTTTATGCTTAAGTTATGCAATTAAACAGCAACATCTGCTGACGGACACAATGCTGATCGTTGTCACAGGAGCATGGCAGCTGAAGATAATGAAGAAATTACGTTGCTTCATTTGCAAAGTGCATTCCAAACGTCCACGTAAGGGCACGCAAATGCCGTTCACTCCAAAGTCTAAGGGCTCTGCCTTTCAATGGAGTAGGAAATAGGAATGGTGACTTTATGACGGTTATACCCCTACTGCAGTGGTTCCCAGATGAGGGTCGCGTACCCCCAGGGGTACTTTGGAGTACTGCAGTGGATACGTGAGAGAAACTGAAATTTAGTAATAAATAATGAAAATCAATAAGTCAATAAATTATGATAATAGTATTGTTATATGAAATGAGGTCTACACAAATATGCATCAAAAATTAATTCATACATTTAAAACGCATTTCAATTTATAAGAGTTTTTTTTTGAGACCCGGAATCAGGAGCAGTGTCTGGGTGTGAAATAATGCAAGTTAGGAGAGGTTGCTGTTAAATGTTAAAAAAAATGATTTTCCTGAACTGAAAAACACTGATTTACCTTAAACTGTTATCCAAGCCAATCCACCTTTATTTATAAAGCACTTTAAAAACAACAGTGTTGACCAAAGTGCTGAACACAGTCTATAAATAAACAATAACATACAGCAGAAACACAACAAAAATAATAAAACAATAATTAAACAAAACAATAAATACAACAGTAATACAAAACTAGAAAGTCAACCCTCAAACTGAGGTAAAAGCCAAAGAAAATAAATAAGTCTTAAGATGGGATTTAAAAACAGGAAGAGACTCAATCAATCTGATGTGCAAAGGCAGCTCATTCCAGAGTCTCGGAGCTGCCACGGCAAACGCACGGTCACCTCTGGATTTTCGTTTAGTCCTGGGGACGACCAGCAGTGCCTGTCCAGCTGACCGGAGCGAAGGAAGGGGGGTGTAAGGCACGAGGAGATCTGACAGATACTGGGGGGCCAGGCCATGCAGACATTTAAAAACAAATAAAATAATTTTAAAATCAATGCGGAAGTGCACAGGGAGCCAGGGGAAGGACTGGAGGATGGGTGAGATATGGTCAAATTTTCGAGTTCCAGTTAAAAGACGAACAGCCGCATTTTGAACTAGTTGTAATCGTGACATAAGTGATTTGCTAATGCCAGTGTAAAGTGCATTACAATAATCTAAACGAGTGGTGATAAAAGCATGGATTAAAATTTCAAAATCATGTCGAGATAAAACCGCTTTTACTTTGACTATTTGCCTCAGCTGAAAAAAGCTGGTCTTCACCACTGCACTAATCTGGGCATCAAGTTTTAGCCGACCATCCAATTTGACTCACAGGTTTGTAACCACAGGGCTAATGTCTCGGGTTAGACAACCCAAGTCAACAGAAACCACAGCAGCTGAGTCACTAGAGGCAAATAACAAACACTCAGTTTTGCTCTCATTTAAATACAAAAAATTCATAGCCATCCATGCTTTCACTTCATTCAGACACTCTAAAAGGGTTTTTGACTGGCTTAGCGGCACATATATGTGGCAGTCATCAGCATAAAAATGGAACGAAACAATGTGACTTCTAAGTATTGACCCAAGAGGCAGCAGGTACACTGAAAAAAGCAGCGGCCCAAGGACAGACCCTTGAGGAACACCGCACGATAGAGGAGCCGAAGAAGAAACAGCATCACTGACCTGAACTGAAAAACTTCTGCCTTCCAAATAGGAAATAATCCAGGCTAAGGCCAACCCCTTAATGCCCACACAGTTCTCCAGTCGTGACAATAAAGTTTGGTGATTGACTGTATCGAACGCAGCCGTAAGGTCCAATAGCAGCAGAGCAACAGTATCACCAGAGTCTGAAACCAGAAGAATGTCGTTGAAAACCCTCAGCAGAGCTGTCTCAGTGCTGTGGGCTGACTTAAACCCATCCATCCATCCATCCATCCAACCATTGTATTCCGCTTATCCGGGGCCGGGTCGCGGGGGCAGCAGTCTAAGCAGGGATGCCCAGACATCCCTCTCCCTAGACACTTCCTCCAGCTCTTCCGGGGGGACACCGAGGCGTTCCCAGGCCAGCCGGGAGACATAGTCCCTCCAGTGGGTCCTAGGTCTTCCCCGGGGTCTTCTCCCGGTGGGACATGCCCGGAACACCTTCCCGGGAAGGCGTCCAGGGGGCATCCGGAAAAGATGCCCGAGCCACCTCAGCTGGCCCCTCTCGATGTGGAGGAGCAGCGGATCTACTCTGAGCTCCTCCCGAGTGACCGAGCTTCTCACCCTATCTCTAAGGGATCGCCCGGCCACCCTGTGGAGAAAGCTCATTTCGGCCGCCTGTATCCGGGATCTTGTCCTTTCGGTCATGACCCACAGCTCATGACCATAGGTGAGAGTAGGAACGTAGATTGACCGGTAAATCGAGAGTACAGCGACTGCATTACTGCAGAAGCTGCACCGATCCGTCTGTCAATCTCCCTGTAAACAGGTTCAAATAATGGAGGGGAAGAAAGGAGTCGGGGTCGGCGTGGCTGGGAAAACTTGCAAGAATCTCTTTTATTATCAACGTACTTCCGGGTATTCACTTCCGGGTTTCAATATACATATTTCTACACAATCTTTCTGGATCGTAGATTCCTTCTGGTCAGCCTGTTGGACGCAACGTCTCTCGGCTTCGGCACACACACACAGGTTTTCCCAGCCGTTCTCTCTCTCCCGCCTCTGGATCTGTGGATCCCTTTTATAGCGTCTCCTCGCCAATTACTAGAACGAGAAGCAGGTGTTTTCACTAAACCGTTGATCTGCCTACTCACCGTCTTTCTCGCGACACTCTCTCTTCCCGCAGACCGTGCTGAACCACGCCCACCTCTCCACACTCCCGTTCCATACTTCCCTCACTCGTGAACAAGACCCCCAGATACTTGAACTCCTCCACTTGAGGCAGGAACTCTCCACCTACCTGAAGTGAGCAAGCAACCCTTTTCCGACTGAGAACCATGGCCTCAGATTTGGAGGTGCTGATTCTCATCCCAGCCGCTTCACACTCGGCTGCAAAACGTCCCAGTGCATGCTGAAGGTCCTGGTCTGATGGGGCCAGCACGATGACATCATCCGCAAAGAGCAGAGATGAAATCGTGTGGTCCCCAAACCTGACGCCCTCCGGCCCCTGGCTGCGCCTAGAAATTCTGTCCATAAAAATGATGAACAGAACCGGCGACAAAGGGCAGCCCTGCCGGAGTCCAACATGCACCGGGAACAAGTCTGACTTACTGCCGGCAATGCGAACCAAGCTCCTGCTCCGGTCATACAGGGACCGGATAGCCCTTAGCAAAGGGTCCCGAATCCCATACTCCCGGAGCACCCTCCACAAGATGCCGCGTAGGACACAGTCGAATGCCTTCTCCAAATCCACAAAACACATGTGGATTGGTTGGGCAAACTCCCATGAACCCTCCAGAACCCTGGAGAGGGTATAGAGCTGGTCCAGTGTTCCACGACCGTGACGGAAACCACACTGTTCCTCCTGAATCCGAGGTTCTACCATCGGCCGGATTCTCTCTCCAGTACCCTGGCATAGACTTTCCTGGGGAGGCTGAGAAGTGTGATCCCCGATAGTTGGAGCACACCCTCCGGTCCCCCTTCTTAAAAAGAGGGACCACCACCCCGGTCTGCCAGTCCAAGGGCACACGGTTTAACTATGACACAGGATTCAAATACAACAGGCATATGATCAGAGAAGAAAGCATCACAGACTTCAAGATTAGAAACAGTTAAGCCGTGAGTTAAAACCAAGTCAATAACTATACTGGTTATCATCACTTCCTGTTCGCTGAGAGAGCGTGGTTTGAGACAGAGCTCCGTCAAACTTTTTCTAAATATATTGTTTATTCCTGTTATTTCTTAATATTTATATTGTAAATTGATAACTCACAGAGGGTTAAACCTATCCTTAAGTGTATCCCATACCAAATATCGTCATATAACGCACAGATAGATTTGTTTTATACGATCATTCGCTATTAGCACTCAGGCTGTTAGCATTCCCAGCCTTTAGTTTCTGAATATTGCCTTTACTGCTTAACTCACTGTTCTCATTATGACACCACTAATGGCTAATGATTCAGATATGTGTTTAACGTTACCTTTGGGTGCAGATGATGAATCTTTCTTCGCACTTCAGTCAGAACTGGAAGTATTGGAGAAGCAGATCCACGATCTACTCGAGAGGCAAACACGTCTGCGAGAACGTAAAACGGCGATGGAAACATCCCGGGCTGACGCTCGCAAAGCTGCGGTAAGTGTTCGACGTGATTGTAATACTCCTATCACTTCTACTCCGTGTGTTTCTATGCACAGAGCCCAGGCTTCAAGATCACGACGAGCCGAAATTAACTTCACTCCTGCACCTGCACACACACGGCGGAAGGCGAAATCCAGGACCGGAGCGATGACCTCTCCCCCACCGCCGCGACCGGTCTTCGAGATTTCTACGAGAAATCGCTTTGCCGCCCTCTGCGAGACGAAATCCAACGCTGTGGTCATCGGAGACTCAATCGTCCGGAACGTACGCGCCTCCTTCAATGAAGGTAAGGTGCGCACTCACTGTTTTCCTGGCGCCCGTGTTCTCGATGTGTCTGCGCAGGTAACTGCGATTCTGAAGGAGGATGCAAGAGTAGGAGCCGTAGTTCTGCACGCGGGGGTGAATGATGTGAGAATGCGGCAGTCGGAGATCCTGAAGAGGGACTTCAGGAGTCTGGTCGATACTGTTCGCAACGCATCGCCCACGGCGAGGATCATCGTATCAGGGCCGCTTCCAACTTACCGACGAGGGAACGAAAAGTTCAGTAGACTATTTATGCTTAATAATTGGTTAATGTCATGGTGTATTGAACAGAAGCTGCTCTTTGTAAATAATTTTGATCTGTTCTGGGAGCGACCTAGGCTTTTCCGCCCCGACGGGCTGCACCCCAGCAGCATTGGAGCGGAAATTCTGTCTGACAACATCTCAAAGACGCTACGCACCATTTGACTAGTAAGTACAAATTTTAACTACAGTCTGTGTTCTTCTCACCCAACTGTTAAGAATGTTACTGCTTTCAAATGCATAGAGACTGTGTCTGTCCCCCGAATAATACAACCAAATAATAATTTATTTAAAAGTCAGAGAAAAAATCTTATCATGATTAAACCAAAAGACAATATATTTAATGAGCAAAACCAACGCCTAAAGTTTGGGCTACTTAATATTAGATCACTAAATCCAAAAGCAGTTATTGTAAATGAAATGATCACAGACAACAGATTTGATATACTCTGCCTCACTGAAACCTGGCTTAAGCCAAATGATTATTTTGGTCTAAATGAGTCTACTCCTCCAAGCTACGGTTATATTCATGAGCCACGTCCGGTTGGTCGAGGTGGTGGTGTCGCAACAATCTTTAGAGACTTTCTTACCGTTACTCGGAGAACAATGCATACATTTAAATCATTTGAAATGCTTGCGTTGAACATAACAGTTCCAAACAAAAGTAAAAAATCATTGGTCTCTCTTACATTGGTTACTGTGTATAGACCCCCTGGGCCTTACACTAATTTTCTGATAGAGTTCGCAGACTTCTTATCGGATCTATTGGTTAACGTCGATAAAGTACTGATTGTTGGAGATTTTAATATCCACGTAGACAGTGCTAACGATCCATTAGCTGTGGCGTTTAAAGAACTACTAGACTCTTGTGGTGTGACACAATACATCAATAGACCTACTCATCGCCTTAATCATACCCTAGACTTGATTATATCTCACGGAGCCGATCTAACCAATATCGATATTATACCTCAAAGCGACGATGTTTCCGATCACCATCTTATAATATGTACACTGCGCACTGCAGAAATCAGTTGTATATCTCGTTATCGACAAGGTAGAACAATCACCTCAACTACTAAAGATAGTTTCGTAAAGAACTTGCCAGATCTGACTTCTCTAATAACCTTTCCAACGAATATAAAATTGCTCGATGACATGACCAGCAACATGGGCACTATTTTCTCTAATACATTAGAAGCGGTCGCACCTATGAAGTCAAAAAGGATAAATGAAAAGAACATAGCACCATGGTATGATAACACCACTCGCGCCCTAAAAAGAGAAACGCGTAAACTGGAGCGAAAATGGAAACAAACCCAATTAGAGGTCTTTAAAATTGAATGGAAAGAGAGTGCAAGCTGTTACAAAAAGGCACTAAAAGCAGCAAAAGCCGAGCACTTCCGTAACCTCATAGAAAATAACAAAAACAATCCAAGGTTTTTATTTAGTACAAATGCTAAATTAACAAACAAACAGACTCCACCTGACCTGGGTATTCCGCCGCACCTTGGTAGCAATGAATTCATGAAATTTTTTACAGAGAAAATCGAAATAATACGAGACAACATAGCTAAAACCAAACCTCCAAGTTTGTCGGAAGAATTAGTTTCAACCGTCACCCAAAAAGAAAAGCTAGAGTGTTTTTCTCCTATAAATCAGGAAGATTTAATTAAAATTATTGCAACATCCAAACCGACGACATGCTTATTAGACCCCATTCCGACTACTTTATTAAAAGAGTTACTACCTGCTGTAATTGAGCCCATTTGTAACATAATCAACTCGTCTATTAATCTAGGACATGTCCCAGGACCCTTTAAACTGGCTGTCATTAAGCCTCTTATCAAAAAAACAAATTTAGACCCAAATGAACTTGGAAGCTATAGACCGATTTCAAATCTCCCGTACTTGTCTAAAATACTAGAAAAAGTAGTGTCAACTCAACTGTGTACCTTCCTACAAAATAATGACATGCACGAAAAGTTTCAGTCTGGCTTTAGACCGCATCACAGCACTGAAACTGCGCTCGTTAGAATTACAAATGACCTTCTTATTGCTTCAGATAAAGGAAACATCTCACTCTTAGTCCTGCTTGACCTTAGTGCTGCTTTCGATACTGTAGACCATAAAATACTACTAGATCGTTTACACCATTATATCGGTATTCAGGGACAGGCACTGCAATGGTTCAGATCTTACTTAACAGACCGATATCAATACGTCCATTTAAATGGGAAATCGTCAAATCTTACGCAAGTCAATTATGGATTACCTCAGGGATCGGTTTTAGGACCCTTGCTTTTCTCATATACATGCTGCCCCTCGGCAACATTATTAGAAAACATGGAATTAGCTTCCACTGTTATGCAGATGATACTCAGCTATATATCTCATCAAGACCAGATGATTCCTTTAAGCTATCCAAACTGGCAGAGTGCATCGAGGACATAAAACATTGGATGACTAGTAATTTCCTCCTTTTAAACTCTAGCAAAACAGAAATATTACTTATAGCACCAAAATTAAGTAAACCGAATATCTCCGATTACAGCCTGCAAATTGAAAGCTGCACTGTTACTCCAACAAATACAGTTAAAGACCTAGGCGTTATATTAGACGGCAACCTGTCATTTAAAAATCACATCTCAAATATCACAAAAACAGCCTTCTTCCACCTTAGAAATGTTGCCAAATTACGAAATAGTTTATGTGTTGCAGACGCAGAAAAGCTTATTCATGCATTTGTGACCTCACGGCTTGACTATTGTAATGCTCTACTTAGTGGTTGTCCTGTATCATCGATAAACAAACTACAGTTAGTTCAGAATGCAGCTGCCAGAGTTCTTACTAGGTCAAGAAAATACGATCACATAACCCCAGTTTTATCATCGCTTCACTGGCTACCCATTAAGTATCGCATTGATTTTAAAATTATTTTAATTACTTACAAAGCCCTGAACGGTTTAGCACCTACTTACTTAACCAAGCTTTTATCACGTTACAACCCATCACGCTCGCTGAGATCTCAAAACTTAGGACTTTTGACAATACCTAGAATAACAAAATCCACCAAAGGTGGACGAGCTTTCTCATACGTAGCACCTAAACTCTGGAATAGCCTTCCTGATACTATTCGAGGGTCAGACACACTCTCCCAATTTAAATCTAGATTAAAGACACATCTTTTCAGCCAAGCTTTCACTTAATGCATAGTTAATGAACAGCAGCTACGCTAATTATTCTCTTTATTCTCTTTCCGCCTCTGCCTCGGGATGCCCATCCCGAGGTAGGAAGAAGTTCCACCATGTCCAGACGACCGACAGATGCCCATCCCGAGGTAGGAAGAAGTTCCACCATGTCCAGACGACCGACAGATGCCCATCCCCAATTTGAGATTACACCAGATACAGCTGCAGACTGACTGACCATCCCAGCTCCATCTAAGGCAATTCCACCAGCTGCCAAGAGAAATATGACCATCGGACCATCCCAGCTCAGACCACTACATCCCCAACCAAGAGCAAAGACGGACTATTTGTCTTATTAATGCTGAAGTTACAATATTTGGTATTAAATGCTAAACTAAAATCACATGTCACCAGTCTGAGTGCAGCTATGACACGTCAGAGGGGATCTGGCCCTCCCGGTTGAGCCTGGTTTCTCCCGAGGTTTTTTTCTCCATTAATCAATCATTGGAGTTTGGGTTCCTCGCCACAGCAGGGCAGTGTTGGCCTGCTCACCGGGAGACTGCATTCATTCATTTATTTATTTAGAAATTAGATGTTATTTATTAGAATGAACTTACTCGTTGTATAAATACCATGCACTGTGCTGTGTTTTAACTTTTCTGTTTTTCCTGTTTGCCCCTGTAAAGCTGCTTTGAAACAATACACATTGTGAAAAGCGCTATATAAATAAACTTGAATTGAATTGAATATACTATTATTTATAGTTATGGATAATACATAAGAGATTTACATAGTTGCGTAAAGCTACATACAGAAATGTTCATAAGCAAGAAACCTGCTTGGGGGCATCAGGTATAATAACTGTCTGACTTTCATTTCACTGTATTTTAATGTAAAATGTTGCGGTCTGGTCAAGGGGTACTTGGTTTGAAAAAATCATAAAAAGGGGTACTTAAGCAAAAAAGTTTGGGAACCACTGCCCTACTGTATACTCTTTCATTGACCCGATATTACCATAATAACAGAAATAAACGCGCACATGAATGGCCGGAAGTCAAAATATAATCGAAACAGATCACTGTTATTTCAAACTTGTTTGGAGCTCTATCAGAACAATGTAGCCTAATCCTGATGAAAGGACAATTGCTTGAGCCGTTTTGTTGCTATGATCTATTTTATTTATGTTGGCTTTGAAATTTGACGTGAGATTTATTTGTACAGAGTGAGACGTGAGATTTGCCAGTTGCCAGTTGCAAACCCTCTCATTGCATTTGATGTTGATCATAATGATTTTCTCTGTTCATTTTAGACCTGATGAAGGTGAAAGAGGAAAGTTCAGAAGCGAATGAAATGGAGGAGAAACACCATCATCTCATAACTGGAGAAGAATCTGTTTGATGAGCGACTTGAAGATCTTCCCACAAAACAAATCTCAAATAGCAACGGACAAAATGCCTCATGTGTGCCCTTGGTGTGGAAAGATCGTCACATTTAAATCCAGACTGAATTTACACTTGAAGAGTCACACTGGAGAGCGGCCGTACAGATGTGATCAGTGTGGAAAGACCTTCAGTCGTGAATACCACCTCAGTAGGCACCTGAGAATTCACACTGGAGAGAAATCTTATGAATGTAACCATTGTGGAAAGACCTTCATTTGTAAAAACAACCGTAATGCACACATAAGAGTTCACACTGGAGAAAAGCCTTACAGATGTGAACAGTGTGGAGAGAGTTTTATGTGGCCATCGGCTTTCAGAGATCATCTTCTCTATCATTCTGGAGTGAGATCATTTCAGTGTGAACAGTGCAGTAAAACATTCTCTTCTGTACATACCCTGAGGAGGCACGTGAAGACTCATGCAGATGTGAAGACTCACGTCTGCTCTATTTGTGGAAAGGCCTTCATTGTTAAATATGACCTTAAAAATCAGATGAGAACTCACACTGGAGAAAAGCGTCACAGATACGATCATTGTGGACAGACATTCACATATATATCTAGCCTTGCTGCACACATGACAATTCACACTGGAAAATCACCTTAAAGATATGATCAGTGTGGAAAGGGTGGGTGAAAAATGTTCTTCAGTATGAACTTTCTTCTCTCTTGCCTTCAGTTGTCTGTCCCTGGTGAGATTGGTCTGGGACGGGCTCAAGCACTTGTGATTCATGTTTGTCTGGGTCTGCTGATGTGCATCTGGTCTTAATGATATACTGTAATACTAAAGTCTCACTAAATATAAAATAGAACTATTATACAAGTTCTTACAATGACCAACTCATGCGCAATAATTCTGTAACTTCCTGGACTCCATTAAACCCAGAGTCATTAAGAGAGAGTTAGGCCAACGGAAGTCCAAAACGCAAGAGCGTCACGTGAGTCATGAAGCCTTCAGATAGTATCAGGAAGTTATGGAAGTTATGTTTTCTCTGTAAATGCTTTATTTCTTTCATTTTTTTGATTAATTAAATGGCATTCGTCTTTAAATAGGTTAGATGTTTACCTCAGTTGGTCTGTTTAGTTGAATCTCTATGCGTTACTAGTAACTTCCGTGAAACTGTTCCGTCTCTTCGCCATCTTTGGTCACATAGGGCTCGCGTCTGTGTGTCATTTAGTACAGTTTGCAGTGTGACCAAAATGTTTGAAATTTAGCTTTCCTGTAGCTCAGTGGTTACGCTAGCTACTCCAAGGTCATGGGTCTCGATCCCAGGGGATTGCACATAGTAAGTATAATACAATGTACTGTAATTCGCTCTGGATAAAAGGGTCTGCCGTATGCATAATTGTAAATGGAAATACACGTAACGTTTGATGTGTTGTCCTGTTAACATGGACAACAGATTTTCACAGCCAACATGTCATTTGTGAAAGTCATGAGTGAATTTATTGGTGATGCTCTAGTGAAATACACCACTGTCAAGGCAGTGTATCACTCCATCAGCTGCCTGTTTGAAGATGACACGTGCCGTCCTTTCATCTAGACGTGCTCCGTTGTTTTTTATGAATATGAGAAGCACTTCTTTCGCGATACAGTGGGGTCCAAACATCTGACACATTATTACCAATATATCAATTTGAGCTAAAATGTTCATGAAGTACAGAATTGTTTTAAAAGGGTATACAATACAAAATATACAATCTGCTTTTCCAGAAATACTTTTTTTTCTTCTTTTTAACGGTTGTCTTTTATTATTTGATGTTGTCATAACTGTAGCTTCACAAACTAAAAGCTTCATTGCAGGTTTTATCCAGATTATCAATGTCACTTTTGGACCCCAGTGTAGATTACGATTATTTTGATTTTATGAAGTCTTTTAAATGTCGACATATCTTGTCCTTTGGCTTCTAGGGTACGTCTTTGATGACGAACCTCCAAAGAAAATTGAATCAAATCCATATTTCAATAGTATTCAAAATGCAATGTTTTTCTTATGTTTTTGATCGCTATGTTAGAGCCTTAAAAATACTGCACGTGGAAAATATGACTTGACTTACTTTGCGCCCATCAGATTTAGAAGTAATAAAGACATGACGATAAATGTTAAACTTTAAAATGGTAGGAATTATTGAAAGAAGCGCTTTAAAAATATCCACTCCCTTTTTTATCCTGGTTTCTTGATACAATAATCAAAAGACCATAGAAAAACCTGGCTCCAGGGGTCTCGTTTTAGGTTTGCTATCTCACTGAGAGTTTGGATAACCCTTTGGTTTCTCTGTGGGATATTAACGACTCCTAAGCTTTAAAGCGGAGATGAGAAGTCTCTCTGTGTCATCTCTAACTTAACATCTGAGGCTAACCAGAGAAACATCTCTGACAAATAGGAACTTATGTGATTAAACTTTCCTTCACTATAAATGTATCTAAATGTCTAGGTTGTGTGTTGGCGCTCGTGCCATTTTAAATAGTCTGTAACTGTTAGATATACAAGTTTTGACTTAGGGTTTGTTTTATTCATACGTTGCGATGATTCACAGCTCAAAGCCTAGCATGTTTCCTATGTAACTACTCCTCTCTTCATTACCTATATGATGAGCTATGTTATAAAATCATATTATGCATCATACTATGTCCATAAATAAGTTTAGTTAGTACGTGCAAACTGACCATACTCTCAGAGCTATCCAAATGAGGCACCATTAGAAACAAAGGAACACTGTCTAGCCCACTTATCGCATTCATGGCATTGGCCCGCAGGCCACCTGGGTGCAGTGCAGGTATGCATTTAAAAACACCATCACCGATACACTTCGGGTGGAATTAGAAGGAAAAAGAAAGAGAACGCGGAGGACAATCCAACGGACATCCCGGCTTGCAGCTTCCCTCTGGGGAGTCAGATTAGGCCATGGAATTTAGGATTTAGAACTAAGAAACTAAACTCCGCGTTTCAACAGGACTTTATTCTGAAACCATTCAAGATCTCCATCCACGCGCATACGGAAATTGGTCCAGCACAGAGCTAGCAAGTATCCTATTCTATATATAGAATTGCTGGGTTAAGTTTTTGACTCTTCTTTTTAAAGAGGATTTTATTGGTTTTCAGACATGATTTACCTGCCTCGCAGCCATGCCCTCTCTCTCCCTTTCTCTCTCTCTCTCTCTCTCTCTCTGCGGTTCCTAGCATGTTTGTGTTTTACGTCTACGTATTATGTGTTTTGTCAGTATATGTCTAGGCCTAATTGCTTGTAGTGTTCAATAAATAACCAT
Organism: Triplophysa dalaica; assembly: GCF_015846415.1. Lineage (NCBI taxonomy): Eukaryota > Metazoa > Chordata > Actinopteri > Cypriniformes > Nemacheilidae > Triplophysa > Triplophysa dalaica. The sequence goes on along the minus strand of NC_079561.1, from coordinate 19,400,219 downwards.
GTATTCCCTCATGATGGTTCATTTGCTTTTTCTCGTAGGATTTGATCACTTACACTGTGTACCTCTGCTCTAGATTCTGTTTGGTAAAGTCACATTACTTATGGTCATAAAAACGTTAAAAGTGTATAAAATCATTGATGCATTTGCTGGACGAATGCATACAGGGATTTTTATCACTATACTGCTAATCAGAAACTGTAAAATGTGTGCGGGTAATAGCGATTATTATACATATTTTTCTTTGAGCTAAACTAATTCCTTGAATGAAATTGAAGTTTTTAATAACTCATTTCATGGATGTGATCTTGATAGATCTGGTGGAGAATCTAGATCTGTTGGAGTTAAACTCATCCTTATTTTAACATACAGCTAAAACCGCTACATTTGCTTTAAAAACAATGTAGCCTATTTGACTTTAATTGTAAGAAATAGCACATTACACTAATGTTAAATATGAACAACAGTGACTTTTACTGTGTAAAAAGCTGTGCATTTTTTATTTACCCAATACAGTTTAAAATACACTATCACTAATTATTAAAACAGAAAACAGTCTTAAATTGATATCTTTTTCATTTATCTGGAACATTTCGATCACATTTTATAATTTAGACATACAGTAAGAAAAATGGTTTCAACAGAAGTCAGTCTCATTTTTTGGGAAGCATTTGTCTTTGCTTCCTTGCTTCCTGTAACTTGCATTTTTAATGGACACTTAGGTTTTCTTCTTGTTTTATCACAGTTCCTCTAATATTATCATATTCAAATGGTGTTTCTTGTGCTGTATAAATGCTTATTTTAAATCACAAGAAGAAAACACACACAGGTGTGGAATCTCTTAAGTGCTCAGTGTGTGTGGAAACCTTTTCTACATCTAACCAATTAAAACAGCAAAACAAATGTCATACTGGACAGAAATCTCACCCGTGCTCCTCATGTGGACAGAGTTTTCCAAAATCAAGACGTCTTGAAACTCTAAATGTAAACAATTAAAAGCATTTTGACGGACTGTGAAAACAATCTAATTTGTAGGCAGTTTTTGAAGCATTCATTTTCATATAAGCACAATAAAGTCTAATCCTGCTTGAACAGCTTAGATTTATCACGCTGAGTTTTTGTAAAACATACGAGCATAAAAAAATAATAAAGTCTAACAACTGTAAACCAAGTGCATGAGTAACTCTGGTCGCGACTGTGAAGCGACCGATGCGTCATCCTCCAGTCCGGCAGGTGGCGCAAACGCATCGCACGTCACAGAAAACAGCACGAGAATAAAGAGCAGCTCACAGTTTCAAGAGCGGCAAGTATTGCGTATTTTTTATCATTTTGTTGTTTATATTTGTGTTCTCTTGCTTACTGTAACTTGTTGTTTTTGTTGTCAGCTTTAAATTAATATATGATTGTGGAGATAATTTTGATGTTTTGTTCAGGTGTCCTGTCATGATGGTGCAGGTGGATGTGATGTGCTGTAAATCAGTAGGAACTGATCTGTCTATGCTGGATATTGATGATTTGATGACAGAAATCTGTCAGCTGAAGAAAGAGGTGAAGTTACTGGAGACAAAACTCAGAGAGAGAGACCAACTCAACAGAAAGGTTTGGACACATTAAACATTCATTTCATCTTTTACATGATTGACTGTCTGTCTGACAAATATAAATATTAACATTGTAGATCAGACTTGCAGTTTTCCCTGTGAGGATCAAACAAATATCAGATTTGTGTGGATGAGCATTTTAACCTTTTGGTTTGCTGGTCATTTATTGTTGAGTACAAAAATAAAACTCCTGTCATTATTTTCTCACCCTCAGACTGTTTCACATGTGTTTAATACCTGTATGTTCAGACTTGATTAAAAGTTTCCAGGCTCTGAATGTTATTCTGTGTTTGTTGTGATGTTATTTTCAGGATGTATGTGGTGTTTCTCTCTGTGACTTCACTGATCAAACATCTCCAGATCTTCAGCTTTCTGTCTGTAATGAAGAGCAGAAGACATCAGTGAAGCTGCTGGACTGTGAGATGGAGCTGAAGACAGAAATCAAAGGAGAACAAACAGATGAAGATGATGTGATTTATTCAGGTGAGTCTCTTCTCTTCATGTTTAACCAGTGATGATATAAAGACATGAGCACTATTGTAACAGATACAGAAGTGTTCAGTGCAGGGATGTCGTCTTTGGCTTTGTGGTTGGAGTGAGATTTTTTTCGGCCAGGGTTCTTCCTGCACAACCCCAAGCAGTTGTCTGTGTAGAACTGACTATTCCTTTCTTGTACTTATTAGAAAATATATTTCTATGGAGCTTTAAAGTGGAAATGTGTCACAGTAAGATGATGGGCAATTCCAGCGTTATGGACGTGACATAAAAATGCTCAGAGAATGAATTTGTTACGATTATATTGAACCATCTATTTATATTTTACTGAACCCTTGTTGATAGAGTCTAAACATCAAAAATGTCAATCTATGAAAAAATATATATTTAAAAAAAAAGGGGAAAAAACATGAGTTATGGATGTGACAAAAAACGATAAACTTTGTGGGATTTCTGTGAAATAAAATGCACAATCCTGAAGCAATAATATCCAATGAATGGAGAAGGGAAGGCTCTTTAAAGAACATCAAATAGTTACTTTATATTCGTTTTCTTGTGTCCATTTATGAGGAATATGCAGCATTATGGATGGGACATTCCTCAAAATGACACTTATCGGACTATGAAAAATCATGCACTAAAAATAAAACAAATGCTTTACAAATTTGAAGAGAGATCTCACATGGGTATTTGAACCACCAAATGTTAAGATCTGTCCTGTTACCATAGTAAAAATCGCTGGTAAAAACTGGTAATTAACTTTATTTATTTCCGTGGTAAGGTTGACCTTTTCATGGAATTGTCCTAATGTCATATGAAGTGGGCATGTCCGGGAGGCTCCTTGCAAAAGTTAAATACATGAGATCTTAACACAAGACGATTCTATTTCTTTTAAATAACAATATGAACGTATTAAGGTCTTCCCTTAGGGAAATTAGTAATGTTTTTTCTTGTAATATTATACCATGGTCTGTTTGAATACTCGAACACAGATCACCCATTGTCAACAAAACACAGATATCAGTTTCACTCACCGCATGTGGTTCATGTCCAGCATCTTTTAGCGCTGGGACGGCTCCATATATCAGTTTCAAAGGATCTCCAAATCGAGCGTTATATCCACTGTTTATATAACACCATATACACAGGAAGTAGAGGGCTGTGTTGCAATTCCAGCCGTTCTCTGTAGTCCTTGAAAAGCGAATTCTGTTAAAGAAAATATCTCGCTTTGCACTGAACTTTATCATTTTCCAGATATTATTTATGCTCTAACAGCAACATTACACACTAAGTGAAGGTTGAAAATGCGATCGCGGGTAACATGGCCTTTAATGCATGGGTAGTTCCAGTCAGTTTGATCAATGTTTGAAATTATTTGACGAAAATACCCGTCACTTTCACCTGTCTAATCAAAAACACCAAAACATCAATAACAGGTTTAACTTGGCAAATGGCCATAGTATAAGCCGGATAATTCACAGTTAGCTGTGCATTAAAGGGTTTTTTATGCATTTAACAGAGGCGCATCGCGTCAGGTTGTTCCTTACCCGTGGATTATCCCCTAATATAGTATTAAGATTAAAATAAGTCTAATGGTTAAAGATTTACTTAGTTTACTTTTGCTGATGTTACAGTAATAACAGTGTTGAGCTCCGGACACTCTTTCATTGACCCGATATTACTGTAGTAACAGAAATAATCGTACACGCGAAATGTCAACAGTCAAAATGTAATGGATACAGATCAGCGCTGTTTTACCCTTGTCCAGTTAAAAAGGTTTGGAGCTTTATCTGAAAAAATTTTGCCTAATCCTGAAGGAAGGACAATCGTATGATCCGTTTTGTTGCTGGTATCTATTGATTTCATGTTGGCTTTGAAATTTGGCGTGAGAGCGTTAAATAGAGCCTGCGTGAGAGTCGGCAACCCTCTCATTGCATTTCTGTACTATGTGATGTTGATAATGATTTTCTCTGTTCATTTTAGACCTAATGAAGGTGAAAGAGGAAAGTTCAGAACCAAATGAAACAGAGGAGAAACACCATCATCTCATAACTGGAGAACAATCTCTGAACTGCTTGAAGACTGAGAAGAATAAAGACAAAAATTCTCACATGTGCCCTCAGTGTGGAAAGATCTTCACATATAAATACAACCTTAATAGGCACATGAAAGTTCACACTGGAGAAAACTCTTATAAATGTGATCAGTGTGGAAAGATCTTCAATCGTAAAGACCACCTTAATGAGCACATGAAAGTACATACTGGAGAAAAACCTTACCGATGTGATCAGTGTGGAAAAAGATTTATGTGGGCGACGTCTTGGAGAGGACATCTTCTCTATCATTCTGGAGTGAGATCATTTCAGTGTGAACAGTGCAGTAAAGCGTTTATTTCTGCAAATAACCTGAAGCAACACATGAACATTCATACAGGTGTGAAGCCTCATGTCTGTTCCATCTGTGGAAAAGACTTCTCACACCTCTCCAAACTAAAAAATCACAAGAAGAAAACACACACAGGTGTGGGATCCCATATGTGCTCCGAACAGAAATCTCTCCTGTGCTCCTCATGTGGACAGTGTTTTCGGAAATCAAGATGTCTTGAGATTCACATGAAGAAGTGTTGCAAAGTTCATCCACATGAAACTGTTCGGATCAGAAGATCCCTGAGATCTTCATCAGTAACTTGTTAAAATTACTTGTTAAGTGTTTCCTTGTTGGACAAGTAAAACATTCAAAGAACATCAAATAACATTTCAGAAAAAACCTTTTGTAGGAATCTTACTTCAGAAATGGAAGTATTTTAAACAGGGGTCAATAAAGAAGTTTGTGCAGTTTGGGGATCTAGTGAAGTTAAAGTTTCCGTATACTGATGATCAAAGTGTTTTGAATAGAAACAGCTTATCTGATTCACAGTCTGGAATTAAAGGTCCAGTCAGTAAAATCTAGTGCTGAGGTTGTGAATTGCTACCATTGCTCACTGCACCCCTCCTCCCTCTCTTTTGAAGGACTACAGCGGCTGACACAACATGATGAGTTTATGCAAGGGAACTGGCGGTGTATGTAGATAGAAATAAATCATTCTAACATTTACATTTATTAATTTAGCAGACACTTTTATCCAAAGCGACTTTCATTTTAATAAAGCGAACAGAATTACAACATTTTTCGTTTTCACAGTTCCTTAACTTTCGGTCTTTAATTTCTGAGCAAGATCTTTCAGAACTGGTGTCTAATGTAAATCTCATTGCTTGAATGTGCCGCTTACAACTGTCCACATTGAACATTTAAAAATAGAGATGGTTTGGTAATTATGGTAAAACAAGGAGACAATATTAGAAGGTACAAAGAAGCATAGAGAAAAGTAAAGTAATTCAAAACATAAGTAGGAGGAGCAGATCATTTACACATATTTAAGGACAGAACATTCAAATATTAATCATACATTGTATAGGGAAACATAATACAGGTTGTGTGATTCATGTTAAACCCTATAAAAGTAATGTTGGGGATAAATGTGGGCAAAATGATTGTGTTTTCTTAAAAACCTTTTTTCCTCATTATCTGATTGGTAGGCTAATTTTAGGTGAAAACAACATAAAAAAGACGTTTAAGTTTTTTTACTGTGTTTTAATTAGTGGATTGCAGTTTTTTATGAAAATTATGTTTTTGTGTGAATTTTGGGTGAAAAACATAAAAACTGCTTATTTTACATTCAAATAAACTGAGTAGAGGTAATTGAGGTAACACAAAAATCACCAAATAAGTGCATAACTTGAAAGATTTTCCATTTATTAAAAAGCAAAAAAAGATAGTTTTATGACATTTCTGTAGAATATAAATGGAATCACCAAGTGACCAAATTTGACCACAAACAGCAGATTAGTGAAGAGTTAATGAACACAACTTGAGGGTTAATAGAAAGAAGAACTAGGGAATTTTCCATAAATAATACTTTGTATGATGTGTTGAATGCAGGTAGACGAATGAGCGCAGTTTCTTAATCTATCAGGAACAGTGTATGAACATATAGAATAAAGGCAAATACAGTCAATTCTGTTCACACTCTATCACAGTAGGTGGCGGTAAACACCTATAAGACGGTTTGCAACCAGCCATAAACAAAAGAAGAAGAAGATGTTTGGGGAACTCTGATAACAACTGTTGTCAAGCAACCGCTGCGTCCTCAACCAGTCCAGCAGGTGGCGCAAACGCATCACGTGTCACAGAAAACAGCACGTGAAGAATGTTCAGCTCACAGATTCAACAGCAGTAAGTGTCGTGTTGTTTATGTTTTTCATCATTTGTGTGATATTTACGTTTTCTCTGACTTTTTGTAACTTCTTGTTTTTTCTGGGAGTTTAAAATCTTGAGATTATATCGATGTTGATATCAATGTTTTAGTCAGGAACGTTTTTTCTTGATTGATCAGAGCTCCTTTTTGTGTTTAACGTTAATCACATTACAATCATTGTTGGCGGTGTGTGAATATTCTATGTTGTGTTGAGATGTCCATGATGATGGTGCAGGTGGATGTGATGTGCTGTAAATCAGTAGGAACTGATCTGTCTATGCTGGATATTGATGATTTGATGACAGAAATCTGTCAGCTGAAGAAAGAGGTGAAGTTACTGGAGACAAAACTCAGAGAGAGAGACCAACTCAACAGAAAGGTTTGGACACATTAAACATTCATTTCATCTTTTACATGATTGACTATCTGACAAATAAAAAGATGTACATTGTTTAAAGTGCGATAGATGCTAAAGGTCTAACTTGCTTTAAAGTTGAGAATCAATGTGAATGAGCATATCAACCATATTGTTTGCTGGTCTTTTTCTGTTCATTAGTTCACCCTAAAATGAAACTTCTGACATAATTTCCCTTCCTCCGGTTGTTTCATATGTGTGTATGATATCTATAAATGTAACATTGTGCTTCACACTAGTTATTTTGTGTTTGTTGTGATGTTATTTTCAGGATGTATGTGGTGTTTCTCTCTGTGACTTCACTGATCAAACATCTCCAGATCTTCTGCTTTCTGTCTGTAATGAAGAGCAGAAGACATCAGTGAAGCTGCTGGACTGTGAGATGGAGCTGAAGACACAAATCAAAGAAGAACAAACAGATGAAGGTGATGAGATTTATTCAGGTGAGTCTCTTCTCTACATGTTTAACCAGTGATGATATAAAGACATGAGCACTATTGTAACAGATACAGAAGTGTTCAGTGCAGGGATGTCGTCTTTGGCTTTGTGGTTGGAGTGAGATTTTTTTCGGCCAGGGTTGGGTTGGTTGGCTGGAAGGTGTGCATTAAAACCATTGAATGCACAGGTGTTCCAGTCAGTTTGATCAATGTTTGAAATTTATTGACGAAAATTCCCGTCACTTTCACCTGTCTAATCAAAAACACCAAAACATCAATAACAGGTTTAATTTGGCAAATGGCCATAGTATAAGCGGGATAATCCACAGTTGGCTGTGCATTTAAGGATTTTAATGCATTAAGCAGAGGTGCTTCGCGGCGGATGGTTCTTGGCCTCCATGTTTACCCGTGGTTTATCCCCTACACATGGTATTTATACTAAAATAAAACCATGGTTAAAGATTTACTTGGTGCAAAAGTTAATCACAATTTATTATACATTTTTTAATAATGCATTAAAGTGTCCTGGTATATTTATGAAATACTGCTAAAGTAAAACTAATTCATTTGTTGGCGCTTACAATTGAAAGTTATCATAAAGAATGATTTATGAAATTGTCTGACTTTCAACTATTTGACATTATGCTGTGCTGTTTCCTCAACTTGCTGGGCAATCCCATCCTATCTGCTTTTGCTGATGTTAACAGTGTTGAGTGTTGAGCTCCGGACACTCTTTCATTGAACCGATATTACTGTAGTAACAGAAATAATCGTACACGCGAAATGTCAACAGTCAAAATGTAATGGATACAGATCAGCGCTGTTTTAACCTTGTCCAGTTAAAATGGTTTGGAGCTTTATCTGAAAAAATTTAGCCTAATCCTGACAGAAGGACAATCGTATGATTCGTTTTGTTCCTGTAACCTATTGAATTTATGTTGGCTTTGAAATCTTGTGCAAGATTTATTTGAACGGAGTGAGATGTGAGAGTCGGCAACCCTCTCATTGCATTTCTGTACTATGTGATGTTGATAATGATTTTCTCTGTTCATTTTAGACCTAATGAAGGTGAAAGAGGAAAGTTCAGAACCAAATGAAACAGAGGAGAAACACCATCATCTCATAACTGGAGAACAATCTCTGAACTGCTTGAAGACTGAGAAGAATAAAGACAAAAATTCTCACATGTGCCCTCAGTGTGGAAAGATCTTCACATATAAATCCAATCTTAATAGGCACATGAAAGTTCACACTGGAGAACGCCCTTACAGATGTGATCAGTGTGGATTGACCGTCAATCGTGAATCCAACCTCAATAGGCACATGAGAATTCACACTGGAGAAAAATCGTATAAATGTGATCAGTGTGGAAAAATCTTCGTTCGTAAAGACCATCTTAAAGAGCACATGAAGACTCACACTGGAGAAAAACTTCATACATGTCATCAGTGTGGAAAGATCTTCAATCGTAAAGACCACCTTAATGAGCACATAAGAGTTCACACTGGAGAAAAACCTTACAGATGTGATCAGTGTGGAAAGAGTTTTATGTGGGCAACATCTTGGAAAGATCATCTTCTCTATCATTCTGGAGTGAGATCATTTCAGTGTGAACAGTGCAGTAAAGCGTTTATTTCTGCAAATAACCTGAACCAACACATGAAGATTCATACAGGTGTGAAGCCTCATGTCTGTTCCATCTGTGGAAAGGCCTTCTTACACCTCTCCAAACTAAAAAACCACAAGAAGAAAACACACACAGGTGTGGGATCTCATATGTGCTCTGAACAGAAATCTCACCCAAGTTTTCGGAAAAAAAGGCGTCTTGAGATTCACATGAAGAAGTGTTGCAAAGTTCATCCACATGAAACTGTTCGGATCAGAAGATCCCTGAGATCTTCATCAGTAACCTGTTAAAATTACTTGTTAAGTGTTTCCTTGTTGGACAAGTAAAACATTCAAAGAACATCAATTAACATTTCAGAAAAAACTTTTACTTCAGAAATGGAAGTATTTTAAACAGGGGTCAATAAAGAAGAAGTTTTTGCAGTTTTGGGATCTTGTGAAGTTAAAGTTTCCGTATACTGATGATCAAAGTGTTTTGAATAGAAACAGCTCATCTGATTCACAGTCTGGAATTAAAGGTCCAGTCAGTAAAATCTAGTGCTGAGGTTGTGAATTGCTACCATCAGCTCACAGCACCCCTCCTCCCTCTCTTTTGAAGCACTTCAGCGGCTGACACAACATGATGAATTTATGCAAGGGAACTGGCGGTGTATGTAGATAGAAATAAATCATTCTAAAGTAATAACATTTACATTATTAATTTAGCAGACACTTTTATCCAAAGCGACTTTCAGGGAGCAATAAGCGATATGTCATACAGGAGCAAAAATACAATAGGTGCTAATACAAAGTTACTAGTTTCAACAAAAGCTAGACCTCTACCAGTTGAGAGCAAGAGAGAGGGTTAGTTTTTTTTTCTCATTTGTCTATCAACTATTCACACAAGAGATGGGTTTTAAGTCCTTTTTTGAATGTTGTGAGAAATGTGGTTGACCAGACTGAGTTAGGAAGAATTTTCCACCAGGAAGGAGTTATGAAGGAGAATGAGCGGGAAAACGATTTACTGCCCTTATGAGAAGGCAATACAAGAAGCCGCTGGTTTGCTGAATGCAGGGTTCTTGATGGGGTTAAGGAGTTTAGGAGGGTGTGAAAGTATTCCATTGCAGATCCAGTGATAGTCCTATAGATAAGCATTCGTTACTTGAATCTGACACTGGCTTCAACCAGTAGCCAGTAGGGATGCAACAATACAGCTCACCCATGGTTCAATTCGGACCTCGGTTTATGGCCCACAGTTTTCGGTTCGGTTCTTATGGCTTCGTTACATTAAAGTTTTTTTTTATTGTTTTATGCGTATGTGACAGGAACAGTAAAAACTTTATTTTATTGAAATTCTCTTTATTTTATTTGACTTATTTTATTATCCATCCATCCAACCATTTTCTTCCGCTTATCCTGGGCCGGGTCGTGGGGGTAGCAGTCTAAGCAGGGATGCCCAGACTTCCCTCTCCTTAGACACTTCCTCCAGCTCTTCCGGGGGGACACCGAGGCGTTCCCAGGCCAGCCGGGTAACATAGTCCCTCCAGCGTGTCCTAGGTCTTCTCACGGTGGGACATGCCCAGAACACCTTCCCGGGAAGACGTCCAGGGGGCATCAGCTGGCCCCTCTCGATGTGGAGGAGCTGCAGCTTTACTCTGAGCTCCTCCTGAGTGACCGAGCTTCTCACCCTATCTCTAAGGGATCAGGGGCATTTGTGGCCTAATGGTTAGAGAGCCAGACTCGTGACCAGAAGGTTGCTGGTTCGATTCCCAGGGCCGGCGGGTAACGACTGAGGTGCACCTCACCCCTACTTGCTCCCCGGGCGCTGCAGTGATAGCTCCACCTTATCTGACTAATAGGTCACTTTCACTTCACGTAATCGCCTCCGGGATCATGATCGAGGAGGAGGAGGAAATTCCTTAGGCTGATGGCATTTTTTTTGCCTGGTTTTATTTTTAACTTATTGTTAAAATGTAAAATTCTTATGTCCCCTTGTCTAAGTATTATTCTAAGGTTGAAGAGTCTAGTCGACGGAACACACAGAGCTTCAGGATCGATCCGGGAGACCAAGTATAAAACCCAGACACAGGAGTGTAATTCAATCAGAGTCCCAAGTTTTCTTTTCCTTAGAATTCCCATAAAACAGATCAGCTTCCTGTTTGAATCTCTTTGTCTCTAGGCTGGTCCATTCCAACAACACACCAGGTATTAAACATGTCAAGTCATCTTAACTATAAATCTAACTTTAACAATTTGAGCTATGTTTTTATAAATCACATTCTAGCAACAGAGAAATTTTAACTGGTTTTAATGTTTTTATCTTAAGCCACATAACTAAGCCCGTGCACTGACTCAGTACAATGACAAAATAAAAGATCTTAAACCAAACCAAAATGGTAATGTCCTTTTGTTTATGAATCCATGCAAAGATAATGGTATCAGAATTGTGTGGCCCAAATCCCGGCCATCACAATGTATTCGATATGTGTCTTTATACATTCAACATTACAGTATCAAAACAATTGTCCCTTGACATCATTAGGAACCTTGAGATGGAGACCAACGGATACTCATATCAGCATAAGACATGATACAACTTTATTGTATTAGACACAGCCGAAATATTAAAGAGGACACAGACGAAATCCAAATCTCACATTAACATTTTTATATTTTGTTACACTTATGAGATTACAATTGCTATATCTAACAATAAAAATATATATTTCTGGAAATCATCTTGCAACCCACCCTCGCGGCATTGCGAAAATGCTTGATGTTTGTTGCTGAAAATAAGTGATTACTTTCTCCAACTTTACATTTTCCTTATAACACCGTTAGATTTGTGTGTAAGCATATTATGGGATCTTTACACAGTCGTTCCCAAGAATTGTTTTTTAATTAAACAATTTAAACTTGTATTAAAATCTAGAAATTAAGACGTTAAGTTTGTTACAACATTGGTTTATAGATTTTAGACTATGCAACCAGTCCGTAGTACTACCTTTGAAATGACATGTAATTGCTATTTTGATTAAATCAGATATATTTTGTGTTGCAAAGTTCATTGACATGAAACTTTTTAGATCAGAAAAACGCTGAGATCATCTCTCATGCAGGTGTGAAGACGCATAGTTGTTCCATGGGAAAATCCTTAAAAAATATTTTCTATTACAGAAAACACAAGACGACACACACAGGTGTGAAATCTCATATGTGCTCTAAGTGTGGGGAGCCTTCACTACATCTGACCAATAAAAATAAAAAATTCACGCTGGAGAGAAATCTAACCAGTGCTCCTCATGTTGACGGAGTTTTAAATCGTCTCGAGATTCACTTGAAGAAGTGTTGCAAAGTTCTTCCTCAGAAAATTGTTCAGATCAGAAGATCCTGTTCTGCAGTAACTTGTTAAAATGACTAGTGATGGTGCTTAACCTTCACTGAATGATTTTTTGTAAAACAGTAACAATTTAGCAAAATAATGCACTCCAAAAAATTCTCTGTGGTTTTCAACCCAACATTTCATCAAATGAATGAGTAAATTAATGTAACAACAGAAATAAAACATTCTCATGTTATTCTCACAACCTTTCAGTGCACTTGTGATGAGTCAGAGATGTCATGGTGTAAAGGACACTCTTAGGGTTTCAGACTGTCGAATCAAAATGAGGCTGATCAGCAGCTCAAACCTTCTCCAAGCTGCAGACTAGTGTGGGCATGGCTGCACATCTAAATTAATTATTTATTACCTTTATTGCTTAATTTCTGCATTTATGTCTGTATTTATTCATTTCTTTATTCATGCACTTTATTTATACACTTTATTAAGTAATTTCTCATCCTCCATAGAAAACTACCACTTGTCATAACTAGAAAGGGAAAGTATCTGCTCTGATGTAATACACGGCCACGATGGCTGTTGTTATTGATGTAAGGATTGATGAGCTATATTTTGACATATCTTCACTTTAAAGAAAAACGGTACAGTTTTAATAAAAAATCCACAGGGATATGACAAAATTTCACTCTGGTCTTAAATTGCTCTCCTGATATCAAAGTGCATCCCAATGAATTAAGGCAGCCTCTTCACATAGGATCATCTATAAAAGCATATATGACATTAGTCACTGAGATGGTCTCGTGTGCCATGAATGACTGTTACAATGAATGAATGAGTTACACCACTTGCACTTTAAAAAGGGGGATGAGATGGAAAGAAACTCTGGGTTTACCAAAGAAAAAAGTGACCTCTGTTTTATAAAGGGGCTTGGGTTACCCCGCTTTCTTGGGTTTCATTATATATGGTATACTTTCATGAATTAATGGCATGTTTTCATATAAGCACAATAAAGATGAATCACTATGCATTATAATTTTGAGTGAATGCACTTTTGATATTTAGCGTGCTGTGCGCAGTGTGTTCTATTATATGCTGGCAACGTGCTCTGTAAGCAGGTGAACCAGCTGACATATCAAGCAGAGAGCAACATCATCCGTGATTTAGAGGTATTTTACAACAAATATGCCATCAAGTTCCACCGCTGTTTGTAATATGTGGCGAGTAAATGTTCTGTGGTCGTTTATAGTTTAAACGGTACAGCCCCTAGTCGACACTGAAAACAACAGTTGATTAGGCGAAAGTTCATCCGCAAAGAGCAGAGATGAAATCGTGTGGTCCCCAAACCTGACGCCCTCCGGCCCCTGGCTGCGCCTAGAAATTCTGTCCATAAAAATGATGAACAGAACCGGCGACAAAGGGCAGCCCTGCCGGAGTCCAAAATGCACCGGGAACAAGTCTGACTTACTGCCGGCAATGCGAACCAAGCTCCTGCTCCGGTCATACAGGGACCGGATAGCCCATAGCAAAGGGTCCCGAATCCCATACTCCCGGAGCACCCTCCACAAGATGCCGCGAGGGACACAGTCGAATGCCTTCTCCAAATCCACAAAACACATGTGGATTGGTTGGGCAAACTCCCATGAACCCTCCAGCACCCTGGAGAGGGTATAGAGGTGGTCCAGTGTTCCACGACCGGGACGGAAACCACACTGTTCCTCCTGAATCCGAGGTTCTGCCATCGGCCGGATTCTCCTCTCCAGTATCCTGGCATAGACTTTCCCGGGGAGGCTGAGAAGTGTGATCCCCGATAGTTCGAGCACACCCTCCGGTCCCCCTTCTTAAAAAGAGGGACCACCACCCCGGTCTGCCAGTCCAAGGGCACTGTCCCCGACCCCCACGCGATGCTGCAGAGGCGTGTCAGCCAAGACAGCCCCACAACATCCAGAGACTTGAGGTACTCAGGGCGGATCTCGTCCACCCCCGGTGCCCTGCCACTGAGGAGTTTCTTGACTACCTCGGTGACTTCGGCCCGGGTGATGGGCGAGTCCGCCTCTGAGCCCTCAGCCTCTGCTTCCTCAATGGAAGACGTGACGGCGGGATTGAGGAGATCCTCGAAGTATTCCTTCCACCGCCCGACGATATCCCCGGTCGAGGTCAACAGCTGCCCCCCTCCACTGTAAACAGCGTTGGTAGGGCACTGCTTACCCCTCCTGAGGCGCCGGACGGTTTGCCAGAATCTCTTCGAGGCCGACCGATAGTCCTTCTCCATGGCCTCACCGAACTCCTCCCAGGCCCGAGTTTTTGCCTCCCCAACCATCCGGGCTGCAGTCTGCTTGGCCTGTCGGTACCTGTCAGCTTCCTCTGGAGTCCCACAAGCCAGCCAGGCCCGATAGGACTCCTTCTTCAGCTTGACGGCATCCCTTACTTCTGGTGTCCACCACAGGGTTCGGGGATTGCCGCCTCCACAGGCACCGGAGACCTTACGGCCACAGCTCAGAGTGGCCGCGTTGACAATGGAGGTGGAGAACATGGTCCACTCGGACTCAATATCTCCAGACTCCCTCGGGATCTGGTCGAAGCTCTGCCGGATTTGGAAGTTGAAGATCTTTCTGACAGGCGATTCGGCCAAACGTTCCCAACAGACCCTCACAGTATGTTTGGGTCTGCCGAGTCTGTCCAGCTTCCTCCCCCGCCATCGGATCCAACTCACCACCAGGTGGTGATCAGTTGACAGCTCCGCCCCTCTCTTCACCCGAGTATCCAAGACATACGGCCGTAGGTCAGATGAAACAACCACAAAGTCGATCATTGACCTCCGGCCAAGGGTGTCCTGGTGCCATGTGCACTGATGGACACCCTTATGCTTGAACATGGTGTTTGTTATGGCCAAACTGTGACTAGCACAGAAGTCCAATAACAGAACACCACTCGGGTTCAGATCAGGGGGGCCGTTCCTTCCAATCCCGCCCCTCCAGGTATCACTGTCGTTGCCCACAAGGGCGTTGATTTCCCCCAGCAGAATGACGGAGTCCCCAGTCGGGGTGCTTTCAGGCACCCCTCCCAGAGTCTCCAGGAAGGCCGGGTACTCTACACTGCCATTTGGCCCATAGACGCACACGACAGTAAGAGACCTATCCCCGATCCGAAGGCGCAGGGAAGCGACCCTCTCGTTCACCGGGGTAAACTCCAACACATGGCGGCTGAGCTGGGGGGCTATAAGCAAACCCACACCAGCCCGCCGCCTCTCACCATGGGCAACTCCAGAGTGGTGAAGAGTCCATCCTCCCTTGAGAAGAGTGGTTCCAGAGCCCAAGCTGTGCGTAGAGGTGATCCCGACTATTTCTAGTCGGAATCTCTGAACCTCACGCACAATCTCAGGCTCCTTCCCCGTCAGAGAGGTGACGCTCCATGTCCCTAGAGCTAGATTCCGCGTCCAGGGATCGGGTTGTCGAGGCCCCCGCCTTCGACTGCCGCCCGATCCACTTTGCACCGGCCCCTTACGGTCCCTCCTGCAGGTGGTGGGTCCATGGGAGGGTGGCCCCACGTCGCTCCTTCGGGCTGAGCCCGGCCGGACCCCATGGGGGAAGGCCCGACCACCAGGCGCTCACATACGAGCCCCAACCCCGGGCCTGGCTCCAGGGTGGGGCCCCAGCTGCGCCATACCGGGCAACGTCACGGTCCTCCGATTCCTTGTCGTCAAAGTGGCATAATAATAATTTCACTGGAGCCATGTGTTATGTCATTATTAAGATGCAATAATGCGGCACACACAACATCATGCTTAACTGTGGCCATTGGTTTCTTATTACCGTGATGCGGAAAACGCGGACTGAAACACGTAATGCAGGTATAAAATGTAAAAGTAGATAATGATCTAAAGCTACAGTTATGTTAACAATTACTTTATTATAAATATAGATATTTTAATATTTAAAAATTCAATGCATGAAAGACGGATTGACATTATTCGATGGCAGAATAAATGCGGTGAATTCATCTTGAGCACACAGAATAAAACTGAGATGAGAACGTCTCAGCTTCTAGAATTTACAAAACTTAGACATTTCTTGATTATTATGTTTATCACAAAAAAGCGCCTCAATAAACAGGATCGCTTAGCACTGTTATCTGTGTGCCCTTTCAGAGTTTGCGCAGATTCCTCAGACGGATTTCACAAATATTGAGGCGATTTTCCTCCCAGCAGAATCCTTGCATTTCATCGACAAGCACATGTCAAATAATCTTAACATCACAATCACATGCGGACTCGAGTGTATATTCCATAAGTTAATATGGACAGTCTGCTTTATTAACGCCTTGTTCATTCGCTCTGCGCAAGATCATGCGTTCTGTATTTTGTGCAGTGGCGCAGGTGAGATTATTGAACGGCACGTTGCAATTGTTTCTCTTCACACATACAATTTAAGCTTATAATGTGTTTTTGTTGTTTTATTATAAAACCTAAAGATTGAATGAATCTTCAGTTTAAAATAGACTTGCAGTATAAATTGTGTAAACAAGCTTTTGTGGTTTGGCCTCTTGATAAAATTTGTTTTCTTGAAACTTCCTCAAGCCAAACTTTATTTATTTTGCTCATAAACAATGCACTATCTAACTGTTTAATTAAGCATTAATGGCACATTGTGTGGTGACTACAAAGCATTCTACATTTAGTAAAAAATAGATTTGTGGCTTTGGCCTGGATGAGTGTGGGATATCCCGGCCTGAATTTGTGTCTCAGTCCGGCCCTGCCATCAATTATCAGATCATAAAACCATTTATACTTAATAAAATTTAAAAAAGATTGAAAAGTGGCTAACGAGTGTTTAATAATGAAGTTGAGGTGTAAGGCTGGGGTGAACAACTGGCAACGTACTGTTACTAAACAGACCTGACGGGCATATTATCCCTTCCACCAATGAGGAATAGCGCCAATGATATTTTATATAAATATTTTATTTCTTAAAATATAATTACTTTATTGTTTGTAATGTAAACAAGCGGATTAAAAAGAAATCAATAAAAAACTTATTTTGGATGTTATTTATTGCCATCTATTATCAAGACTAATCCTGTGAGTTGGTGGTTTGCTGCTCAGTCGAACTTTTCCAGTACCTCAGTGTAAGAAAATTTGACTTTCAGATAGCAGCGAACTCAATAAAGAAAAGATTTCGTAACAGTGCTTTAAAAGTGATTACTCTTAAACTCACAAACATTTCACTTGCAATGTGCCATCTAGGTCTCCTAAGTAAGATTCTCATTGCATCATTATAAGCTACTTGCAGCTTCTGTTAACTAGATGCTCTGTAATTACACAACAAATGGACAGTGTAAAGTGTTGAACAATATGCTTTAAGAAGTGACACTTTCGGCTCATCTGAACAGAAACTAAACTTACGTAAAAGTATATTTGCATATACATCACACCGCGTTGCCTTTCAATTTCCTCAACATCTTCCATGCGTTCAGGGATAATATGTCCAAGGTATTTTACTTTCGCACACACAGTGAGACTCTTCTTAGACAACTTAAAAACTGGAAAATGTATACTTTTATCCTCTTTAGTTCTGCAAATCATAACCACACTCTTATCAGGATTATATAAAATATCATATTCAAGACCATAATCAAAACATAAAATTAAAAGCTGTTGGAGACCAGCACTGCTAGGACTACACCACAAGATCATCTGCATACAAAATATGATTCAGTAAAGTATTCCCAATCATACAAGCATACCCTCCTTGTCTCACACCGTTACCCACCCCGAAAGGGGCAGAGACCTTATTGGCCCATTTTACTCGCATCAACAGGTGGGCATACCAACAGCCCAGAATTCTCACAATATATTCTGGCACCCCTCTTTGTCTCATTTTAGAAAATAGCTTTGAATGGTTAACCCGATCAAAGCTTTAGACGCATCAATATAACACATAAAAACTGATGAATTGTTATCTCTCACTTATTTACTATTTCCTTTAATGGATAAATGCAAAGATCAGTACCATGTTTAGCCTTAAATCCAAACTGGCTCTCTGTAGAATAAATAAACAACCTAACAGGATTTTTCCAACACTTTAGACAGGATACTACCTAAAGCTATAGGTCTATAATTATTGAGGTTACCCACCATTCCAGCTTTATTTTTAATAACTGGTACTAATAAAACAGACAACATTGAATCTGGTAACACACTGTGAATCAAAAGGCCAGTGTGACGGGTGAAGCAACGACACGCACTCGTGGAGAGGTTTTAAGTCCCCGAAGGGGTTTCTTTTAATTCAACAAATGACAAACTTAAGCAGTAATCCAAAAAATGAATACACCACGTGTGTGTGGTCCACAGTCGTGGGGGAGAAGATAGTCCTTCCTGTCTTCCTCCTACAGGGAGTATAGCCGTCTTGCAACCCTCAGATGCTTCCCTTGCTTCCGGGGTATGGGTGCGCGGTCCTGCCGGTCGTTACTCGTCCGAGCCTGGGGAGAGGTAAGAGAACAGCCTTTACCAGACGCATGTCCAAAGGAGATCTTGCTCACCTTGTGATCTGAGGCAGACTCTCTTATAGCCGCCGAGTTGGCCTTGATTTGTAACGACCGGCAGGTGTGCCTCGTTGATCCGCTTAATCTCCATGGCGACACTGACTGCGCCAGGGGTGACTCGTCACACTCCCCCCCCCAAAGTGTCGAACTGGTCCTGTGGAGAGACAAAAAACAGTGATGGTAGGGAGGGGAAGTGTCACCTGACCGAGTTGTCCATCCTGACCAGATCCTAGACAGACCATCTGCATTGCCATGGGAGGCTCCGGCCCGATGTATCACCTTGAAGTATCACGAGTAGGAACCACCTCGTGACCCTGGTATTGGAATTTTTTGCCTTGCTCATCCACTGAAGTGGCGCATGGTCCGTTACCAAGTCAAACTTACGTCCCAGGAGGTAATACCGCAACTCCAGGACTGCCCATTTTATGGCCAGAGCCTCCCTCTCCACCGTGGCGTACCGTGTTTCCGCTGGGGTGAGCTTACGGCTAATGTACACCACAGGATGTTCTGCTCCATTTTAGTTCTGTGACAATACAGCCCCCAGTCCGGTATCTGATGCATCTGTCTGGAGGGTGAAGGGGCAGCCAAAGTCTGGAGCATGTAAGATCGGGGATGTTGTCAGTGCTTCCTTCAGAGTCTGGAAAGCTCGTTCCGCCTCAGGGTTCCACTTTATCTTGTCCGGCTGCCCCTTCCTGGTCAGGTCGGTCAGGGGACTGGCTATGGACGAAAAGTTGGGGATAAAGCACCTGTAATATCCCGCTAGCCCCAGGAAGGCACGTACCTGGGACTTGTTTTGGGGTGGGGGGGGCGTTTCGTACCGCTTCTATTTTCTTGGGTTGGGGCTGGATCACACCCCCTCCCACCCTGTATCCCAGGTACTGGGCTTCGGCAAGTCCAAGATGACATTTCTTTGGATTTGCCGTTAACCCGGCCTTCCTGAGGTCCATGAGCACTCTCCGCAACCTGTCCATATGGTCGTCCCAGGACCCCGAGTGGATGACGAGATCGTCGATGTAGGCCGCAGCATATGCTTGATGGGGACGTAGGAGAATGTCCATCATTCGCTGGAAGGTAGCAGGTGCCCCATGTAGACCGAACGGCAGCACTGTGTACTGCCAGTGTCCTGAGGGGCTACTGAACGCAGTCTTCTCTTTCGAATCCGGAGCGAGGGGCACCTGCCAGTATCCCTTCGTTAGGTCAAGCGTGGAAATAAATCGAGCCTTCCCTAGCCGGTCCAGAAGTTCATCCACTTGGGGCATCGGATATCCGTCGAAAGTGGACACTTCGTTCACTCGCCGAAAATCATTGCAGAAGCGGAGGGTGCCGTCTGGTTTGGGGACCATGACGATGGGACTGGACCATGGGCTGCGGGAGGGCTCTATCACTCCAAGACTTTTCATCCGGTTGATCTCCTCCTCTATAGCCAGTCGACGAGCCTCTGGTACCCGGTAGGGCCGCTGCCTTACAATAACTCCTGGGGACGTCCGGATCTCGTGATGTGTTATTTTGGTCTGCCCGGGTTTCTCCGAAAATACATACCGGAACTGACTGACCAGGGACTGGAGATCTTTCTTCTGGACGGGGGACAGCTGTTCTCCCATCTGGACCAGTGGTGGTTCGTCCGCGGCAAAGGCTGCCATCTGGGTTGGAGGTGGTATCCACTTCTTAAGCAGGTTTATATGGTACAGCTGTACCTCCCGTCGTCGCCCCGGCTGGCGGAGACGGTAGTTGACCGGACCCACTCTTTCTGCAACGGTGTAGGCTCCCTTCCACGATGCTAGGAACTTCGATGTAGTGGTGGGGGTCAACACCAACACGCGGTCACCTGGTTGGAACTCCCTGGGTTGGGTGGGCCGGTCATACCACCGTTGTTGGGCGCGCTGGGCTTCGGCTAGATGTTCTTTTACCATAGGTATCACTCTGTCTATCCTGGCTCGCATCTGCTGTACGTGCTCAATTACACTACGGTGCGGTGCCGGCTGTTGTACCCAAGCATCTCGGGCTACATCCAGGAGTCCTCTGGGTTGTCGTCCAAACAGCAGCTCGAACGGAGTAAAGCCTGTAGATGCCTGAGGTACTTCACGGATCCCAAAGAGCACATAAGTTAATAGAAGGTCCCAGTCACGCCCATCCTCTGCCACCACCCGACGGAGCATCTGCTTTAGGGTCTGATTGAACCGCTCCACCAGCCCGTCCGTCTGAGGGTGGTATACTGACGTCCTGAGCTGTTTGACCTTAAGCAGTTGGCAGAGGTCCGCCATTAGCCGGGACATGAATGGAGTTCCCTGGTCAGTCAGAATTTCAGTGGGGATACCCACGCGGCTGAAGAACAAGAATAGCTCCTTGGCGATGGTCTTAGCTGTAGCCTTCCTCAGGGGTAGCGCCTCCGGGTATCTCGTTGCGTAGTCCACGATGACCAGGATGTATTCGTATCCCCGGGCAGACTTCGGCAACGGTCCTACCAGGTCCATCCCTATGCGCTCAAAGGGTACCTCAATCACTGGTAGTGGAATCAGTGGACTGGGGGGAGGACGCTGGGGAGACTTCTGTTGGCAGGTAGGGCAGCTTTGACAGAACCTTTTGGCCTCCCCTTCGAGGCCAGGCCAGTGGAACCGGTCTCTAATGCGCTGTATAGTGTTTGCCGCTGCCAGGTGTCCCGCCATTGGGTGGGTATGTGCCAACTCGATTACCGCTTCTGTTTTGGTCTTCGGCACAACCAAAAGAAGTTTTTCCTCCCCCCTTCTCGAAGCCGCACAGTACAACAGACCCTTGTTGATTACAAAGTGTGGGAGGGGGTGGGGACCAGGCATGCGGTCTTCTCCATCGACAACTCTGACCTGGCTCCAGCAGTTCTGTAACCGGGGATCCTCTCGCTGCTCCCTTCCAAAAGAGCCCCCTCCCGTCACCTGCTGAAAAAGGTCAGCAAATACATTAGTGTTAGGACACTCACCCTCTCGTTCGGTGTCCGTAGCCACCAGGGCGGGTCGTGGTCTCCGGTCTCTTTGGGACTTGAGCTTCCGCGGGCGTCCCCCGTGGCTAGCAGGCTGCACGGTGGCTGTCAACACCTGCTCAAACCCCGGGCAATCCCGGCCCAATAACATTGGTACCGGCAGGTCCTCCACCACCCCGACCTCCAGCACCCACGAGCCCGGGCCGGCCGACACGGTTACCCGTCGGGCCGGTACACATCGGGTGTCTCCGTGAACACAAGTGATCGGGATGGTGGCCTTACCTGCGGTATAGGACGGGATTACCCCGGGCCGGACCAGAGTGATTGAGCTGCCGGAGTCCAAGGCGGCAGTCACCGGGCGCCCATTCACCCGTACTGGCCGCCGTGGAACCCCGGTGTGCACAGCCTGATGCACCGTGCATCCCGCCAACCACGCTGGGGGCCCCGCGGAGCCTGGCTCGGTGGGCATCGGTTCGTCTCGGGGGAGTGGTGTCTCGGGTCTGTTGACTGGCCTTGAGGTACTCTCCTCAGGTCGCCATCTAATTGGTATCCTCCGATGTCCTACTGCCACTCTCTCTCCCGCGTCCCGGGCTGCCGTGGCTTCGGCGAGCTCCACCGCTTTCACGACCTCGCGGATATTGGTGGGGCCCCGCATGCTAACCGAGGTTCGGAACCTGCGTGGGAGGGCCCGCAAGAGTCGGTCCACCACCACCCGTTCGGCTACCTGGAGGGCTGAAGGTTCCCCTGTTAGTAACCACAGGTGGCCCAACCGTGTCAATTGGGCCCTGACCGGCTGCTGCTCGTCATAGACCCATTGTTGGAACTGCTGGGCGGCGCTGATTGGGGAGAGACCGATCCTGGCAAGGATTTCCCTCTTGAGAAGTTCATAATTTTCACTGGCGGGGGTGGGTAAGGCGTAATAGGCCCGTTGTGCTTCACCAGTAAGGAAGGGCGCAAGAATTTTCACCCACTCGGCTCTGTCCCATGATTCCCGTGACGCAATGACCTCAAATGTGTGGAGGTAAGCTTCTATGTCGTCTTGTGCGGTGAGCTTGGTCAACAGTTGGTTTGCGCTGGTTCTCGCATCCGGCAGAGGGGTTCGCATAGCACCTGCTTCCCTTAAAAGTCCTAGGGCTTGGTCCGTGCTTTCCTGCCGCTGTGCCAGTTGTTCTGCAAATTTTTGCTGTCGTACCACGACCTCAGCCAACCGCCGCACCACTTCATCCATTGGTCCGAGAAAGAGAGAACTTCTAAAACTCAGATTACTGTAATACAGGGGGAAAGATGAGAAAAAATAAATAAAAAATATTACGGGTACGTATCATTGCAACGTTGCTATGCCCGCATTCTCCACCAGATGTGACGGGTGAAGCAACGACACGCACTTGTGGAGAGGTTTTAAGTCCCCGAAGGGGTTTCTTTTAATTCAACAAATGACAAACTTAAGCAGTAATCCAAAAAATGAATACACCACGTGTGTGTGGTCCACAGTCGTGGGGGAGAAGATAGTCCTTCCTGTCTTCCTCCTACAGGGAGTATAGCCGTCTTGCAACCCTCTGTTGCTTCCCTTGCTTCCGGGGTATGGGTGCGCGGTCCTGCCGGTCGTTACTCGTCCGAGCCTGGGGAGAGGTAAGAGAACAGCCTTTACCAGACGCATGTCCAAAGGAGATCTTGCTCACCTTGTGATCTGAGGCAGACTCTCTTATAGCCGCCGAGTTGGCCTTGATTTGTAACGACCGGCAGGTGTGCCTCGTTGATCCGCTTAATCTCCATGGCGACACTGACTGCGCCAGGGGTGACTCGTCACACTAGTAAAACAAACAGCTAATAAAGGGGCTGTCCTCTTACTTCCATATTTAAGATGTTCAGCAGAAATATTATCTAGGCCACTAGCTTTGTTTTGAGGCAATTTACTTATAGCTTGATCCACCTCACATGACATAATCACTATTGGATTATTAACTTGGTAATCGCCCACATTATATAATTCATTTTGGATGCAATTTAAAAGACTCCAGTAATGTTGTCTCCATAATTCTGCAATATTCTCTGTCCCAGAAACTCCATGTAAAGTTCAAGGAAGAGATGACTCTGCAACTATTAAGAGTTCTGACTTCTTTCCAAAAATCAGTAATACTATGATTTAGGAGCTTCATGGCCATTGAGTCAGCCCTTATAGCTTGCTAATTTTTACAAATAAAACAAATAGCATACTTATATCTTGCATTTGTAGACTTCTTAAGCTCGGCCCTTGCCTGGGTCTACCTGCCATATCCCATAATTTATAAGCTTCATGGGCTTCAGCTTGATATGTAGCTACATACTATACTCCATCCAGGCCTAGTCTTATTTATTATACCCTTCAATTTATAAAATGGCTTACTAAATCCATGCAAGACATTACCTATATCATTATACATTGAACAGAAATCCCTCTGATGATTGACATCTTTATAGCTAACATCACTACACATCATTGCATCCCTCGGTAAAGGAATATCACTCAGGCATTTATCTGTACTCACATAATAGGCTTAAAGGTCCTCCTTAGTTAGTACTGACCAATCCATTTTTGCTATATTGATATTACTTACATTATTAGACATCGCTAATAGTCAACATTTATCACAACAGACACAGGTATATGATCAGTTGTTACTGTATCATATAAGATACGCGATGCATGTACATCTGCTGTACTAATACAATGGTCCAACCATGATGTAGTGTTCCAAGCCTCACTAACATAGGTGCTCTATCTACAGGCAAACACACTTCACTTGACAATATAAAATTATTATCTTGACAGAACGGAACAATATGACTAGAAAATAATGAATTTCTGTCTGAAATGTCCGTAATCGTGTCCCCTATGACATACACACTGGAAATAACAGAACTTTCAATAAAAGAACTGATAAAAGCAAAATATATGTTCAATAAAAACATGAATACGTATAATGTTTGTGCGGTATTAGTTTAAGCAGACTGTGTTTCTCTATTGTTGTGACTTAGATGAAGATCAGAACACATTTTAAGACCAATTTATGAAGAAATCCAAGTAAGCCCAAAGGGTTCACATACTACACATATATATATATATCATATTTAAAAATAAATGTCATATTATAAAATAACGACAAAGTCTATCATGCTAACGGCAAAGTCTATTATGTATATATCAAGAGTGAGGAAAATGGCTCAGAAAATCACCCTGGACCTCTCACATCCAAGCCCTCATCTCTTCACAATGCTGCCGCACTGACCACTAAAACATCCAGACACAAAAACGTCTCCGGTTACTTTCGTAACCTCGGTTCCCTGAGAAGCGGGAACGAGACATTGCGGAGACCGCATATGAAACTCCTCCTCTTTTTCACTTTTCCTGAAATCTTATAGGATAACGCCAGTAAAAAAACTGGCCAATTGTCGCAAGAATGCAACCGTATGCAAATACTGACGAATCCAGACAGTATAAATACAGTGCATGTGACGACAATCCTCAGAATCTACGAGAGAACGCCTGCACGGTGATAAGCGGCGAACACGGCGTTCTCCGCAATGTCTCGTTCCCGCTTCTCAGGGAACCGAGGTTACGAAAGTAACCGGAGACGTTCCCTTTCGAGAGCGGTCACTTCGACATTGCGGAGACCGCATATGGAACGGTAGTACAATCCCGCCGTGAGAGCTTGCAAAATCAGCCAGAAAAACTGGGTTAAAACACACAAGCATGGGAAGCATACTATTTTAACCATTCACGAGGTCGCTAAGCGTCAACAGCTGATTGGCTTAAATCGGCCAATAAACTGCTAAATCACTGAACCGGCCAATGAACTGCTATATCGGGCTCCTGCCAAATTTGCATATCCAAACCCAACCAATGCAGCGGGCTGCGCTGAAACAGGGCAGACACCACAACAGTAAGAGCCAGCACGGTATCCCGGGCGGATATAACAGAGATATAAAAGTACACCAAGCACAGCATAAACAGCAACGCGGCAACCACTGTGTAGCATAAGCGATTATAAAGTAGAAGATAAAGAGTGATCAGCACTCACCGAGAGGACTTGAGACGACAAAGAGGACACGTCCAATCTGTAGAACCTGGCGAAAGTGTTCTGCGAAGACCAGCCAGCCGCACAGCATATGTCCTGAATAGATGTGCCCCTAGACCAAGCCCACGAAGAGGCGATAGCCCTAGTCGAATGAGCTCTGATACCGAATGGGCAGTTCTGTCCCTGACTCTCATACGCTAAGGTAATAGCGTCCACCACCCACTGAGAGAGCCTCTGCTTTGATACAGCCCGACCTTTAGTTCCCCCACCATAGCAGACGAAGAGCTGTTCAGACTGCCGAAAACCGGCCGTGCGATCAATGTAAGCCCGCAAAACCCTTACCGGGCAGACCGCTCTCGGAGCGTTTGCATTCTGCGAGTCTGACGACTCGGAAAACAAAGCGGGCAAAGAAATGACCTGTGCTCTAAATGGGGTAGACATAGACTTTGGCACATAACCCGATTTCGGCCGGAGAGTGACATTGCAGTCGCCGGTTCCAAAACGAATGAAATCAGCGCCGACTGAGAGCGCTTGTAAATCCCCTATGCGCTTAGCCGAAGCAAGGGCAAGAAGGAGAACGGTTTTTAGAGTGAGCTCTCTTAGGGAAGCCGCGTCCAGAGGCTCGAATGGGGGAAAGGAGAGAGCCTTCAACACCAGCGCTAAGTCCCAAGGCGGCACCGAAGGGGATCGCGGTGGAAAAAGTCTCCTCGCTCCTCTGAGGAATCTGACTACCAGCATGTGCCTTCCAATGGATTGCCCATCAACCGGGGAACGAAACGAGGCGATAGCAGCCACATAAACCTTCAGCGTTGACGGGAGTCCGCCGCTGTCCAGCCTGTGCTGCAGGAAGCATAAAATATCAGACACGGGGCAGGACATCGGGTCGATATTGTTACTACTGCACCATTTAACAAACACCCCCCATTTGAGAGCGTATAAACGCCTGGTGGAAGGCGCTCGACACTCCGAAATAGTGTCAAGTACACGCTGAGGAAGTGCATTTAAAACCCCCGAAGAGGCCAGGCATGAAGACTCCACAGCTGCGGGCTGGGGTGAAATATCGTGCCGTTCGCTTGGGACAACAGGTCTCTCCTGAGGGGAATCCGCCACGGCGGTGCCGTTAACAATTCGCTTAGGTCCGGAAACCACGGTTGATTCGGCCAAAACGGAGCGACGAGGATCACCGTCGCCGTCTCCTCTCTGATTTTGCACAGCACCAGGGGCAAAATCTTCACCGGAGGAAACGCGTAAAGCCGAACGTCCGGCCATCGCACCGTCAGAGCGTCGCTCCCCATGGGGGAATGGGTCAGCGAGAAATATAGCGGGCAGTGCGCGTTCTCGCTCGTCGCGAATAAATCCACTTCCGCCGTCCCAAAGCGCTCCCAAATTGACCGCACTGAGTCTGGATGAAGCCTCCATTCCCCGTGCGGAAGACCCTCCCTCGAAAGCATGTCCGCTCCGCAGTTCAGACGACCGGGGATATGCGCTGCCCTGACAGAGAGTAGATGCCGATCTGCCCATAGTAGGAGACTCGCAGCCTGTTTGAAAAGAGTTCCTGAGCGGACTCCTCCCTGGCGATTTATGTACGAAACCACGGACATGTTGTCGGTGCGAATCAGGACATGTTTCTTCTCCAGTCTCGACTGGAAAGTATGGAGAGCTAGAGACACCGCCATCAGCTCCAAGCAATTTATATGCCATTTTCTCTGTGACTGTGTCCAAAGGCCGGATGCCGGCATGCCCTCGCACACTGCACCCCATCCCGAGGACGACGCATCCGTCGTAACGACTATGCGTCTCGTAACCAGCCCCAGGGGAACTCCCCGACTGAACATGCTTGGGTCGCGCCATGGGCTCAGGGCACTGAGGCAACTGAGTGTAACCGGGACTCGCACTCGACCCGAGGACCATGCTTTCCATGGAACCCGAGCCTTCAGCCAAAACTGTAGCGGTCGCATGTGCAGAAGACCCAGGTGGCAGACCGCCGAGGCTGACGCCATGAGACCCAAAAGCCTCTGAAACTCCCTCAGTGGAACAGACCGACCCGGCCTGAGCAGATGTAGAGCTGAAGAGATGGACTCCGTCCGCTCTTGAGAGAGGCGAGCGCGCATCTCCACTGAGTCGAAACATACCCCCAGATACGTTATTGACTGACTCGGAGTGAGCTTGCTTTTCTGCATGTTCACGCGTAGCCCCAGGGATGTCAAGTGACGAAGCAGCATTTGCGTATGACCGGATAGCGCCTCCCGTGAGTGGGCTAAAATTAACCAGTCGTCCAGATAATTCAGAATGCGCATACCGCTCGCTCTGAGAGGGGAAAGCGCCGCGTCCACGCACTTCGAGAATGTGCGCGGTGCTAGTGCCAGTCCGAACGGGAGTACGGCAAATTGGTACGCTGAACCCGCGAAAGCGAATCGCAGAAACTTTCGGTGGCGCTTGGCTATCTGAACATGAAAGTACGCATCCTTCAGATCCACGGATGCAAACCAGTCCCCGGGACGCACTTGTGCCAGGATCTGTTTTAGAGTTGTCATTCTGAACGCTCGCTTGTGAAGGGCTCGGTTGACGGGTCTCAAGTCCAGAATCGGACGCAGACCACCATCTCTCTTGGGCACTACAAAGTACCGGCTGTAAAACCCGCTTTCTCGCTCGTTCGGAGGGACACGCTCGATCGCTCCTTTCGCGAGCAGGCTGCCGATTTCCTGCCTCAACACAGGCGCATTTTGCGCTGACGTAAGCGACGGAACCACACCGCTGAAGCGGGGAGGACTTCGTCTGAACTGCAGGGTGTACCCGTGTTCTATCACATTTAGTAGCCAATGAGAAATGTCCGGAATGGCCTTCCACGCGTCCAGAAACAGACATAATGGCCGAATCTCTTCGGGCGTTACCGTCAGCGGACCGTTTAGGGAAGCACGCTGGTGCAGCGAGGCTAATTGCACTGGCGGGGAAATAGCCCGTGCGTGAGACTCCAGCCGTCTCTCGCCCACGGGAAAGACCGTGGACGAGGGAAGGCTGGTTATAGTCGGGATTAACTGCGGCTTCGCGCTGCACCGTGGCAGGGCAAGGAACGCAGCATTGGTCGTGTGAGGGGGAAAGAGCTCTTTTTGTGAACAGGTATGTGTTTTTATTGCATTTACACAGACATTTACAACATTGCAATGTTCGCCCGCAACCGCGGGGGAAAACTGATGCAAACAGCGGCGTTTGGGGGCAACCGGAACGCTCACAAACTCTCTCCTCCTCTTTATAGGTCCGTCAGGATGACGGCTTGGCAGACGATGACGCTCCGCCGTCGTGGCGCGGCGGTCCTCTCTGCGGTCCTCCCTTCGGCCCGTACCTCTTCTTAGGCGGGCCCGACCATTGTTTAGGCCGTGCATCCGGCTCACGACCTCGAGAAGCCTGGGCGGAAGCAGCGTGCTGTTTGGTCGGCCTCTGCGCGGAGTGCGACGCGGATGAAGAACGGGCTCTAGGAGACGGTTGATAAGAGCGTCGCGGGAGCACGTGACTCATGGCCTTGGCGCGCTTTTGCGTCTCCCCGAAGCGCTCCACCACCGACTCCACGACGTCACCAAAGAGGCCGGAGGGAGTGATCGGGGCGTTGAGGAGAGACTTACGGTCAGCGTCTTTCAGGTCCGCCAACGTAAGCCAGAGATGACGGTGTAGGACGACCATGAACCCCATGGATCGGCCGATAGCTTGTGCGGTCCGCTTCGTTGCCATCAGAGCGAAGTCGGTCGCTGCCCTCAGATCCCTCGTGGCGTCCGCCTCCAGGCTGCCGCTATCCAGCGACTGAAGGATCTTAGCCTGGAACACCTGCAGCACCGCCATTGCGTGCAAAGCGGAAGCGGCTTCTCCGGCGGATGCGTAAGCCTTACCGGCGAGATGAGCGGTAAACCTGCACGGCTTCGACGGCAGGCCTGGGTCCGAGCCCAGCGAGGTGGTAGAAGGGCACAAATGAGCGGCGAGGGTCTCCTCGACGGGTGGCATGCGCACGTAACCGTGGGCCTCCGCTCCGACCACGTGGGCGAACATGGATTGCGTAGCGGCGTGAACGCGCGCCGACTGAGGAGCAGACCACGATTTCACCACGTGCTCGTGGACATCTGGAAAGAATGGCGCACTCCTCTTTGATGTGGCCTGACGGCGGCCCGCCTGAAGGTACCACGAGTCGAGCTTACTTTTTGCCGGCTCCTCAGGTGAACTCCAGGTGATGTCGAGCTCGCTGACGGCCTTCTCGAGGACCCTCATGAACTCCTCGTGGAGGTCCGGGGTGCTCTCTAGGTCGGGGCGATCCCGCTCCGACCCTGCCCAGTCCTTGTCTGAAGCCGAGATGGACATGGAGTCGTCGTCCTCCTCAGCGCCGAAGGAAACGGCGCCCAAGACGGAAGGCGGGGGACGAAGACTCTCGTCGGCGTAGAGGACTGGGGAATGGGGTGACGGCAGAGGACAGCGGCCCGGAGCCGTGTCGTCGCCGCTCCCCCTTGGAGCGGGTAGACTCACCAGCGACTCGTTGGTGGCAGTGAGCCTTGACCCTATATTTCCACGAGCGATGTTCCTGCGAGTTCTCAAGACACGCGCCGGCAGGTCCGCACAGTGCGCGCAATCGGACTCGCAGAATGCAGCCTCCGCATGAGCCAGGCCCAGGCAGGCAATGCAGTGCTCGTGCGTATCCTGCGGGTCAATGGGACCCGCGCAAAGACGACAGTATGAAGCCATCGGATGCGGTGAAAAATATCCAGTTGCGTCTTCAACGATGGCAGCGTGAAAAAGAAGATTCTGAGGATTGTCGTCACATGCACTGTATTTATACTGTCTGGATTCGTCAGTATTTGCATACGGTTGCATTCTTGCGACAATTGGCCAGTTTTTTTACTGGCGTTATCCTATAAGATTTCAGGAAAAGTGAAAAAGAGGAGGAGTTTCATATGCGGTCTCCGCAATGTCGAAGTGACCGCTCTCGAAAGGGAACTGTATCTTCCTCTAGGCCATCTACCTATTTAACAGTTACATGTTTTTTACCCACCGTGCAATTTAATAAATCTGTGTGCAATAATAATTGAGTGCAATATTAATTATCCATCTATTTTATATACAACTTTTTCTGTTAATTATATTTCATGCTGCTGTATATAAACCTTCTACATACAATAGTGTATTCTTATTTTTTACTTGTACATATTTATTTGGAAAACAACAGCTGTTTTTAAATGGCCTTCCCAGTGTTGCTTTATTTTCCTCAGTGAGGTTGGGTTCAGGGCAGGACATAAACTACAGATTTATATTGTGCAACATGATGTGCACTGAGGCACCAGGTTTTATTTTTGAAAATGGTATTATTGAATGGTGTATCTGCAAGAAGAAAACTATGAGACCAACATATACATCATTTTTTAATTGTTAACGTTAGTTAATAAAAACGTAGCTGTTTATTGTCCATATTAACTTAACAAATAGTATATATGCCATATAATTAGCTAGTTTAGCTTATGTTTTAAAACGCGAGACGGACAGAGTGATATTATGGTTGGCTAGTTCACCTATACAAACTGTTAAACAAGTACTCAGAATATATAGACCGACAACATTTTGTAGACTGGATTTTATATACTACCACACATAGACAAAAACATTCAAATTTACAGCAATAGCCGCGAAATGTTCTCTATCCAACACGTGCTTGTGCTACGCCTGCAAAATGCAAGCCGTGCGAAGAGTGCAGGTGTCGACTGCAAGTGACGTCACAGGAAGTGAAGGTGTCTGAGTGTGCAAGTCTAAGAGTGCGAGTTGCAGCCAGGTTATACATTTAACAAGACTTGGTGTTAAGGTTACATTAATTAGGTGTTACATTTACATGAATTGGGTGTAAGAAATTAACACCGTCAAAAGTGTAACATATACACCCCAAAGTGTGGACAAATAGACACTTTTCCGATGTTAAATGTGACATCGTTGGTGTTCCTTTTAAACCGGCAATTTTGCTGTGTACAACCTTTTAAAATCATTTTATTATATATCGGCTACATATGTTACGCCCAGGCAGAGAACAGCCAAAGCGAACACATGCTCATCTCGTCACTTCTTGCAGCAGCAAAAACGATCCAGTCGGGGTTGGCGCATCAGGAAAGACAGATATATTACTGATCATAACGTAAGGAAAACGGAAAACATATACCTGTTTTTGCGACATTAAACATTGGATTTGACAGTTTGATTTATACATTCTTAAGTCTTTGAAATGTTGCCTAGTACACCATTTTTACTCTTTTTTATTATTATGTGTCTGCTGATGCATTTGGATGTCTGAACTGGAAACTTCAATTACCAAACAAACAAAAAAAATCCCTGTTTGCAGGCACAACAGACATAAATTACTTTCTTATTTAGACTTATTTCGGCCTACAAATGAATTGTTTAACTTTAATTAACATTTTTCATTTCAGCGGAGAAGAAGAAACACATGGTAATTCCCAACATCTACACCCATTGATCAGTTTTTATTGTCAGTGATTAAGTAATGTTAGGCTCTTCGGCTAGAGTTTCCTGCTGTGTATATTTTCTTAATATATAAATGTAATATACAGTGGTGGACAGTAACGAAGTAAATGTAATTCGTTACTGTACTTAAGTAGTTTTTTTGTGTATCTGTACTTTACTCAAGTACTTCAATTTTCGGAGACTTTTACTTTAACTCCACTACATTTCAAAGTCAAATATCTTACTTTTTACTCTACTACATTTTCAAAATCAGTCGTTCCTTTTTATTTATAAGTCAGTAAAAACTTAACTGGTAAAACGAGCCACCAATCACAGTTCATCGCGCGCTTTATTTTGAACTTGTATTGTTTTGCCCTGTTGTCGCCTTGGTCACGTCATCTACTTAGCGCGAAAATACGATTAAACACATCAGATTCAGTGCAACTGTCTGCAACAACATAACATTTCGACTTCTAATATCTTTGGTGAAATCATGAAAGAAACTGAAGAATCTAACCTTGCTCAAAACCCATCGTTGAAAAGAAGAACGAGTCTTTCATTTATAAGTGCCTTCTCTGCCTGCCTCGGTCCTGTACAATTTCTTCATACAAGAATTCTCCTTCCAATAAGGGAACACATAGAGGTAAGACATTTTAATTTCACTCATTTAAAATAAAGAGATATAAATCTAACATTAGCTTGCAGAACACATTTTGGTTAAAATATAGACTGTTACGCTACCATGAACATTGTACACGTCGTCAGACAAGTAAACTTAGCTGTTTCAGCTTATTTCATATTTAAATTTGAAACTTTTCAAGCTGAGTGCTCTGATATTGTGAAATGGGAATCAATCGAATTGAACATTTTATGTTGGAATTTAAATTAATGATATTTTGACTAGGCTGCACCGATTCAATTCACATTTATTTGTATTAGTGTTTTTCACAATACATATAGTTTCAAAGCAGCTTGAATTTGTCTACATAAATATTTTGAGTGATCTGTTATGAGAGGTGACTGTCTAAGTTATCTAAATGTACAGTTTTAAGATAATTCAAATCATGCTGTTAGCTAACATCATGTATTCATTTAAAGAAGGAAAAAATGAGCTAATTAAAGTAATTATTACAAGTTAGGAACACAATGATTATATTATAAGAAAATGTTGCATTGGTGCATGTATGATGCTAAAACAGTTGACTGTTGGAGTGGATTGCTCCTTATTAACAGGTGTTGTTATTTTCTAAAGCTTCCAAAGACTGATCTAACTAAGCCTATGCTGAAAATAATATACTCTGTATATACTCTGTATTTCTTATGACATGCTAAAAGAAAAGCACATAAAATATATTATATTAATTTTTTTAATAAAAATGATAGTACTTGGATACTTGAGTACATTTGAAGGCAAATACTTTTGTACTTTTACTCAAGTAAAAGTTTAAAGGCAGCACTTCTACTTTTACTTGAGTAATATTTTTCCTTGGGTATCTCTACTTTTACTCAAGTACATGGTTTGTGTACTTCGTCCACCACTGGTAATATATTCACTTCAATTTTTTTTTAGACACTGTCATCAGACACAGCGCTTCTCTCCAGCCAGCAGGTGGCGCAGACGCTTCACCTGTAGAACAGCAGCACGTGAAGAAAAGACGGGCTACAGTTTCAGCCGCGGTTTAATGGTGATTTTTGGTTTGTTGTGTTAAAATGACGTTACGTTAAATGTTAACATGATATCATTCTTGTGAAGAAAGTTTTTTCACTGATTTATCAAAGCTTGCACTATATGATTGTGAACATGATTTTGATGTTTTGTTCAGGTGTCCATGATGATGGTGCAGGTGGATGTGATGTGCTGTAAATCAGTAGGAACTGATCTGTCTATGCTGGATATTGATGATTTGATGACAGAAATCTGTCAGCTGAAGAAAGAGGTGAAGTTACTGGAGACAAAACTCAGAGAGAGAGACCAACTCAACAGAAAGGTTTGGACACATTAAACATTCATTTTATATTTCACATGATTTACTGTCTGTCTGACTGATGTGCTTTGTTGTAAGTGTGGAGTTTTCCGGTTAAGTTTATTGTAGTTCACCCAGACATAAAATATTTTTACACCACGAGTGTTGAATTATATTCTGTGTTTGTTGTGATGTTATTTTCAGGATGTATGTGGTGTTTCTCTCTGTGACTTCACTGATCAAACATCTCCAGATCTTCTGCTTTCTGTCTGTAATGAAGAGCAGAAGACATCAGTGAAGCTGCTGGACTGTGAGATGAAGCTGAAGACAGAAATCACAGAAGCAGTTGTACAGACAGAAAAAGGCGTTTTGATTTATTCAGGCATGTGTCTTCCACAAACACTACCATCATAGTTTCAGAACAACTCCGTGGATATGCTACTGTGTTGTATTTTTCCTAATGTTTTTTCTGTTTTCATTCTAGACCTGATGGAGTCGAAAACAGAAAACACAGAATCGGGCAACAAACAGAAAAGACTGATTTGATATATTCAGGTGTGTATCTTACCTTCATGTGTAACCGTTAATGACATAAATACTATTGTTATAGTAACAGAACTGCACAATACATGTACAGTAGTATGTGGTATTAACCATAATGATTTTCTCTGTTTATTTTAGACCTGAAAGAGGTAAAGGAGGAAAGATCAGAACCAAATGAAATTGAGGAGGAAAATAATTTCACGACTAGTGAAGACTCTCCGAGTTGCTTGAGGACAGAAGAGAGTTTCCCACAAAAAAGAATTCATACCTGTCCTCAGTGTGGAAAGATCTTCACATATATATCCAAACGTGATAGGCATATGAGAATTCACACTAAAGAACACCGTTACAGATGTGACCATTGTGAACATTTCTTTAAATTTAAGTCCAAACTTATTTTGCACATGAGAATTCACACTGGAAAACGGCCTTACAGATGTGACCAGTGTGGATCATCCTTCGTTCGTGAATACCACCTTCATAGGCACACAAAAATTCACACTGGAGAAAAATCTAACAAATGTGACCTCTGTGAAAGTTCTTTTATTCGTAAAGACCATCTTAATGAACACATGAAAGTTCACACTAAAAAAAACCTTGCAGATGTGATCAGTGTGGAAAGAGTCTTGCATCGGCAGCGACTCTGAGAGATCATCTTCTCTATCATTCAGGAGTGAGATCATTTCAGTGTGAACAGTGCAGCAAAGCATTTATTACTGCAATTGACCTGAAGAGACACATGAAGACTCATACAGGTGTGAAGCCTCATGTCTGTTCCATCTGTGGAAAGGCCTTCTCAAAACTTAAAAGTCACAAGAACACAAAAACACAAACAGGTGTGGGATCTCATATGTGCTCTGAACAGAAATCTCATCCGTGCTCCTCATGTGGACAAAGTTTTCGGAAATCAAGACGTCTTGAGATTCACATGAACAAGTGTTGCAAAGTTCATCCACATGAAACTGTTCAGACCACAAGATCTTTACTACATGTGACCATTTAAAACAGCACATCAAAATTCACACTGAAGAGAAATCTGACCCGTGCCCCTCACCTGAACAGAGTTTGTGAAAATCAAGACGACTTGAGAACATGAAGAAGTGTTGCAAAGCTCATCCTCAGAGAACTGATCTGGCTTATCTTAACTTGCTTAAAATACTGTTGATGAATATTGTACTTGTTTGTTCTTCTCTGTTTTTTCTTTTCAGTTTCAACATAAAAAATGTTTTATGAATGTTAACAATGGTAAAGTTTTCCTAACATTCCAAATTTCTTGAGTAAGTTACAGGCCAGAGGCTTCATTCTCAAAACATTTCATCTTACTGCTAAAAGATCTTATAAATAAAATGTATTTTTTTTAATTCACAGAGCTACTAAGAGCATTTTTATTAAGAATTGGGGGGAAATCCTAAAATTGAAGAAAGGGCTGGGTTGACCTTGTTGCTATGGATAATGTCATCATGCCCACAGTGATTGGCTGATAGTGGATGGGTCTCTGTCAGTGATTTAATCATACAAATATTGGAGAATGTGGTATTGTGTTGTCGATAATTAAACAAGTACAGGCTATGTTCAGCTAATATTGCATAAATAAGCTTACGGTAATCTTTAGTAAGACTGTCTAAATCAAATATTAATAGTTCCCACTCACGATGAGACAGAAGTTGCGATTGACTTCCACTTAACTTTTCCGTATCGTGACGTGTCTCCGAGTGAAACGGCTTATGAAATTAGTGTACTAAAAAAATGTGTGCTATATTTTGCCCTTCCCTTTGTCATTGGTTTGTAGTATGTTGGGCCTGGAGTGGAGGGCTTAAAATGCCTGGCCATAGGACAGTCAGTATAGCGCTACCTCTTTTTTTGTTGCTGACGTCATGTGGTGAAGAGATGTTGTTGAGAGAGAGTTTTTGATTCAAGATGACATGTGCAAATGAAATTTGAACAAATAACGCTGTGCACGGAATAATCCCTTCAACACTGTGTAAAACACTTTTTCCTCTTTGATTTCATGGTAACTTTAAAAACCTGACCAAACGGAGTCAGCAACACTCCTAACCAGTAGGTGACGGTAATGCGCCTATAAGACCCTTCAGTCATGATTGTTGTCACTCTGAAGGGCGATATATCCCAGTTGGAATGTAAGGAGGGATACAGCGACCTCCACTGTGCGTGCACTGATGCAGACAGTACACACATCTTTTCAGCCAAGCCTTCACATAATGCATAGTTAATGAACAGCAGCTATGCTAATTATTCTCTTTATTCTCTTTCCGCCTCTGCCTCGGGATGCCCATCCCGAGGTAGGGAGAAGTTCCACCGTGTCCAGACGACTGACAGATGCCCATCCCCAATTTGAGATTACACCAGATACAGCTGCAGACTGACTGACCATCCCAGCTCCATCTAAGGCAATTCCACCAGCTGCCAAGAGAAATATGACCATCGGACCATCCCAGCTCAGACCACTACATCCCCAACCAAGAGCAAAGACGGACTATTTGTCTTATTAATGCTGAAGTTACAATATTTGATATTAAATGCTAAACCTAAACCACATGTCAGCAGTTTGAGTGCAGCTATGACACGTCAGAGGGGATCTGGCCCTCCCGGTTGAGCCTGGATTCTCCCGAGGTTTTTTTCTCCATTGATCAATCATTGGAGTTTGGGTTCCTCGCCACAGCAGGGCAGTGTTGGCCTGCTTACCGGGAGACTGCATTCATTCATTTATTTATTTAGAAATTAGATATTATTTATTAGAATTATCTTACTCGTTGTATAAACACCATGCACTGTGCTGTGTTTTAACTTTTCTGTTTTTCCCGTTTGCCCCTGTAAAGCTGCTTTGAAACAATACACATTGTGAAAATCGCTATATAAATAAACTTGAATTGAATTGAGTACCGAATCATTTTTGTAATATCTTTCAAAATCTATCTATCATTTTTTATTTTATTATTGTAAGAGTTCATGATATTCAAAGAAGAAAAGAAGAAGTGTTGCAGAAAGAAGTGTTGCAAAGTTCATCCACGTGAAAGTGTTCAGATCAGAATATCCCTGAGATCTTCAGCAGTAACTTGGTGAAATGACTTGTGATGGAGATGTGTTTGACCTTCACTGAACGATTCTTGTCAAACTGTGTAATGATTTAGCAAAACAGGTTAAAGGCACAGGTGCCGTGGCTTCATCTTACTTCAAATAGAAATACTTTTGTGTGGTTTTGAGGAATATGAATCAATTATTATTCAGCATAATCTTATTTTAAGACGATCATTTTCTGATTATGAGATAAACTACAGAAAGCAGAGAATAGATATTTTAAGAATAATTCATAGTTTAAATCTCCTGGTAGGACAGTGTAACTGTGAAAGGGGACTTCTTATCAAAAGTCCCCGAAAATCATCTTCTGTTAGCAGCACACACTAACCTTGAGGAGTTTGAGTTTGTGTGATTGTATTGTTTCAGGAGAGTGAGAAAGAGTGGAAAATCACGTCGTGTTTTAGAACATGCCTGACATCTTTGATAATCTATAGGACTATATGTCCTGTCTCATGACTCCAGAAGTGTTTGACAGCTTTGTGTTCTTGTTTAAGGGATTATCTATTGATAACCAATCATGTGAGCTTGATTTATATTTTATATTTATGCATTTGGCAGACGCTTTTATCCAAAGCGACTTATATTGCATTATCCTATACATTTTACATAGGTATTTGCAATCCCCTGGGATCGAACACACAACCTTGCGTTGTTAACACAATGCTCTTACCTCTGAGCTACAGGAAAGCTATTTACCCAAGTTATGACGTAGTTAGTTGACTTGTTCATCCAAAAAAGAAAATTCTGTCATGATTTACTGACCCTTCTTAAATTGTTCCAAACCTGCATAAATTTATTTGTTCTGATGAATACAGAGAAAGATATTTGGAAGAATGTTAGCAGTTTTCAGTTCTGAGACATCATTGACTACCAATGTAGAAAAAATGTAAAGGTTTGGATAATGTTTAATTTTCTAAATTCTTCTAAATCAATATAATTTTTTTTATTTTTATTCTATGAATGATGTCACAGAACTGAAAATGACTAAACATTCTTCCAAATATCTTTTCAACAGAACCAAGAAATGTTTCCAGGTGTCGAACAACTTAAGTGAGAGTAAACGGTGATGGTCATTTATGGGTGAACTATCGCTTTAAATACTACTGCAGTTTGAATTTAAGGCAGGTCGACCCGTGGAACTCCTGGAGAGTGCTGAAGCTGACTTCACTAGTTTCTTGTGGTCAACAACTCTGAGAGATCATCTTCTCTATCATTCTGGAGTGAGATCATTCATTTCTGAAAACGACCTGAAGAGGCACATGAAGTATCATACAGACTCACGTTTCTTCCATCTGCGAAAATACATTTTTGACAACTCTACAAATTCAATTGCACAAGAAAACAACTCACACAGGTATCACATGTGCTCTGAATGTGACACATGTGAATGTGTGTATTTATGAATCTGTAAATTATAGGAACAAAAGCATGTTTTTTGAATCAGACATCAGCTGTATGAATGCTTTCTGTCTTGTTAGACATGTGGCTATTGAGAATGTTTTTCTTGAAGAACATCTATAATTTCTTTATTAAATATACCAGAAAAGTTTGAAGGTTAAAGAATCTTTAACTAGTGTAAAGTAGGCTTGGTACATAATTATCAAGGGGAAAAAGAGAACTAATGGTTAACTTGTCTTCTGTGGTGAATGTTTTCAAATAAAATTAATTGTCCACCTTTTGTATCATATCAGGGAATTTTCTATTAATATTTAGATACTATATATCGGGCATCGGCTTCCAGTGTTAAAGAATTAACGATTATCGGCCAAAATTTACATATCGGTGCATCCCTACATCTAACCAATAAAAAAAAAACACCACACTGAGGAAAAATCTTACCTGTGGTCCTTGTGTGGACAGACATTTACAGAACAAAGACATTTGGAGATTCACAAGAAGAAGTGTTGCAAAGTTCATCCTCAGATAACTGAAGGTCCCTGAGATCTTTTGCAGTAGCCTGTTAAAACCTGTTCGGCAGTTTTTTCTGAAGTTCAAGAGTACTTTCAGTACTAAAATGTCACACAGGGGTAACCTAACTGCAGAGGTTTTTTGATGTGACGTCCAGTAGCTGACTGAAAATGCACTATATTAGCTGGAAATCGCAATAAAATTCTGCACAGAGAAGACTGATTCTCCACAACACTTGTTTTTATAGTTACTTCTGTAGGCTGGAATTATTTTTTGAACTTAAAGCTAAAAATCTGTAAAAAACAACAACATTAGTTTGACATTTAAAACAAATAAAATAATTAAGACATTGAAGTCCTGA
The DNA here is from genome assembly GCF_015846415.1 of Triplophysa dalaica. Taxonomy (NCBI): domain Eukaryota; kingdom Metazoa; phylum Chordata; class Actinopteri; order Cypriniformes; family Nemacheilidae; genus Triplophysa; species Triplophysa dalaica. The sequence continues at coordinate 19,360,144 of NC_079561.1, read as the reverse complement.
TTTCACTGCTTTTTAAAAATGTATGTTTGTGAAGTATGAAATTATTTCCTTAATATTACATCGTAATAGTGTTTTAAAGTGCTGGAAGATTCAAGTCGAAGCGCATCTAGTTGTAAAATTTATTGACTCCACTAAATGTGCCAACTGAAGAAATTAAAAACAAAATATGACTACAAGAATGAGTTTCTCTTTATGATGCAAACAAATATGAATCAATGAATTCATGATGGTTGTTGCAGAATATAAGCTAATTCTTCTGTGTACTGAAATATTCACAGAACATAATGAATAGCTTTTCCCAAAAAGCCCTAAAAAAGTCAACAAAAATTAAAAACTTAAACTTTAGAAATGGTCATTCTGAACTGAATTGTTTGGCCATGGTTAGTTACATAAACATACAGTGACAATAAAACAAACCTGATAGCAAAGACTTAATGTTGTATCATTGTTAAACTGGTTATTCCTGACATTCATTTATTTATCAATTAATAGGATCGTACTATATTCTTTTCAGCAAATATTAGCGATAAATGAAACCAAATATATACCAGCTAATAATGATCCTTGTCTTATGTCTGGTGATATCATGAACTCAGTCTGTAACAGTGACTTTGTTTAAAATTTAATTCTCACGTTCAGGTCGTTTCCAAAACCACAAACGCAAAGTTATCCACGGAAGCCATAAAACTAAATATCTACTGACATAACACAAAGCAAAGGCTTTTCCTTTTTCACAACAACTTCACTCACAGGAAAACTTTCACACTCTGAATCACATTTCATTCAAATTGACTGATGAGTTCGATGGCGTCGAAGTTTCGCTCTTGCAGGAAAATCACCAAAAGAGAGCGTTCGGCTGGTGGCATCAGAATCGGGCTCCGCTCTTGGTTCTGTTATTTCTGAAGTCTCAGATCTTAGAGGGACTTTGAGTCTCAGAGGGCCAGCGCTTGACAGACGTTCAGTCAGTGGAAAAGAGATCTCCGGCGGACGGGAGCGGGGCGAGACCACCGGTCACATTAGGGAGGAGAGACAGGTCTGGAAGACTTTGGATGTGGGATTTAAGTTCCTTGCGCACTTGTGTGACCCGAGCGAGTTTTTGCTTGAATTCCTGCAAAAAAAAAATCAAACAAAGAATGCATGAATCCATCGCTCAACATGCTCCCAACCCCTTCATTGAATTACTCCGTACAGAAATGAGAGAAGACTCTCTTACCTCCAGTTTCTTCTCCCTCTCACTGAGTGCTTCTTTCTGGCTTTGGATGTATTCTGTTAGCATACGGGCTAGCTGCCGTCGGTCTTCTAACTCGGCCGCCAGACGTCCATTATACTCGGCCAGCAGGAGACACGCCTCATCTACCGTCTTTGAGAGTTTATCTGCTGCCAGTTTATCTGCCAAATGAAGAAAGGTTTAGTCGACTTCCGTCTATTCTAGTGTTCAAATACCCAGCCATCTGAATGTGGCTGTGGATAAAAGCTCGTATTCAAGCTCATTCTAGCAAAAATCTTAAAATGAAAATAAACCAGACTGAATAAAGCCTGATGTGCACCTGGACCTCCGACTGGATTTGATCAAGATCTGCACTTCATCCGAATAGATAGAAGCGGTTTAGAACAAGAAGTCGTTTGTTGAGTCTCAACCCTACCTGTGATCTTCTCGAGAAGAGAGACGTCCTGCACTTCCTGCGGCAAGGAGGCGATCTTCTGTCTAACGGCTGCATCGCCGGACGCCGCATTCTCGAGGTCCTGAAGGGCTTTCACCAGTTCCTCGGTCTGTGGAGTAAAATCCCTTTAACGCAACACTTCTAAAATCTGATTTTACACACAGCCGTGAGCACTCTTCAGTTAAATTCAATCACTTCTGATGAAATGTGCGGGAAATTCGTACCAGCTGAGGAGCAGCAGCATCAGTCTCTTGTGGAGAATATTGAGCCCTGTAATCATCATCTTCCTCCTCTTCTTCCTCTTGGATCTTCTGGTAGCTTCTCTTTAAGTTTTTCCTCCCATCTGACACAAGAAAACACATCTTTGGATGCAATATAAAGTTTGGACAGATTTATCATAACTTCACGGGGCTCATCCTGAGACGGCAGTAGGTAGCGTGCTGACCTGCAGGCTTGTGTTTCGGGCTGTCCGAATCCTCAATGGCCAATTTGAGCTGCTGTATGAAGTCTGAACGGTAGAGGCTTCGCTCCTGCCAGATATTCAAAAGCCTCTCCATGGACCTTTTGCAGTTGTCATCTCCTACCCTGCTGGAGGAAACCAAAGGGAAAGTCTGTTAAACGGCAAGATTTGTTCTACTGAGAACAGTACTCAAGATAATGTAATGGGGTTTTACCTCGCCACATGTGAATAGGCATCAACCAACACGGTTTCAAAGTCTTTGGTGAACTCCGGCCCCTTTTTCTTACTGTTCTGAATCACGTCATTCGCCAGATAGAGAAACGTCAACTTCCTGCTGGTCTTAGCTGAAAACACACAGAACAAATCAAACTTCATGGTTAAAAGAAATGATAAACATTTTCACGTTTAAAAACAAGCCATACAATATACTAGAGAAAAAGATACACATGATCGTGCAAGCTTGTGTGGAAGATAAGATGTTGTGTCGATTGTGATGTGTTTTGAGGTGGAAGCGTGTCTCACCTTTCTTCAGCTCTCTGTGCCACACTTTCACGATGAGCGAGGAGTGTTTGCGATGGTGAATGATCCACAGCGAGAGAGTCTGAACGCTCTGCTGCGAGTTACTCAACTCTGAGAGCTTCTTCTCCAGAGCAGACTCAGAGAAAGACGACATCTCCCCCAAACACCTGAGAAAACACAAAACACACTTGAGTTCACAACATTTACCATCATATAGCAACACTCACTAGATGCATATGGCCAGTTCATATACAGTAAAATGTCAAACAGCGCCAAACATGTGACATACTTTATATTATTGACAATTATACATCTACTTTACATCAATCTAGAAGGGAACTATAAAGTGTGAAATAGTGAAACAGAAACCAGTCACAGCATCTTTTCTTATTCATGTCATTTATGCCCTCAAATAATAATAATACAACTGGCCATGTACACACACCACATGCATAAAGTAAATAATAGATTATAGTTATATCCACCTATAATTTAAGAGTTTTCCGTGGTAACAGAAGCTTCCAGAACATGGAAAAACAAAATCAAGTAAAACAATCGACATAAATATATAAAATTGTCAAACATATTTACAAAACGTATGCTCATCAAATACAAGCGTATATACTAATGTGACATCTACAGCAGCAATTATTTAAAAAAAATATATAGAACTATATGCTCCAGTGTTGCAAATGATTCTTATAAACAACACCAAAACTATACGTGTTCTTATATTACAGTTACACTGTACAGGTAAAACTTTATTAAATACTTTGTTTACATTACAATAATACAACAAAGTCATCATAAGCACACGAATTCGAACAAATAAACACTCCATAAGATAGAAATTAAAAACAGATCGTTACCTGTCTGCAGTTTCGGACGCTTAATCTGGACTTAACTCACTAAAACATAAAACACGCCGGAAACACTCTGATGTGATGTCACCCCTACCGGAAGCGCGCTGCAGCTCGAGATAGAAACAGATCGGGGTCGGTGCGTTATAAACTCCCGCGTTTATTCCTCGAAACTTGTGCAGGTTGTGTGATATGAACACGATGGGATTCTGCAGCAAGTTATGGCTGATAAACAAACGAGCGTCGCGCCGGGTGACGTCATCGGAACGCGCGGGAGAGAGCGGCAGAGCGCGCGACGGTCTCAGCACTCACTGCACAGCTCTGTAGAGCACACTACACTGCGTGATTTAGGGTCATGTGTGATCTTTTGACAATTGTCATTGAATGAAATGAAGAGTTGAGTGGCTCTATGAGTTTGGATCTGATTATCTGATGATGATCATGACGCTGTTGTTGGATTGAACCAATCAAAGTAAGCGTTACTATTACATACTGTACATTTTATATTTATTTAAACTCACCAAATGATAATACAACAACCTACCTTGCTCTAATAAATAATACAAGTTATTATGGGTTCTATTACAAATGTCTATCATTAAAACCAGATTGCTTTATGTAGTGGGTTTTGGGTCTTATTCCAGTATGATTTGGTTCCCATCTGACAGATAACATCCCTGACCAATAGAAGCAAACACATAACCAGTAGACACCATTATTGTTTCCAGTAAAAATTCCCATTATAGCCATTAAACCTATTAAAGGTTCTTTGATGGTTTCTAGTGTTTAAATACATTTTTGTCACTTTATTGGTTAATGGCAATGTGTCATAGATCAGGAGTTTTCAAACCGGGGTCCGAGAACTCCCAGGGGGGCTCCAGAAGGTTTCAAGGGGTCCACAGAAATTTTCTAGGAAAAAAGATTAAGCAAAAAACGATAAAAGTCCACAGTGTTTATGTTCTATGGATCTTTTCCAGAATTCTTTATATTGTTTATATAGTTTTGCTCACTATAGGTTCTTTTTTCGGACTCGAAGTGAAATTGTTGACAATTATTAGTTGTTGTTTTTATAATATCCTATTAACTATTTATCTTACAAACTTTAAACGTTTCTTTACACTGAAAAAAATATAGATTGATATATAATTTAGAAAAGAGGGTCTCTCACAAAAGGTTAATCATATTCGGGGGTCCTTGGCATCAAAAAGTTTGAAAACCCCTGTCATAGAGAGCCAAAATACCGTAAACAGACCCAACACATTACCAGTAGAGACCATTATATTTTTCATTAAAACCAAAACAATTGCTATTTTGTTGATAATTAAATATTATCTGGTGATTTTCAGCAGGGTAAAATTCTTTTGTAACTGGATGAATTTTTCATGTGTTTTACGCATGTCTCTACAATCTCCTTCACAGACTTCATAACACACATGGAGAATGGCTGAACATCAGATCGACGACCCCAAAATTGCATTTGCGTATCTCCGCCCATCCTGCGTTCTTCTCACCAAACAACCCACGGTTGCTAACGTGAAGACTCTCAGCGGTCACCTCCACGACGTGAGCGATGGAGCGCTCCAGCAACTCCAGGACTACATCCTCTTCCCGCTCAGATTCGTCCTCAAAACCCCCGTCCTCAAGCGTGAGGCTCTCATCCTGGCGGTCATGGAAGCCACGTCCTATGTCCTGGAGAACACTTGTGTTCAGCGTTGGGAATCTCTGCGGGATCTGTTCTCCGAGCTGTGCCTTTGTCTCTGTTCCCCAAGAGACCCAGGAAAGCCGGCCGCGACCTCCGAGGAGCTGAAGCTCGCCGTCCTCGGGTGTCTGGACATCCTCCTGCATTCTGCATATGGAGATATCGTATTCAAGCTTTATGAACCGAGCATGTTACCTGGACTTGGAGCGGCCGTGTCGTTGCTTCTTGCGATCGCCGAGCAGGAGAAAGCCAGGAGGGTCCAAACAGCTTCTCTTCAATGTCTACTGTGTCTGTTTCAGCAGTGCGACTGCACGCAGGATCACGTTGAGCCGGGACCGAACCAGAGGGGTCTGCTGGGTAGTGCTTTAGCCGCGTTTCTGCCCGGCATCTGCCGTGCCCTGACTCAAGTAATTGGTGGAGACATCAGACAGGGGCATGCAGTGACGCTGAAGGCCATGAGAGTCTGGTACAGATCGGTAGCCTTGGTGATCGCTGATGAGCAGAATGGGAATGTTGGTGATGATGTATCCGGCGGTAAGTTTGAGGGGGTCGAGGAACTCATTGTTAAGAGGACTCCATCCTGGCGCAAGGACACATCCCAACGCCTGTCAGTGGTCCTAAAGAAGATTATTTCTTGCACTTCAGCACATCCGCACTGGAAAGTGAGACTGGAGTTAGTCAATCTGTCTCACGTCCTCCTCACGCACTGCAGCCGGTCTTTGGGAGAATGTGTCGGGCCTCTGTTGGAAGCTTTGGTGGGTGCCATCAACAATGAGGAGGCAGAAGTTAAAAACAGATGTGATGTTGTGTTGCGTGACGTTGCACAGAGAAGCCAAGTCAATGGCGGACAGGACTTCACCGGCGTCCTCTCCGAGAACCTCCACAGCCTGGTCTCGTCTCTCCCTCGTCTCATGAGAACTACAGACGATCAACGCAAGCTCTTCACGCTCAACGTGTTTCTGGGGTACCTCCAGATTCTGGGACCCAAAGTGGATGCTGTACTCACATCAGCGGTCCATCTAGAACGCATTTCTAAAGCACTGATGCAAGTGTTGGAGATGGATGTAACGGATGTGAAGATCATCGAGGACAGAACTCTTACTCCTTCCACAGACCTCGGACCTGATCTGCACCGTTTACAGCCGCAGAAGAAATATTTTCTCTACTTCACAGATGATAAGATATTTTCAGCGCTCAGAAAGATCTGTTGGATGTTGGGGTACTACGGGAACCTTTACCTACTCGTCGACCGCTTCATGGAACTGTACAAGGAGTCTTCTGTTTACAGAAAACAGGCCGCTCTGGTTTTGAACGAGATCCTCGTGGGTGCAGCGGGCAATGGCTTGAAGATGAACGTTTCGGGTTGTTCGAGATCAAGTCGAGAGGAAATCAAATCTTCAGTCGTGTCCATCATTGAAGAGTACATCAGTTTTAATAATTGGCATCTCCCCACGGTGTCTCAGGACTTGGATGATGAAACTCACGGGACACTTGCGTCTCCAGCTTTTACAAATCCTGATAAAAAACTTTTGCAGTTACTTCCAGCCTCCAGAAGTCTCACAATCAACCAGCTGAACAGCAACATCTGGCAGATCTCCATCCAGTTGGAGGGCATCGGTGGTTTCGCTTCAGCCCTAGGCCTTAATTTTCGTCTGCTTCTTATGACGTCGCTCTACCCAGTGCTGGAGAAAGCCGGCGACGAGTCGCTTCTCATCAGCCAATCGGCTTTCAGCGCCATGTGTGAAATCTGTGAGGCTTGCGGTTATGGTTCACCCAAAGATCTGCTGATACAAAACTCAGACTACCTTCTGAATGATATTTCTTTGAACCTGGCTCGACCCAACGCTCACCCGCACGCTCCCAGAGTTCTGGGGGTGATGTTCGCTCACTCGGACGCGAGTCTGTTGCCTCTGGTGGCTGATGTGGTGCAGGACGTGTTGATGGCTCTCGATCTCAGTTATGATCAGAAGACGCCGCAGTTCTGCGCTGTGTTGCATTTACTCATGAAAGCACTCGGTCAGCATAACTCACTCTTGACTTTACACTGATATCATTCAGAATTTCTACAAATAGATTTGTTTTATTGTCTTAATTGTTTGAATGTTGTGTCTTATAATTGTCATCCAAACATCTTATCTGCAGTGAGGTGGTTTCCTGGCACTACTGGACACCAGAAGCCCGACAGCACAGAGACTCGAGGTGAAGTCTGTGTGAACCTGAAGACATTTCTCTTGAATTATAAGAAACAGAAGGAGCTTTCAGAAGGGATTGGAGTAGAAGAGGAAGATCCTGATGATCTCGGTTAGTAATTTTATATACGTGTATTTTAACTTGTATAATGGTTGTTTGTAGGGATGAGCATGATCTGTATCTGTTTCTGTTAACTATATGAATTATCTGTATCTGTACTCGGACTGGGCGTGGCCTAACCCAAAAGTGGGCGGAATTGAACCCGGAAATGGGTCGGGTTGTCTTGAGATGGGCGGGGCTTTAACCGTTATGTTATTTTAAGCATGCAATTGATATGGGTTGATCAGAAATTGTTATATTTGTTGCTGATTAGAAAAATATTTACATGACAGCATCAGCATTGAGCTTCAGATGGTTTTGATCACGATAACAAAATAACTATAGACAGAACAAGTTTTGCAACAATGAATACAACACATGCGGTTTCAATTATGAAGTAAAATGTAATGAACAAGAGTTTGTGTGAAGGAAAAAAAACTGGTTAGACCCACCTAACGGTTAAAAAGGAAAAAATAACTCCGACAGGCAGAGACGGCGAGTCGCATTCTACCAAGCACCAAGTCTGAACAAACCCCATGTTTATCAAAACTCTACTGCTTAACAAGTAAGTACTACAAACCGAAGTAAAAAACAAACCTGTAGCTGAAGAGACCTAAACGTTAACGGAAAAGACGCGCGAACCTGAGTGACTGAGGGAGAGACAGAGAGCTGCGGACACAATCAGCAACACAATACATCTGTATGTGTGTAGGGGAGGGGCGCTGTGACTATCCTATCACAGAACGCAGACACAGTCAGCTACCCAATGAGGATTTTAATTCAATCCGAGCACAGATATTGACTGTATTACTCGTATGATACTTGTACTCGGCAAAAGTGCTTTATCCGTACCGGACACTAGTTTCAGCCGAGTGTCCGGCTCAACTCTAGTTGTTTGCTAAGGCAAGCATTCTTATATAATTTCTCTCATATTTTGGGTCCTTAAGAAAATGCCTTGGCAACCAACCATGATATCCTAGAATCGCCTTAGCCACCACCCACGACATTCTAGAAACACCTTAGCAACCACCGATTACATCCTAGAAATCCCTTAGCAGCCACCACGACATTCTAGAAACACTTTAGCAACCACTGACGACATTCTAAAAATGCCTAAGCAACCACCCATGACATTCTAGAAATGCCTTAGCAACCACCCATGACATTCTAGAAATGCCTTAGCAACCACCCATGACATCCTAGAAACCCCTTAGCCACCACCCACAACATTCTAGAAACATCTTAGCAACCACCGACAACATTCTAGAAATGCCTTAGCAACCACTGATGACATCCTAGAAATCCTTTACCAGCCATCCACGACATTCTTGAAATGCCTTAGCAACCACCAATGACATTCTAGAAATGCCTTAGCAACCACCCATGACATCCTAGAAATCCCTGAGGAACCACCCACAACATTTTAGAAGCACCTTAACAACCACCGACAACATTCTAGAAATGCCTTAGTAACCACCCACGAATTTCTAGAATTGCCTTAGCAACCACCCACGACATCCTGGAAATCCCTTAGCAACCACCCACGACATTCTAGAAACACCTTAGCAACCACCAACGACATTCTAGAAACACCATAGCAACCACCGATGACAACCTAGAAATCCCTTAGCAACCACCACGACATTCTAGAAACACTTTAGCAACCACTGACGACATTCTAGAAATGCCTTAGCAACCACCCATGACATTCTAGAAATGCCTTAGCAACCACCCACGACATCCTAGAAACCCCTTAGGAACCACTGATGACATCCTAGAAATCCTTTACCAACCATCCACGACATTCTAGAAATGCCTTAGCAACCACCAATGACATTCTAGAATTGCCTTAGCAACCACCCACGACATTATAGAAACACCTTAGTAACCACTGACGACATTCTAGAAATGACTTAGAAACCACCCATGACATCCTAGAAACCCCTGAGGAACCACCCACAACATTTTAGAAACACCTTAACAACCACCGACAACATTCTAGAAATGCCTTAGCAACCACCCATGACATCCTAGAAATCCCTGAGGAACCACCCACAACATTTTAGAAGCACCTTAACAACCACCGACAACATTCTAGAAATGCCTTAGTAACCACCCACGAATTTCTAGAATTGCCTTAGCAACCACCCACGACATCCTGGAAATCCCTTAGCAACCACCCACGACATTCTAGAAACACCTTAGCAACCACCAACGACATTCTAGAAACACCATAGCAACCACCGATGACAACCTAGAAATCCCTTAGCAACCACCACGACATTCTAGAAACACTTTAGCAACCACTGACGACATTCTAGAAATGCCTTAGCAACCACCCATGACATTCTAGAAATGCCTTAGCAACCACCCACGACATCCTAGAAACCCCTTAGGAACCACTGATGACATCCTAGAAATCCTTTACCAACCATCCACGACATTCTAGAAATGCCTTAGCAACCACCAATGACATTCTAGAATTGCCTTAGCAACCACCCACGACATTATAGAAACACCTTAGTAACCACTGACGACATTCTAGAAATGACTTAGAAACCACCCATGACATCCTAGAAACCCCTGAGGAACCACCCACAACATTTTAGAAACACCTTAACAACCACCGACAGCATTCTAGAAATGCCTTAGTAACCACCCATGAATTTCTAGAATTGCCTAAGCAACCACCCACGACATCCTGGAAATCCCTTAGCAACCACCCACAACATTCTAGAAACACCTTAGCAACCACCGACGACATTCTAGAAACACCTAAGCAACCACCACGACATTCTAGAAACACTTTAGCAACCACTGACGACATTCTAGAAATGCCTTAGCAACCACCCATGACATTCTAGAAATGCCTTAGCAACCACCCACAACATCCTAGAAACCCCTTAGGAACCACCCACAAGATTCTAGAAACATCTTAGCAACCACCGACTTCATTCTAGAAATGCCTTAGTAACCACCCATGAATTTCTAGAATTGCCTTAGCAACCACCCACGACATCCTGGAAATCCCTTAGCAACCACCCACGACATTCTAGAAACACCTTAGCAACCACCGATGACATTCTAGAAACACCTTAGCAACCACCCATGACATTCTAGAAATGCCTTAGCAACCACCCATGACATTCTAGAAATGCCTTAGCAACCACCCACGACATCCTAGAAACCCCTTAGGAACCACCCACAAGATTCTAGAAATATCTTAGCAACCACCCACAACATTCTAGAAACACCTTAGCAACCACTGATGACATCCTAGAAATCCTTTTCCAACCATTCACGACATTCTAGAAATGCCTTAGCAACCACCGATGACATTCTAGAATTGCCTTAGCAACCACCCACAACATTTTAGAAACACCTTAGGAACCACCGACGACATTCTAGAAATGCCTTAGAAACCACCCATGACATCCTAGAACCCCCTGAGGAACCACCCACAACATTTTAGAAACACCTTAACAACCACCGACAACATTCTAGAAATGCCTTAGTAACCACCCATGAATTTCTAGAATTGCCTTAGCAACCACCCACGACATCCTGGAAATCCCTTAGCAACCACCCACGACATTCTAGAAACACCTTAGCAACCACCGACGACATTCTAGAAACACCTTAGCAACCACCACAACATTCTAGAAATGCCTTAGCAGCCACCCACGACATCCTAGAAACCCCTTAGGAACCACCCACAAGATTCTAGAAATATCTTAGCAACCATGCACGACATTCTAGAAATGCCTTACCAACCACCAATGACATTCTAGAATTGCCTTAGCAACCACCCACAACATTTTAGAAACACCTTAGCAACCACCGACGACATTCTAGAAACACATTAGCAACCACCGACAACATTCTAGAAATGCCTTAGCAACCACCCACAACATTCTAGAATTCCCTAAGCAACCACTTAGGACTTTGTAGAAATACCCTAGCGACTACCAAGAACACGATAGAAATGTCCTGGCAACCCCCCTTCCCCCAGAACACTATAAAAACTCCTTAGAAACCAAAACCATGGAAACTAAATACCTACCATCCAGAATATCCTAGTAACAACCTAGCAACAGGCTACCAACCATGCAGAACACCATAGCAACCATCAAGCCACAAACCACTAGCATGGTCAGAGTGAGTTTTACAAATGTAAACACACATTTTCGAAAGGTAATAAACCAGGAAAACATTGCAGTATATATTGTGTGAAGCAGGCGTTCCTGATAGTTTTCTCATGAGTGCAGATGAAGCTGAGATGTGTGTTTTTTCTGAAGCAGTTTGTGTCTCACAGAGGTCATAAAGCAGAATGATGAGGTTTCAGGTCAATAAAGCATCAGCCAGGAGTCAAACTCCCCGAGCAATCTTCATTCATGTTTGCCTCATTACACAGCTGCTGATTTAAAGATAAATCCACTTGTTATTTCTGTTTGAGCCTTAATAATCCTGCAGCGACGGAGCGTCTGCATGATGTCTGGCTCACATTCACCCTATAAACATGTCGAGACTTATAACTAAATAACACGTTAATTATGAAAAACCTCCTGTATCTATGCGCAGATGTCTCTCCCTCAACATTAACACCTGATGAAGACGTGGACGGTCCAGCTGTGAAAGAAGAACTTCCTCTTCACGTTCAGATTGCAAAAGACGTCATGGAGCGATGTGTCCACCTGCTGTCAGACTCCAGTCTGAGAACACGACTCAAGGTGGTTTTCTGTTTACTTCACCGTGAGATGTTGTCAAAGAGTTTGACTTGAAATGTGTGTGAGAAATAAAATATTTGTGTCGTTGTTGCAGGTGTTGGACATTCTAGAGTTGTGTGTGTGTGTTTTGTGTGAGAAAGAGAACGAGCTTCTTCCCATGGTGCACCGGTGCTGGCCTGCTCTCCTCCACCGTCTGACCAGCGACGATCCTCTCGCCATCCCACGAGCCTTCAGGGTGAGATGAGTGTGTGTCTCTCTCTCTCTCCTCATGTGTTTCTCTGTCTCACTCACTTCCTCTCTCTCTGTGTCTGTACAGGTGCTGTGCGTTCTGGGCGAGACGTGTGGAGATTTCCTCAGGAAGCGGGTGTCTCAGGAGGTCCTGCCCCGGCTCACCTCCAGTCTGATGAAGCAGGCGGAGATCAGCGGGCGATCCGGTCCCGTCTACACACACACACTGGCATATAAACTACAGCTGGCTGTGCTGCAGGGTCTCGGACCGCTGTGTGTCAAACTCAACATCAGTAAGTATGAACATCTGTGCATGATATTTATGATCACAACATCTATTGGAATAAAAATAAATAAACAATGCTATCAGTCAAATTCACTTATTCAATCTGAATTTGACTGGAAATATTTACAATATTGTAATACATATAGCATTCATGCAAAATCACGGTTATACCAGTATGCTGTGACACGTGTAAAAACTAAGTTTAGTGCTGTAAATGAAGTGCAGTATGTTATCTGTTGAACACTAGATGGCACACTTACTCAAAGTAAGCACGGTGTGTCTACATCACAGCTGTTTAAGACATCTGGAGATGACCTGTATCTCATCTGTGCTGGACAGCTGTTGACTGCTATCTACACAAACACATTTCAAGACAAATTGTCGATTCATACATTGGTAAAATTCATCTTAGTGCACAAATTTAACTTTTACTTTGGATTTTTTGCACAAATTTGGTCAAGTGTGTCCAAACTATACAAACTAACAATGGTTGAACTGCAAATGGAACCAAAAAAAAGCTTTTGTTACTGTAGTTAAACCATAGTAAGGATGTGTAAAATGTGAAATGAAAAGCTTATGATACATTATCCGTAGTATCATCATAGAATTTGTGGGGAAACAAATGGTAATCCATCCGTCAGAAACATGGATACTACAATCACCATAGTGAGTTTGGGTGTGTCACACAATAACAGACACACTTCCTGCCTTATATTCTCTATTATCGGCTATAGTGTTTCACCTCTCACTGCCATGTTTCTATTCTACCTCTCTCCCTCTCTCTCTCGTCCCTCTGCACACCCCTTCATTTTTCTTGAGTAATGAGGCTCTACATCATGCTGTTTAATTAATTAATGAGGATAATGCTGCCATGGAGACTATTAGAATACATTACAGCATCTGTGCTCATTACCATGCAGATGTGCATTGTTTGCATTGTTCCAGCGAATTTGGAGTCGCAGGTTGTAAATACTCCAGAGAAATACAGGAGCATTTACGGACAAGAGAAATTAGGGCACACATTAAGCTGTATAAATGTCATTGCATCAAATAACTAAGAATCAAACCAAACGGTGTTTATTTAAAAGCACACACTTTAATACACAAGTTGCGAAGAGGCTTTAAAGGTAAAAGTCATTAAATCATCATGAAGTAATAATAGAAAATCATGTCTTTTTTCTGTTCCTTGATGGCCAATTTGAGGCAATTTTCATACTTCATTTTAGCATTATAGTCCAAGTGAAATTAAAAATGACAATTCATATTTTTTTCTTGAAATATTGCTGCGTTTATAGTAAAAAGCTTATCAATGGGGGTCAATTTCTTTTTTAAATTCCTGTGCTCTCATAATCTTCAATTAAAATCTGAAAATGCACTTCTGTCCTGAACGATGATCCATCTCAAATGTTAGACGGCTTGACTGGAGCATCCGTGAAGTCCTCTGCTGCTGCCAGTTTCATTTCAAAATCAGTGCAACAGCTGTTGTTACACAACCAATCGTTTCGCAGTGAAAAACACAAGCCACGCCCACTCATTTTCTCCTTCGAAATTCCTTTTCACTGGGAAACGTGTCAGAATACAAAATTAAAGTAGTATGTAGTAAGACTATAAAGTACTAAAATATTGATTCTACAGACTTTCTTCAGCAAAAATTTGCACGCAACTATTAATTTGTACTACATTCATTACCTCCAAATGTAACTCACTTGAATTAAAACATTGTAATTTATTACCCTTATTTTGGAAAGACTCTGAAGTTCTCACTTGTGTTTATTCTGAACGTTTGTTTGCAGTGGAGGCCGACATGGATCGAATCACTGAAGCCTGTTTTCCATACCTGAGCTGCCGACAACCAATCAAACTGCAGGAGGCGTGTCTTAGGTAACCCAAACCATCCCACAAGCAAAATCACGTTGCATATCTTTATTCAAAATCTTCATCAATGGAGTGAATTGTTTAGCTTCAGGTTCGTAGGTTTGGCATTTTTTATCAGCATGAAAATTTCAGTTGAAAATATTCAGGAATAACTTGATCTCAGATCCTATATTTTCACCATTTCAAGAATGTTTTTCACAATTTTTAATCACTTTTGGTTTCTCCTCTAGTTCATTGAATAAATAATCAGACCACATGACCCATTATTAGTTATTATTAGTTATATTTGTCTCCCATGAATCATGAGCTCATAGAAGCTACTGTCAATTATACAGGAATGATCACAATGCTGTTTCAAATGGTTTTGATTGGAATTTAGACTTAACTAACAATATCTGACCAGTAACATGTAACTGCATTACAAATGAAACTTAAACTACTGTCTATATTTACATTTATGAATTTGGCAGATGCTTTTATCCAAAGTGACTTCAGTATTTGTGTTCCCGGGGGATGGAACCCGTGACCCTCCCGCTGCTGATGCAATGCTCTGCAAACCCACAAGCGCTCTGATTTTCTTCAGCATTAGCATGATTTAGGCTAATAGGTGTTTTTCTTTCTCTGGTAATTCCTACAGTGTTTTCCGGCACCTGATTGAGTTGGACGCTGATTCGTGCTGGTTTACTCTGAATGAGATCTTCTGTCCTGTGTCATACGAGCCTCCTCATCCACACCTGCTGCCCGTGATGCTGAGCGGATCCCACAAGCCCAAGAACCAATTCACAGACAACATCCTCGAATTACTGCGGGAGTTTGATCCCCCGCAGGGGAAGACATGAGATCAGAGGGATTTAGAGGACAAATAACTGTTTCATGAGCTTTATGTGCTAACCGTGAGGCTGATCAAACAAAATGATGATGTACATGTATGATAGGCACATGTCTTCCTCACACAGTTTATGTTCTTTACAAACGCTTTGTCATGGTGATGATCATTTCTGAGCAAAACACCTTCATTCATCTACTTGTGTTTTAGTAACATTTTACAAAAGCTTTCCATTTATTAACATTAGTTCATGAGCTAACGTGAACAAATAATGAGCTTCAACAGCATTTATTCATCTTTGTTAAATGTTAATACAGTTGCTCATAGTTCATTAGCTAATGTTAACAAATGTGTGTTTTGTTTTTTTAAATGCATAAAGATTTGTTAAATTAAAAGATGAATAGATGCTGTGGAAGTATTGTTCATTTTTAGTTTGTGTTAACTCGAATGAAACCTGTTGTGAAGTGTTAATAGTACTTTTACAAAATAATACATTCATATAAATATCTTTGAACAGAGCTCTGTTATTTTATTAGTGTTTTCATGATTTATTTCAAATGACTAAACACACTTTATGAAGTGATGTGGTGTTTTGGAAGGAACTGCAGTTATCATGATACGAAAGAGGCTTTTTCTGTGTGTACAAAATATAGATTGTATGTTAATGTATAATCTGTATATTATTTTTATAATAAAAAAATGTTAATGAATGTCTTCTGAAGGTTGACCTAATATCAGGTGAAGTACACAAGCTACGGTCTCTTTGATAGCTCAGGTGATTTGCTAGAGTTCTCAGTTGTGTTTGATTTAATCATTAGGTTTCCTCAAATAGAAATAAAAACGGCAATTGTTAAAAGCCATGAAGAGTCTGGATTTGGCTAAATTTGATAAAGTTGATATCGAGATCTTCAATAATGACTTTTGATCATAGACTTGACTAATCTGAACTCAGTTTGACACATTGTTGACATCTCTTCTCAAACTCTAATGACACACATTTGTGAGATGTCGGACTACTTTTCTCTTGCAGATTAGACCTCAGAAAAACTTTCTATTTGTGCTCCATTCAATCTCAGTGATGTCAAGGAGAATTGTTTGAGATATTTAAGAGATCTTGGTTGATTTTGGGGTTGGTTCTGGTGTTGTGTGGTCGTGGTTTCTCTGACAGTCTGACAAATGTGTGGGTCTGTAAGAGTGGCATTAAAGCTGCCTCATATGCTTTGTGTTAGGGTGCTGTGTTATCTGCACTGTATTTTGCTATTTATCCTCCTGCCAGAACGGACACGGACGCTATTATTCACCGGCCTGTGTGGCACGAGCAGCCGCTTAATGCAATTTCCCCTCGGTCGCTTCTGATAAGTGCGCCGGCGTCATTATGGAGTCAAAGCGTTTGACATGAGCTTTGTTTGAGATTCACTGCCGTTTAGGATAACAAGACGAGCGGCGGTGAAGAAATGATGAAGAATGGAGGTCATATTCAAGGGCGGAAGGTGGAAGAGCCATTTGTTATAACAGAAGGTGTAAAGCGATTCGGTGGTGTTGGTCACGTCTCATTGATTTTAGCTTAAACTACTCACTTTTATTGCATTACATAGCTGCTTGGTCACAAATTCTTCGTGGCAAAAAAAGTTTAGTTTTGCAAGATCATTTTCCATCATGTTTTATTTTGCTGCTGTACCTTTAAGAGTTCAGTACATGTATGACCGTATAATCATGCCACAATTTCTGAAGTCATCCGATAAATGTTATGGTCGGAGAGCAGAGGTTGATTTGAGTATACTGAAGTCAAATTTATTTTTTAAAGACAAAGGATTGCGTCTTTATAATACACCAAGTTGTATGATCAATGTACAATGTGTTTATTACTTTGATAAAGGCATACATGGAGTGTGAAATCAGTTCTGTGGGATTACTGTAATATACACAATCTGTACATATAGTCTCACTCGAAATATAAAATTCAAAGAAACCGGAAAGAAAGCAGTCATTAATACCATTAAACATACTGTGACTGCTTTAAAGATGTTTTAAAAGCCGCATAAAAATCACAAAACGTAATATTGTTTGTGTGCACCGTCGATCCATTGATAAGACTAAAGCTGAATGAAATATTTGCAGGAAACTGCGGGACCTTATAAATGACACTTGTGTCAGCTGTGACTCTGTCCCAACAATAATCCGGTGCCTTCTACATTATACACGTAAACAATGAGAGTAAATACAGCTTGTCAATGTAATTGCTTTCGCCAGATGAATAATATAACTTTTGTCCTGCCCCCTTTTTACTGAATTTAAATGGTCAATAAATAAATCTGGGTCATATTTCACCCCAAAACCAAAAGAAAGATAAAAAGGAGAAATGTTATTTTGCATCACAACATAAGAAGCAACGTCTAAAAACTTTAGGATTCTTTTTTTCTGCATTTTGACATTAAAGCAAATTTCCTTCACATGTTTTATTAAACCCAATTAATAGAAATGAGAAATCTGAGGGGCAATGTGCTTAAAACTACAATCCGTTAAAAATCATCAAAAATGAGCGAGTAAATAAACAATCAGTGTTCCACAACTCTTGCCTTAGCTTACGACAATTCACAAATGTTAGCTCATAATTAGGATGCAATTTATGTAACCCACATTACAGAGATGGCTATAGAAAGCAAACGCATGAGACTGCAGTATTAACAAAACAACTTTGTCAATAGGCTTCATTGTGTTAACTTTTTTGGCTAAATATACATCACTGACATTTCTCAGTGAGTTTAATCCATCTGTCTACTGTATCAAAACCATAAATCCACTAAAAACGACCAGAGAGGTGTCTGATTTGGTTGCTTTGCTGCTTAGCAAATATTAGAAAGATTTGTGTCATGCACTCCCTGTTCTGAACAGACATCTAACTTTGTTTTATACACAAATATACATCTTGTGTTAAGGTTATGAAGGACGTGAAGGGGTGTTGGTAGGTGTGAGTGGAACTAAGAGCAGGATTTTAAAGTGCACAACTCTCCGTGCAGTCAGTGTTACTGTCATCAGTGGACCTCTTCCTGAGCTCTCGACCGCCTTTGTGGTGGCCCGTGATGGGTAGACTGGTGCTTGTGGTGCTCAGACTGCAGAATTTCCTCCGGTGACGCTGCTCCCTGCTGGGATGGAGGTGCGGCGTTCCCCTCGCCCTGCTCCACCTGCAGGTATGCCCGGACGTGATGGTGACGCAGCTTGCTGTCGCTAAAGTCGATGACACGGCATTCATATGTTCCCTCGTCTGATGGCTTCACGTTGGACAGACGGAGTTTGTGGGAGATGTTGCTACCCGCCACCTTCACCACCTGCAGAGAACGGAGAGGATATTCTTCAGCTGTGAGATGTTAAAACATGACCCGTCAGTGCATTAGATAATGAATAAGCCTCCTGCGTTGACTTCCCCTGCTGAATATGGCGAATTAAACCGGACTCCAGCTGATTAGGGCGGAAGCTGCAGTTATCAGATGTCTATTATGCTAAAATATGCAGTTTTAGTAACACTTTATTTGACAGTGCCCAGTGTAATTATACATTTAAAGTACTGTGTATTAATAATGAACTACATGTACTTACTATAGGGTGATTATTAGGTTTAGGGTGTGGTTTAAGGGTAGTTATATGTCATTGTGAATAATATATAGTAAATACCGTAGTAAATACATGCAACATGTGTAACAAGGGCACTGTAAAATAAAGTGTTACCGCATTTTATTTTTAGAAGGCATACATCAGATCTACATACAGAAAATAGGGAAATGTTTTGGCACAGGAACTTGAGTCACATATCAAAAAATAAAGCCTTACAGCGTTGTTTTTCTTCAGCAGCAGTTTTTGTTCGTTTTAACCAGCCCATATTTTCATGTACTGTGGGCTAAAATGAGGCCCTGAGGGAGATTATGACCCCACTTTGGCTCCTTATGAGAGAAGTAGTGCAGATGCAGAGGGCAGCATGAGGCTACAGCGGTGAGCAGCAGTGACATGCAGCGGTGAGCAGCAGTGACATGCAGCGGTGAGCAGCAGTGACATGCAGCGGTGAGCAGCAGTGACATGCAGCGGTGAGCAGCAGTGACATGCAGCGGTGAGCAGCAGTGACATGCAGCGGTGAGCAGCAGTGACATGCAGCGGTGAGCAGCAGCAGTGACATGCAGCGGTGACAGCAGCAGTGACATGCAGCGGTGAGCAGCAGTGACATGCAGCGGTGAGCAGCAGTGACATGCAGCGGTGAGCAGCAGTGACATGCAGCGGTGAGCAGCAGTGACATGCAGTGGTGAACAGCAGCAACATGAGACAGGGTAAAGGACTGACATGCAGTGACGTAAAGCCGTGACATGCACCGGTGAACAGCAGTGACATGCAGCGATGGAGAACAGCAACATGCAGCTGTGAACGGCAGAAGAATGCACCGGTGGAAAGCAGTGGCAGGCAGCAGCGAACAGCAGAGACGTGCAGTGGTGAACAGTGGGGACGTGCAGAGATTGAGAACAGTGATATGCTGCTGTGAACAGCGGTGACATGCAGCGGTAAACCGTAGTGACATGCAGTTTGTAACAAACGAAACTGTATTTACATGAATCACATTATTGTGCGGTGTGCCCCTTTAAGAGACTGATCACGTCATTTCTGATGCGTGCTATGCGTGATAACGTTGTTGAGTTGAGCGTGAGTGAGATCCACCGTAGATGCTAAGCGTGCTCTACCCTTTTTCTATATTATTGTTTTGTTAGTTTTATTTTGTGACGCTGAGAAAGAGTAATCTCTCATGTGTGAGAGGATTGCGTTGCTTGTGTTACCTGCCATTAAATGTGCGTGATACAGCCTTTACGCCTCTAACCTCTTTCTTCCATTGACTTTGTGAGAGCTATCCTGGTCAAAGCGTTACAAGTTGTGAAAAAAATAACATGCAACAGAGAACAGTGGTGACATGCAGCGTTGGAGAGCAGTGACATGCAGCTGTTCATGCACTGCAGGACAGCAGTGGACATATTCATGAGCAGTAATGAGATGTGAGCTGTGAAACCACACAGGGGCTTCACTCATTGGCTGTCAATCTTTCACTCTCTGATGTACAAAAGCAATAGGACAATCTCTCTCTAGCTCTCTCTCTCTATCATGGCCAGCATTCCCAGAGGGTTTTTAAGCACGAGTCCAGACGCTCGATGATTCTGACTACCAGTGAAACAGATTGAATGTGGACTAAGGTGGATAAATAAACATGCATTCACAAACCCATATGCACACACACATTCATGCACACTAACTCAAGTTCACTTACTGGTGCTGATCCCACATTTCATATGTTAGAAAACAAACCCTGCGTACTATCCTGCAACACTTGCATATACTTCTATAGTCTCATAATCACATCAGATATACAGGATATACAGATTTAAGATATAGTCAGAATCAAAACATTGCCAGTGATTTTGTAACTCAAGATGACGTGATTCTGTATGAACTCGCAACCCTGAAGTGTTCTCCAACCGCAGGACGACAGCTCTGAGCATTTCTCTGAAAGCAAATGTCCTTCTGAATATTTTATGAAGTAACAGAGGAGATGCTTTGATTTATCCACCCACACACACACCCCACACGCACACACGCACACACACACACACACACACACTCTCTGACACACACTCAGGTAAACCTCTCACTTTCACAAACTGAAGCTTTTGATTTCTCCTGTATTCTGTTCTTCTGTATAGGGCGGTTCTACTCTCTAATGATCTGTTATGTTCTTCAGAGTTATACTGGATTCTGGTCTTTTGTGTTTTACTGGATTTTTCTGTATGACGATCTGTCATTTTCAACAGTTTTCTGTATTCTGTTCTATTGTGTTCTCAGTCTTTGAAAACACATTTGAGGGATAATGTACACACACAGTTCCAGTTACAGTAGTTTCAGGTCACATTGCCAGCACACATTTTACCTCTGAAACACAAAAAACGCTAGATCCTTCCTGGTTGTGTCTGTTTGCGGACAGCTGTGTGTGGCTGTATCACTTTAATGTGAGAAGGTTCCCTGCGTCGTTGTTGCCGTGGGAAGTTTTGAATCACACAACTAACTGCTGTACACACACACACACATTCATAGCCCGGAGCGGCACAACCAGCACGAGCCAAGCGAGTTGCTAACAAATCACCTTCAGCCCGACCAACCGTGATGTTGTGTTTGCATGCTCCAGTTATTTGCCCTCACAAAGACACAGAATGTATTTTTACATTCCATTAGCGACAGCAGAAGGTAACAGCCGATGAATCTCACGAAAAATGTGAGAAAATTACAGTTGAAAACACTCACACTGATTTTGGTGGCGTCCTTGGACATCTCATTCTGCGGCACCACCTGCAATGAAAAACAAGCCTATCATACCAGCCATCCCATATGTAAGCCATCCACTATTTATAATATATGGAATTCGTTTCACGAATGATGTTTATCATATAGTTTCAGAAGGGTGTGAGTCATATGAAAAACATATTTTATGTTCACTATATACATTTTTGGTTGAAGTTTTCCTTTCACTACTGGCCAAGAGTAGAGAAGCTATTAGTGTAACAAACAGTTACTGCAGTAGAATCATTAAACACACACACACACGTATAATAAAGCTGGAGTCCGGTCCTCTCAAATGAGTTTCTAGTTCAGTAAGGAGGTGCAGTATAATAACTCTGTGTTCTGTTCAGCTGATCCTCAAGAGCCTTTCATGAATAAAACATGATGCAAAGGTGAGCGAGAGTTTCCCATATTTCCTTCTCTTCATCCCTCCATCCAATTAAAAAGCATCCTGACTTCACAGCAGGAAATCTCTCTCTCTCTCTCAGTCTCTCTCTCTCTCTCTCTCTCTCTCTCTCTCTCTCGCTTTCTCTCTCTCTCTCTCTCTCTCAGTCTCTCTCTCTGTCTCTCTCTGTCTCTCTCTCTGTCTCTCTCTCTCTCTCAGTCTCTCTCAGTCTCTCTCTCTCTCTCTCTCTCTCTCTCTCTTCTCTCTCTCTCTCTGTCTCTCTCTCTCAGTCTCTCTCTCTCTCTCTCTCTCAGTCTCTCTCTCTCTCAGTCTCTCTCTCCCTCTCTCTCTCTCTCTCTCTCTCAGTCTCTCTCTCAGTCTCTCTCTCTCTCTCTCTCTCTCTCTGTCTCTCGGGAAGCTGCAGCTATTTCTACCGTTGTGATTAATGTGTCAACGGTTACCTGCTGCAAACCCACACAAATCCATTAATTCCTCTCTTTTCTCCTCTCATCCCTTCTCTACATTGCTACACATTTACAAAGATATCTTAATGATATGTAGCGTCCAAAAGTATTTGGAAACATGTGTCACACAACAAAAAAGTAATTATTTCAATGAAAGCACACAGCTGTAACATTCACAGTCTTTAGGAAAGTAACCGAAAAATAAACTACAGTCATCCTTCATCAATTTAAAATCCCAATGGAATCAAACTGAATATTTTATGTCTTTATGATATCTATAAACAAGTTTTCTATACTTTTTGTATATCATGCATTATTGTTTTATTTGATTAAATTTTTTCTATCTTAATATATATTTGCACCATGTGTACACTTTCTTCTGCACAAAGCTCTTGTCACCGAGTCAAATTCCTTGTGTGTGTGTAAACATACTTGGTAATAAAGCTCCTTCTGATTCTGCTGTTTTAAATCATTTGTCTTGTACTGCTGTTCTTTTAAGAAGACTTAAATAACTGATATTAACCCTTATATTGACATGTTTATTAAATAAATGAGTAAATAATATATAGAGAATACGTCTGTGCATTGGCAAGGGGCTTGCGATACAATACATATAACAATAGACCTGTAAGAATAAAATATATTGCAATACTTTTTCTAAATAAAAACTGTAACAAGAAAATAAAGCTGAAAACACAACTTGCTCCGGACCACCTGGGGTATTTTTTAACATCCCACCAATAGAATCCATGACATAGCAGTAGACAAGATTATAGTTTCAATTAAACCAATAAAATTCCTCGTTACCTAGGCGTCGTCTCTGGAAACTGGAGCAGCACGCTCGTTCATGATTGAGAGAATGGCTGTGTGTATTGTATATGACGTTAAAAAGTGATAGTTGAGGTTGGACTATCAATACACTTTCATAAAAAAATATTGTGATAGCTTGTTGCATCAATACGCACAGAGAATATATAGGTTTTATTTAAACTGTATAAGAGGCTGAGAGCTCTCCATGGTGCTGAAGTCTCTGATTGGCAGTTGCTTATTAGTGTGTGTGTGTCTGTGTGTGTGTCTACAGCGGAAAGGACAGGACAGTAAACCCACTGTCTTCTGGACTCTTATAATAGGCCTCTCTGTTTGACTGGCACAAGCACACAGAAGAAGAAGAAAACGGGCACATAATTGCAGGATGGTGACAGCCTGCCCGCTGTGGATCATGTTGTTCTGTATATTGTTAGTTATAGTTAGTGCTGTAATTGTAGGCAGATTTCAGCTGAATCGTGGTGAGGTTAAGGGCCGAACACAAGGTGCAAAACTGACAAAACTGTGATATTCCTAAAATGATCAAAATATAATTGAATACACTTTAACTGTTACAAAAAAATGTGATTGATGCTTGACTCACTGCCACAATGTTTGGATGTTGTAGATGGTTGCCAAGGCGTTGCTACTGTATGTGTTTTCATGTGTTCTATTTATTTTATGATTTTCTCTTTTCCAGCATCTGAACAGTGACACTGCAACAATGTAAAATTGTGAGAAGTGCTCGAGAAATACTTTTGCATTGAAATGAATTGTTTGCTAGGCAGCTGATCGGGTGATGTTTTTAAGTTATTCTGGGTAATAAAAGCTTTTTTAAAGGAATAGTCCACCGAAAATGTGTCATCCATCACTTACAATTTAATATATATTTATTTATTTACTTTGGGTGTCTATAGTAGCATTAAAAATGCATAATGGGTCATTTATGTCTCTACCTGATTGGTGGTCCACGTCTGCTTGTCCGTCCATTCTCTGTGATTCCTGATGTACCACCACTGAATCTCTAGTGAATAGGACGGTGACCCCGCACCCCGGAACGAGCAGGCCATCTCCACATCCTGTCCGCTCTGTGTCGTGATGTCATGAGGGATTTCCGTGAAGAGAGCTGAGGAACACACAGAGAGACACGGTGAAATGCTTTTTTAACCTCTAAGTTAAGATTCCTCTATATAAAAATGTTTGCAAAACAACGTCACTTCAATTGTCAACACTCTTTCCCCGAGATACTGTAGCATTGTGCCATCAAACAGAACAGCCGGCAAAAGATCTTGAGCTTGATCAAACATCTAAAACAATGACATCAAGTAAACAAACATCGGTGAATAAAGTTGTTTCTGTAAGTGCGCAGGCTAAACATTCCAGCGTTTTGTTTGCCGTGACACAAACCCGTGCGCAAAACAAGCCTATCAGCAACTTCAGACAAACACAATTCAATTATCCCTCGTGTCAAAGGCAGGATGATACGAGCCCCCCTCAGCTGCCCCGAAACCAGAATAGAGACGGCACGAGAATGAGCTGAAATCAGTGTGAAAGAATAATTTCTTCCACCAGTGGGAGTCTCTCTTATCATTCCTTACAGTGCCTGCAGGGAGTGTTGAACACAGTTCAAAGAGAAAGAGCTCAGCGTCTCACACCTGACTGTCATACCATCAAACTGAGGAGGAGGCCGAGCCGTCTGGAATGGATGTGAATTCCTGGAAGATACGTGGGAAGATTGTACAGTTTACAGCCAATTCACCAGCTCAAAGATTTCAGTTGGCAAATGCAGGATTGGAAATACAGTTGCTTGTGTCGACGATCAAAGAGTTTACCAAACTTACACAGTGGTTTGGAAACGGTGTGTGCCAATTTTTTGCTGTAGATAATATTGCATTAAAATACTATGGTAATAAATGAATACCATAGTATTTATAAGTACACCCAGTATTAGCAACCTAAGAATAGTATCACATGTTGCTAACCACTAAAATGAGCTAAAGATCAGACACAGTGTGGGCAGTCAGATAAACGGCACGTTGGGGTCGCTCGCAGCGTGCGGTAGGGCAGCTTGTGCTCTCTCAAACGAGCCCGGTGTGAAATAAAGACGTGTCGAACAGAATCCTTCCACATACAGCTATTAACACACCCAAATCCTCTTAACTGCTTCCTTCAGAGCGGCTCTTCATTTACCCATAATCCCATTCAAACAGGCCCGGACGCAGTGGGGGGGTCACTGTCGAACCCACAGGGTGCCCGAGACGTCCGTCCAGACAAAAATTCATGATGGGAAATCCATCCTCGTTCAGATCACCGCCTGAAGATAAGATTTTTGCTCATTAGATATGTGCTGGTCCTAAACTGGCCATGTGCTGGTTTAAGCTGGTGCTGAGCTGGTCCTAAACTGGCCATGTGCTGGTTTAAACTGGTGCTGAGCTGGTCCTAAACTGGCCATGTGCTGGTTTAAGCTGGTGCTGAGCTGGTCCTAAACTGGTCATGTGCTAGTTTAAGCTGGTCCTGAGCTGGTCCTAAACTGGCCACGTGTTGGTTTAAGCTGTTCCTAAACTGGTCATGTGCTAGTTTACGCTGTTCCTTAGCTGGTCCTAAACTGGTCACGTGTTGGTTAAAACTGGTCCTAAACTGGTCATGTGCTGGTTTAGCTGGTCCTAAACTGGCCATGTGCTGGTTTAAGATGGTCATGAGCTGGTCCTAAACTGGTCATGTGCTAGTTTAAGCTGGTCCTGAGCTGGTCCTAAACTGGTCACGTGTTGGTTTAAGCTGTTCCTAAACTGGTCATGTGATAGTTTAAGCTGTTCCTTAGCTGGTCCTAAACTGGTCACGTGTTGGTTAAAACTGGTCCTAAACTGGTCATGTGCTGGTTTAGCTGGTCCTAAACTGGCCATGTGCTGGTTTAAGATGGTCATGAGCTGGTCCTAAACTGGTCATGTGCTGGTTTAAGCTGGTCCAAAACTGGTCATGTGCTGGTTTAAGATGGTCATGAGCTGGTCCTAAACTGGTCATGTGCTGGTTTATACTCTTCCTTAACTGGTCCTGTGCTGGTTTAAGATGGTCCTTAGCTGGTCTTAAACTGGTCATGTGTTGGTTTAAGATGGTCCTAAACTGGTTATGTGCTGGTTTAAAATGGTCATGAGCTGGTACTAAACTGGGCATGTGCTCGTAATGTGCTGGTCTAAGGTGGTCCTAAACTGGTCATGTGGTGGTTTAAGGTGGTCCTTAACTGGTCATGTGCTGGTTTAAGCTGGTCCTAAACTGGTCATGTGCTGGTTTAAGGTGGTCCATAACTGGTCATGTGCTGGTTTAAGCTGGTCCTAAACTGGTCATGTGCTGGTTTAAGATGGTCCTTAACTGTTCATGTGCTGGCCCAAGATGGTCCTAAACTGGCCACGTGTTGGTTTAAGCTGTTCCTAAACTGGTCATGTGCTAGTTTAAGCTGTTCCTTAGCTGGTCCTAAACTGGTCACGTGTTGGTTTAAGCTGTTCCTAAACTGGTCATGTGCTAGTTTAAGCTGTTCCTTAGCTGGTCCTAAACTGGTCACGTGTTGGTTAAAACTGGTCCTAAACTGGTCATGTGCTGGTTTAGCTGGTCCTTAACTGGCCATGTGCTGGTTTAAGATGGTCATGAGCTGGTCCTAAACTGGTCATGTGCTGGTTTAAGCTGGTCCTAAACTGGTCACGTGTTGGTTAAAACTGGTCCTAAACTGGTCATGTGCTGGTTTAGCTGGTCCATAACTGGTCATGTGCTGGTTTAAGCTGGTCCTAAACTGGTCATGTGCTGGTTTAAGATGGTCCTTAACTGTTCATGTGCTGGCCCAAGATGGTCCTAAACTGGCCACGTGTTGGTTTAAGCTGTTCCTAAACTGGTCATGTGCTAGTTTAAGCTGTTCCTTAGCTGGTCCTAAACTGGTCACGTGTTGGTTTAAGCTGTTCCTAAACTGGTCATGTGCTAGTTTAAGCTGTTCCTTAGCTGGTCCTAAACTGGTCACGTGTTGGTTAAAACTGGTCCTAAACTGGTCATGTGCTGGTTTAGCTGGTCCTTAACTGGCCATGTGCTGGTTTAAGATGGTCATGAGCTGGTCCTAAACTGGTCATGTGCTGGTTTAAGCTGGTCCAAAACTGGTCATGTGCTGGTTTAAGATGGTCATGAGCTGGTCCTAAACTGGTCATGTGCTGGTTTATACTCTTCCTTAACTGGTCCTGTGCTGGTTTAAGATGGTCCTTAGCTGGTCTTAAACTGGTCATGTGTTGGTTTAAGATGGTCCTAAACTGGTTATGTGCTGGTTTAAAATGGTCATGAGCTGGTACTAAACTGGGCATGTGCTCGTAATGTGCTGGTCTAAGGTGGTCCTAAACTGGTCATGTGGTGGTTTAAGGTGGTCCTTAACTGGTCATGTGCTGGTTTAAGCTGGTCCTAAACTGGTCATGTGCTGGTTTAAGCTGTTCCTAAACTGGTCACGTGTTGGTTAAAACTGGTCCTAAACTGGTCATGTGCTAGTTTAAGCTGTTCCTTAGCTGGTCCTAAACTGGCCACGTGTTGGTTTAAGCTGTTCCTAAACTGGTCATGTGCTAGTTTAAGCTGTTCCTTAGCTGGTCCTAAACTGGTCACGTGTTGGTTTAAGCTGTTCCTAAACTGGTCATGTGCTAGTTTAAGCTGTTCCTTAGCTGGTCCTAAACTGGTCACGTGTTGGTTAAAACTGGTCCTAAACTGGTCATGTGCTGGTTTAGCTGGTCCTTAACTGGCCATGTGCTGGTTTAAGATGGTCATGAGCTGGTCCTAAACTGGTCATGTGCTGGTTTAAGCTGATCCTAAACTGGTCACGTGTTGGTTAAAACTGGTCCTAAACTGGTCATGTGCTGGTTTAGCTGGTCCATAACTGGTCATGTGCTGGTTTAAGCTGGTCCTAAACTGGTCATGTGCTGGTTTAAGATGGTCCTTAACTGTTCATGTGCTGGCCCAAGATGGTCCTAAACTGGCCACGTGTTGGTTTAAGCTGTTCCTAAACTGGTCATGTGCTAGTTTAAGCTGTTCCTTAGCTGGTCCTAAACTGGTCACGTGTTGGTTTAAGCTGTTCCTAAACTGGTCATGTGCTAGTTTAAGCTGTTCCTTAGCTGGTCCTAAACTGGTCACGTGTTGGTTAAAACTGGTCCTAAACTGGTCATGTGCTGGTTTAGCTGGTCCTTAACTGGCCATGTGCTGGTTTAAGATGGTCATGAGCTGGTCCTAAACTGGTCATGTGCTGGTTTAAGCTGGTCCAAAACTGGTCATGTGCTGGTTTAAGATGGTCATGAGCTGGTCCTAAACTGGTCATGTGCTGGTTTATACTCTTCCTTAACTGGTCCTGTGCTGGTTTAAGATGGTCCTTAGCTGGTCTTAAACTGGTCATGTGTTGGTTTAAGATGGTCCTAAACTGGTTATGTGCTGGTTTAAAATGGTCATGAGCTGGTACTAAACTGGGCATGTGCTCGTAATGTGCTGGTCTAAGGTGGTCCTAAACTGGTCATGTGGTGGTTTAAGGTGGTCCTTAACTGGTCATGTGCTGGTTTAAGCTGGTCCTAAACTGGTCATGTGCTGGTTTAAGCTGTTCCTAAACTGGTCACGTGTTGGTTAAAACTGGTCCTAAACTGGTCATGTGCTGGTTTAAGCTGGTCCTAAACTGGTCATGTGCTGGTTTAAGGTGGTCCTTAACTGGTCATGTGCTGGTTTAAGCTGGTCCTAAACTGGTCATGTGCTGGTTTAAGATGGTCCTTAACTGTTCATGTGCTGGCCCAAGATGGTCCTAAACTGGCCACGTGTTGGTTTAAGCTGTTCCTAAACTGGTCATGTGCTAGTTTAAGCTGTTCCTTAGCTGGTCCTAAACTGGTCACGTGTTGGTTTAAGCTGTTCCTAAACTGGTCATGTGCTAGTTTAAGCTGTTCCTTAGCTGGTCCTAAACTGGTCACGTGTTGGTTAAAACTGGTCCTAAACTGGTCATGTGCTGGTTTAGCTGGTCCTTAACTGGCCATGTGCTGGTTTAAGATGGTCATGAGCTGGTCCTAAACTGGTCATGTGCTGGTTTAAGCTGGTCCAAAACTGGTCATGTGCTGGTTTAAGATGGTCATGAGCTGGTCCTAAACTGGTCATGTGCTGGTTTATACTCTTCCTTAACTGGTCCTGTGCTGGTTTAAGATGGTCCTTAGCTGGTCTTAAACTGGTCATGTGTTGGTTTAAGATGGTCCTAAACTGGTTATGTGCTGGTTTAAAATGGTCATGAGCTGGTACTAAACTGGGCATGTGCTCGTAATGTGCTGGTCTAAGGTGGTCCTAAACTGGTCATGTGGTGGTTTAAGGTGGTCCTTAACTGGTCATGTGCTGGTTTAAGCTGGTCCTAAACTGGTCATGTGCTGGTTTAAGCTGTTCCTAAACTGGTCACGTGTTGGTTAAAACTGGTCCTAAACTGGTCATGTGCTGGTTTAAGCTGGTCCTAAACTGGTCATGTGCTGGTTTAAGGTGGTCCTTAACTGGTCATGTGCTGGTTTAAGCTGGTCCTAAACTGGTCATGTGCTGGTTTAAGAGGGTCCTTAACTGTTCATGTGCTGGCCCAAGATGGTCCTAAACTGGTCATGTGCTTATTTTAACTGGTTATGAGCTGGTCCTAAACTGGTCATGTGCCTACCTACCTAGAAAATGCAGTTTTTTCTAATCTGTGATTTTTTGTTCTGAACCTAAAACTTCCCCACATCTCAAAAGAATGGTTGACACGGCAAGTGTGCTGTTCAACAACTGCGAATAAACTGTTGTCTGTTGAAAAGTAAAATGTTTCTAAAACATGTCAGAGACTCACATCAGACCTTCTCACTCTAAGCGTGGTTTTACTTGCGTCTTTTTCCTTCAGTAAACCTCATGTAATGTGTGTGCCGCAGCCGCGCTGGGACGGAGATGACAGGAAAGCGCTCGCTGTAATTACCGCTACCCGATCTGCATATTATAATTGGGGTCCTGGGGCATCATTATTTCAGAGGGAACGGAAGAAAGGGAGATGAGATACGAGAGAGACATCCGCGTAATCACAATCTCTATCAAAGAGTCTGCTTTCAGTGAAAACCTCATCGACCCAGCCCATCAGCTGCAGTCTCTCTCTCTCTCACAGAGATGAGTGTAAACGCCCTAAATATCACAAAAGAGTAGCGAGGAAGAGGTGGAGAACGGGTTCATTTGGTGGAGACGCTCATTTGAAAAAGCAGGCGGCAGGTTTCTCGGCTCGAGCCTTTGAAATGTGAATCTGAGGTTGATTGAGTTTAGATCAAAGCGTCGTGAAGGAGACGCTGCTGTGAAACACAATACACACACCAGAGCTGCTTTAAAATCCAACACAAATTCAACCATTTACTCGACAACATCATTCAGACAGCGTCGATAACCTTTACATTAATATCACTGTCCAACCCTTATTAAAACATTTAAACGCTTCACAAAATATAAGAAGCTAAAGGCATGCATATTTATCATTCATTCTAATTCATGTCCTTGATAACGAAATACAAGTATAAAGAATTTTAAAATGTAGGTCATAAGACACAGCAGCATTTTCACCCATCTGTAAATTCATAAATATTTATTTCTTATAATGTTCATAAAACAGTTTCCTTCTCGCTCCGGTCAACGGTTTCTTTGGGAATTGAAGCATCAAGGTTGGACGAGCATGTTCTTTATTAGGACGAAAAATCACACATGAGATCTCTTTACTACTTCAGTTATTCCTCCAAAACACCAATGAGATGGAGAGCAAAAGCTGAAAGTGACTGTTCATCCAAAAATGAAAAATCTTTCTTCCTTTATTCACCTTCCTGACATTTCAAACCTGTATGACTTTCTTTCTAACGCAAGACACAATAGAAGATATTTTGAAGAAAGTTGGTAACCCGACAGTTCTTTGTACTACCACTATTGTATGCACACAAAACCAATGCAAGTGAATGGGGATCAGTTAACAACATTCTTCAAAATATCTTCTTTTGTGTTCTGCGGAAGACAGAAAGTCATACAGGCTTGAAATGACAATGATAACAGAATTTTGGGTCAACAACCACTTTTAGTCTCATCTGGGTTTCAGATAAAGATGCCAACAATGTTTAAAAAACTGATCTCTGACTTGTCAAGTTTGCAATTAAAAGTCAATATCATTGAAGATCTCAAAATGAACGCAAATGTTTCTCATCGAATTAACCCAAATCAAGATTATTTTACCTCTGCAATCTGCATTCATTTTAAGCTTTCATACTCTACTTGTGTTATTTGGTTCCCTTTTAAGCAATTTCAGGTTTAAGTTGAACCCCGACTGAGAACTCTAAGCAATAACATTTTTCTCTTCTTACTTTCTCGACTCTGAAATCTCGTCTCAATATTGAACTGTTATGTGTATGTAAATGAGGACGCTGAAGAACATTCTCTATGGCCTTCAGACCAGCAGAGAGTCATGAAGGTGATCCAGTTCCTGTAATATGGATGTTGTTGACTCATTCTTGCCTGATTTATTCACCAAAATGACCTTAACACAACATACAGATTGTTTATGAACTGCACTAAGCAAAGCTGTAGCCTGCATTATCAACCAAAATAAGACAATAAAATGAGAATGTTGACTAGACTTCCTCCAGCTACTGTACTAAAACTAATCTCAACCTGTCCTCAGGAAGATACTGTGATTTCATGACAAATCATTGGAGACGTCTTGTGATTCACGCGTGGTCCTGCCAGGCAGAATTTCCGTCGCCTGGGGACATTTTTCTTCCTGTAACCTCCAGAGAAAGTACAAATGTGAGATTCTCTCCTCAAATCTCATCAATACCTGGACAAACAGACAGAGAACCCTGCCGGCGGATGTGCCGCGTGTCCGAGACACGGCCCTGTGATTTAACACAACGCTTTAAGACAACGACCACAAAGACAAATGGAGCAATTAACAAGTCAAACAATCGACACAGAGACCACTTCTGCTCTCTGTTTGGAGGACTTTTCTTCAGTTTTTGTGTGATTTAGTTTGTGCTTTATTTATTACATCCAATTATTTCACTACAATAACAACATCTTCAACTCGTGGAATTGGAATGAGTCACGTGGCTCATTTAATGGTGCTTTAAAACCAACTGTTACATGTAAAAAAGTGTTTCAAACGACAACTTTGAGGCTCTTGCATCGCATTTCTCGTGTGGGTCAGTGCATGCAAAGATGAAAGAAAGAGTTGGTGAAATCCTTGAAATGACGTGTTTATAATTCTCGACACCGGCGTGTCAAACGCGAGGCTAAGAGCTTTACTTCAAAGCAAACGTGCCGTTTAATCTCCAGCCTGCAAACACTTACCCCCCCACACACACATGAGCTCTCGTGGCAGTCAAGTGCTCCTGTTGCCCCTGGAAACCAGAGCTGGCGCCGCACGTACGATCACTATTTCAAGAGGGAAAAACACAGAGAAGCGACCGAGATATAGAAAAGAAACCTGAACTCAACCTGCACCCTATTCAGAGCCATGACTTCTGAAACTACAGAAAAACATTCCATAGCAATGAAAAATCTCCATGGCAACCATAACCATGTGAAGGAAAACTCACAGATGAGATCTTTTAGAATCATAATTTAAGACATCAATGAGAACAGCAAATACGTCTCAGATATTTCTCTTGAGAAAAGGAGTCAGAAATCTTTCAAATGTGTCCATTGAGTTTGAGAAGAGATGTCAATGATGTGTCAAACTGAGCTCAGATTTGTCTTGTCTGCAATCAGAACTCAATATTATTCTAGATCTCAATATCAACTCAATATTTACTCAAATCCAGATGATTTAACCTCTAAAATCTACATTCATTTTACGCCTCCATTTAATGGTAGTGACAATCACTGTACTGGAAGGTATTTTGATGAACCAAAACACATTTGTTCTAAATTGAATTGTCTACACTACTAATTGTGATTTTATATTATGCACTTTGTATACTGTAAAAGTGCAACAGAATACCTGAAACGACCACCTGTAGTGTATAACAGAGCACAGTGCATACTTCAATTAGACATGTATATTGTACACAGTAATGTCTACAGTACTTTGTGCAGTGTGCTCTGTTGTATAGTATAGGTTTTCATACTTTATGATGCCAAGGACCCCCAAATACGATTAACCTTTTGTGAGGGACCCCCTTTTCTAAGATACATAACAATCGATATTTTTTCTGTGTAAAAAAACGTTCAAAACTTTGTTGGATAAAAAGTAAATACAATATTAGACAGACAACACACATTGTTTCTAAACTTAAATAGTCTGCAAAAATTTCACTTTGAGTCTGAAAAAAGAAACTAGTGAGAAAAACTATTCAAATATAAACAATTCTGGAAACTATCCATAGCAAAAAAGCAGATAAACACTGTGGACTTTTTTTCCAAGAAAATTTCTGGGGGACCCCTTGCATCCTTCTGGAGGACTCCTGGGGGTCGCCGGACTCCAGTTTGTAAACCCCTGGCCTAGACGACACTGTGATCCTATAAATGTCAC
This sequence comes from Triplophysa dalaica, assembly GCF_015846415.1. Taxonomy (NCBI): domain Eukaryota; kingdom Metazoa; phylum Chordata; class Actinopteri; order Cypriniformes; family Nemacheilidae; genus Triplophysa; species Triplophysa dalaica. The sequence continues at coordinate 19,326,170 of NC_079561.1, read as the reverse complement.
GAACATCAAAATACATCTCTTACTAGCATTTAAATATTTATTCAGTTATTATTTGGTATGTAATGTTTACTATTTACTGTATACTTACACTTATTTAAATCTATTTAATTGTATTAATCTAGTGTAGCGTCACTAAACTCCGCCCTCTCGCGGTGAGTTGTGGGTAATATCAGCAGATAATTGTCCATGAATTCGTACTTCGAATTTTCACCGGAAGCAATACTTTGAGAATACTCATTTCAGCAGACTATGATTTGGGACATACTAATTCTATTTTGGAATATTATTTAGGACAGATACTCGGATCTGATGTGAATTGGGACTCAGGTAGTATTTCTTCAGGGAAAACACATACACACACAAGTCACATACTGTGCACACTACTGCAGCATGAAATCATAACAGACCCATATTATTTTAAAAAAGTATGCAGTATAAAGCATATACTGTGAAGTACGCAATGCACTAGGATTCTGTTGTGATGAAAGTGAGGGTACACAAACCTGCGGTTAGATCATCACTCCGGTCATTTCCATCACTGTGTGTGTGTGTGTGTGTCAGAGGGCTCGTGCCGGCTGTGTCTCTATATCACAGGACAGTGTGTTAGTGTTATTTATGTCAGTGGGAGGACAGGAGACACTGGTGTGAGAATATGATGAATGTGCAGTGACTTTTTACATTATCAGTGCTGTATCTTCTCATATAAATCACACAGTATCTCCTGTAAGTCGCTCACATTTATGAACTCATTCAAACAGTACGAAACACAAAATGAAACTCGAATCAATCTCTTTTTACCTGATGGTCAATGAAATGGGCTAACAACAAAACATCATTTAAATCCAAATATTTGCTGTCACATTGTACTGTTTTACCCTCTCTCTCTCTCTCTCTCTCTCTCTCTCTCTCTCTCGCTAGAACATAAAACACTCAATAGCTAATTTTAAATGAATGGAAGGAGTTTATAGATACAGTAAAGCAGGTGATGAATGGTGTTTGCTAAGGCAAGAATAACTATAACTATTATTCAGACTTAGTATTAAATGATGTCACAAAAGTCAAATCCTGCACCTCCTGTGCAACAGACATAAACGCTCCGAAACCTCAAACCATGCCGTCTTTACAGAAGAGCTTGAGCTATTAACTTTTTTAACAAATTACACATTCAGTTTGTCTGGAAATAAAACAAGTATGAAAAAATACAAAATAACATTTAAAAACGGACACTGAATCAAACCCTTAGCAACAACGCAGCAATGCTCTGACAACCATCATCTACACGCTAACATCATGTTTTATACATGAAATCAACAGGCGCTTATGTTATTCAGTTATATATACAGCTGCAGAAAAATTAAGAGATCCCTCCAGTTTTGTCTTTGAAAATCATTTTTGCATGTATTGTGTCTACTTGTTGAATTTGAACAGAAACATATCTAAAGAATGACTGACTGAGGCCCTGTCCACACGAACACAGGTATTTTCAAAACAACTGCTTTTGAAAACTCCCGTCAAGGATGAAGATTTTTAGAAATTCCAGTTTCGGAGTTGCAGGCTTCTGATTGGCCAACACGGCTTTATGGTAAGGGTTATATCGGCACCTGTTGGTTTGGCCCTTTTGACAGCGCTTTCTGGAGTTTTTTTTACCCGTGTACATGTAGACAAGAGAGTAAGCAAAGATTCATGAAAGCTGTGAAAAAATATTCAAATATTAATTTTTGAACTGATCCTAAAATACATGTAGAAACATTAGAATTGTGTTGTTTAAGCTATACAACTAACTTGTTTTCTTTACACTATTCAACATCTGCAAACATTGCATCTTATTTGTAATTTTGATCGGTCAATTTATTGCGTATAAATGTAAATAAAAAATATTTTGGGGGGGGGATTTGGGAGAAATGTTGTCACTAGTTCACAGAAATATATTTATATATTTTTTTAATTTTGGAGTGTTATCTTAATTTTCCCTATGGCTGTGTATATATTAATTCTCACCATTAGAATATGCTTTAACAACTAAGACAAAATATTAAATACAGTTGAATGAAACACAAGAGAAAGAAAGCACGCTGGACGTCTTCAAACTGAATTTTAGTCTGGTTCCATCCCACGCTATAAAGCTGCTGGTCTTTACACGCGCTGTAATAGTTAACCTCGGTTGCTTTAAAGACAGGCTGTTTAAATGTCACATTTTTACTGCAGCTGTGTTTTATGAGGACTGCAGAACATCACTTGAAAGAGAGAAAATCTTTAGCTAGAGGAGGACAGCGTTCAAGAACTTCACCATTTCACACGCTCGGTGGGGATCTTATCGGATGTATCCATGACAACGGCGAACCCCAATGATATACGACACAAATTTAACATCGTTCTAAATGAAGATGCATCTGTGTTCTTCAGTGATGATGAAGGTTATGCTAAACACAGGCAGCCGTGTGTATATTACACAACTGCAATGAACTGCAGACGTGGATTAGCGTTTGTACAAAAATATGAAGAAAATGTAACAAATGCAATATGTGGTTAAACATTGTCGTTTCACCTTGACACTGAAATAACGCAAAGAAAATACATGTTGCAATGTGAGCGCCGTTTGCTTAATTATTTGCATCTGCCTTTTTTCTAAAAAAGAAAAGAAAAACTATTATTGCTGTTTCAGTTAATTTAGATTCATCCACCCACACAAACCACAATAAACAATATCCAGACAAAATCAAAGCAGAAAGAAAGGTCAGATATTATGTGTGACAGATGAAGATATCTACCACAATAAACCCACCCAAAGCCATCAGACAACCCACCCACAGACAGACTGAGAGCAGATAGAGGAGTGATAATGATCACTGGACGAGCTTGTGTTCACAGATATCTGTACTTGATTTTAATCTTGTGATTATTGTGTGAAGGTTCAATGCCTCGGGATGAACACACACATGAATATCAGCAGACGCAAACATCAGACGTTCTGAAGCTACAAAACGCTTTTGTTGTGAATTCACTGAATGTCCACAAAATGACACTGTGTGGGAGATGAAGACTATTTCTCATACTGAACAAACCGCTCGCACATAGAGTATTAAACTTCAGCGTAAAACACTTCTGACTATGTGTGCTATGGATTTGAATGTCAAGATCATGTGACCTGTAAAGAGTCGAGCCGTTTTATAGATACAAACATGCACACACACGGGAAACACGCGTAGTTTGTGCCAATCTCATAAAAATCTTGAGACCCCATACAGTAGTATTGCATACGTCACATCTTGAAAGAGTGTTTAGTTTGATCACATTTATTAAAGAGAGATACAGCTGTATGATTATTTCCATAAATAGATGAGCTGTTGGAGCAGGGCTGACATAACTACAGCACGAGCACACAATACATCATCACATTAACCCTTTGTGTTGTTAACATTATGCCCATACGTGCAGATTGCCAAAAAAATCACAGACTTAATTTGACTTACTGCATGCGGTTCATGTCAGGCATCTTTAAGTGCTGCGACCGCGGCATCTATCAGTTTCAAACCATCTCAAAATCCAGCGTTATATTCAGCGTTAATATAACATTCAACACCCAAATGCAGTGAGCAAACAAACACCTGAACTTCCATTAGCCGGTTGAAGCGACATTGATGGGTGTGCTCTTTCACACGCTGCCTGTTTGGCGTGTGGTCTTTTAATCGGTGACTGACACGTGGGCCTACTTTAACGGGAGAATGGCCAATAAAAGGAATATAAACTGTAACGAACCAGGGATCTAGATTTATAAAAACTTTCCGAGTGCTGGAGTGGTGGGGGAGTGTATCAAGCACAGAAATACAACGTCATACGTCCAACTTGTTTTTTAACAAGTCGAATATGTTAAGTATGTGAAGCCAGCACGTTTAACAGTGTAAAGAAGTCAGAATGCATGACATAGCATGATAGCTCATCTTTAAAGTAAACATGTTTCATACTTATATCCGTCCACTTACTATATAATTTTTACAAATCAAATCAATAAACGTTTTAGATGCATTGTGTGTTTAAAACTCGTTGTGTTGGTATAAAAAGGCCTTGAGGCATTCTGAGCATATTTGCTCCCTTCATCTCAAATCTGGACATTCTGTAAGGACTGCTACAGCTGATCTTGGATCAGGGGGTAGGAACGGCTCTTTGGACATCATTCCAGCTGATTTGTCCTCTGAACAGCGTCCCGTGAGGATTAGTTAACATGCGGCTTTCTGCACCAGCACCTGAAGATCAACACAAGCTTTTTGGAAAACATGGAGTCCCGGGAGTTGAACAAAGCTGCGAGACTTTCCTGGCCGACGCTCAGCACATTCAGCGTGACATTGACAAACGACACACGCAGGCAGACATGTGCAGCCTCCTCTGAATGCAACCAAAGCAGACAGCTGTACACTTCTGCACACCAATAACCACAGCAGAGAGAGAGAGAGAGAGAGAGAGAGAGAGAGAGGGACTGGAAAGAGAGAATAAATCTTTTCTAATTCTTTCAATAACAGATCTTTCTGTGTAAACTAAAAGTGACTCGTGTTCAGATTAACAGCGGTGGCTAATTCTGAGAGATGTTTATGAATTAAATATTTCCTTCAGTAATCATGTGTAAATTTAACCTAATTAAATCTTTACAGTGCAAAACTGACACAACAATGAAACATTACAGCTGTTGTTATTATAAAAAAGCACCCAGCACGAACGCCAAATAACTGAGAAATACAGCAGCCGTCACTTTTGATATGGAGTCACACATCAAGAGTGTACGATACATCTTCACATCAGTCTGATGCTAAACACTCTATTAGTAACACAACAAAACATCAAGAGCAAAGCGTTTCATGAGAGATGACTGCACTAACAGAGCGTATAACACGCATGACGGACACTTCACTCTTCATGACCGATCCATTGCTAAAAAATCTGTCATTTGATTCTCAACCACAATTATGATTGAGAATATATCAAGTTCTGATAAAGGTTAAACTTGAAGGGACAGTTCATTCAAAAATAACAATATACAGGCCGGTTGGTAACATGAATCGGTAATGAATCATACGAATCACACAGTCTGCTTATTGATGTGCAAAATGAATATTTCCTCAGTAAAAACATCAATAATAGGATACTGTTTGATTATTTAGGAATGTTTATTAGTGAAGAGTAAAGAGTTGTACAGGCCCGGGTAAACTTCTAAATACCTCAATATGTCTGTGTTATCAGAAATACATCAAAACGTGGTGCTTTATTTTAAAACGAAAATACTGTTGTTTTGACAGTGGAAGTGTGATCATAAATTGGTGATATATCTTTAGCTCTAATTTTAATTTAATTTAATTTAGAGTTTACATTTCAATAAATACTTTAACTATACGGTGGCCATAAGATTTGGGATCAGTATCACATTTTGGCATTTTGGATAGTTTCGGCAAGATATTAAAAGTAATATATTAATATATGAAAAACATTAGATCTGAATACAAACCTACATAGAATTATTAACAGAATCCCTAATGGACATCTTATGAAACAACTTGCAATAAAACTCTCAATAAAATTACTTAGATTTTACTTTCTGTAATCAAATGTATTTACTGTAAATTCCAGCTATGCAAAATTGTGAAAAGAGCTATAAAAATATATTTGAATTGAATTGTCAGTTCAAGTGTGACACTCACAAAACTAGTCAAGGTCATTACTAAAAGGGAAACAAGATTCTCTTGACAATCCCACATTTAGAAAGTTAGTCCAATTTGGAAGGGAGATCCGCGTATTCCTTCTGTGATATGAGCAACGGTTTTCAAAACACTTTATCAAAACTCCTGAATTGTATATGTCACAAATGGTTCATGATGTGTCAGATTGTAAACACGTCTCGTAGCAGGTGACAGCGTCAGTGTATACGCAGCTGTGACAGACCTGTCATTGACCATTCGCCTCATTCTCTGGTCGACACGTCCTCGGGCGGCTGTAATCGTCTCGCATTTCTCTCCAGAATCGCCTCATCAACCTCAATCTATAGTATAATGTCATGGGACGACTGGCAAGATAAAGAGACGGCCCGGTCACGGGCAGCAGCTCATCTCACAGGCCTCCGGCCACACAAAACATGTCGTGTTTCACAAGCAATACGCCTCTTAAATGTGCAGCTCAGAAAATCAATGAGTCAAAGAAATAACAGCACGTTTCATCATGGACTTAATGGTTCATGTGGATCCTCCATGATTATTTATTGCTAGAGCATTTCTATCTGAACATGTTGTAATGTTTATCGAAAGTTGATCAAAAATAGCCATTTTTCTCATGTTTGCCATGTTGCTCCAGTGTTCTGGGTGTCTGCATACAGGCCAACCCCTCGCCTCCTCCTGCAATATAAATGGGACATTTTATTTTCTCTCTTATCATCCACAAAACTCAACATAAAAATAAATAAAAACAGAATAAACTGCATTATATAAGCCTGAAGACACACACACCAGCATCTCAGATATCTTCACTGCATCACACAAGCTCACATTCAACATCCATATAAAGAACACAGACACACACACCAACAGAAACACGCACAAACACACAAAAACACAGACAGAAGCAAATAGCACACATACACACACGCATGCGCACACAGAGACAGCGAAACGTACACACACATAAGCACACACACAAACACACAGACAGCGAAACATACACACACTGACAGACAGAAGCACACACGCACACACACACAGTGAAACATACTCACACACACACACACACACACACACACAGACAGACAGAAGCACACACACAGAGGAACATACGCAGACAGACAGAAGCACACACACGCATACACACACAATCACAGACAGCGAAACATACGCACACACACAGACAGAAGCACACACACGGAGAAACATACGCACACAGACAGAAGCACACACACACATACACACACAATCACAGACAACGAAACATACGCACACACACAGACAGAAGCACACACACGGAGAAACATACGCACACAGACAGAAGCACACACACACATACACACACAATCACAGACAGCGAAACATACGCACACACACACAGACAGAAACACATACACGGAGAAACATACGCACACAGAAAGAAGCACACACACGCATACACACACAATCACAGACAGCGAAACATACGCACACGCACACAGACAGAAGCACACACACACATACACACACAATCACAGACAGCGAAACATACGCACACACACACAGACAGAAGCACACACACGGAGAAACATACGCACACAGACAGAAGAACACACACGCATACACACACAATCACAGACAGCGAAACATGCAAAAGACATACAGACAGAAGCACAGACACACACAGACAGAAGCACAGACACACACAGACAGAAGCACACACACACATGCACGCATACACACAGTCAGCGAAACATAGGCACACACACAAGGCGCTGGTGAATCGTTAAAAGTAAAGAGAGAGGACCATAGAAAGTTGAATGAATTATTAAATGCAACAGAAATGAAATGAATAAACAAACAGATGAAGTAGCCACATTACACCCCCGCATGACACCAAACACACACAGACATCTTCTTCACACCACAGTCTCTCCCTAACCAAACACACAACTGCAGAAAAACTCTGAAAGACAGAAACCTTTACATATAAAGGCAAAGCTTTTAATCACCGAAGCGAAGCAGGACTATGCATTCAGTATGTTTACCTTCCACTGCCTTGACCTTTGATCTGACATAAACATCCTAAGCATACAGCAAGATGTGAAAAAGCAGCAAGATACAGCCTGCAATTTCAGCCTCTTTTGGGTGCAGAACACATCATACGGTTTGTGTTCGGTCCATCGACTGTCTGCGAGAGGCCATAAAAACAGCTACAGCATGAGAGCAGGTGGCGGTACAAGTGTGTGTGTGTGTTTGGCGAGAGCTCAGGTAAAGCGGCTGAATAAGTGAATGTTGGGTTGTAAACAGAGCTAATTAAACAGGCTTATTTAACGTCGCACGTCTTCATTTGTCCCGTTCTGTAGCAATTGTGCGAAGTCCCGACACTCAACGCGCACGCTTCAATTAACCCGAGCGCTGGAACGCCACAGATCATCTTCACTGCTGTGTCCTGTGGATTCAGCACTCACGGGCAAACAAAAGACCAGCGGCGAGTGTTTGAGAGAGTGTGTGAAGCTAAAGCTCTGTTTGGAGAGGACATGGAGTCCAATCACTCATCGCTCTCTCTATCTCTCTCTCTCTGTGCCAGCAGACGATTCCTGCCAACGGCTGCCCAGGAGCTGTGTGACGGCCGGCCTGGCAGAAATCTGTCTAATGTGAGATAAGGTAGCACCCTTCTGAGGATAATTCAGACTCTCCATCTTTCTCTCTCTCTGCTCTTTACATCAAGGCAGGAGGAAAAGATGGCCGTCACAAAGAGAGGAAAGACTAGACCATAAGCTGCCTGAGAACACAGAGAGAGAGAGAGAGAGAGAAGCAAAGACACATGGAGAAAGAGAGCGAGAGACTGAAAGGAAAAATTAAGAATGAAAGGAAAAATTTGAGATACGAAATCCAAAAAAGAATGTGTCAGCAGCACCTCACATCAACTGATAGATTTGATAAATATTTGACAAATGTACAAATAAAAAGAGAGCAAGACAAAGAGAGAGAAAGAGAGAAATAAAATAGAGAGAGACTGAAATGACAAATTAAGGATAAAAAAGAAGAATGAGAGATAACAGCAAAAAAAAGAATGAAAGACATAAAAATCAATGTGTACCGGCAGCACCTGATATGAACAGTAAAGAATAGATTTGATAAATATTATCAAATACACAAAAAAGAGAGTCAGAGATTAAAATAGAGACAAAGAGAGAGACTAAAAGCACAAGTTAAGAATTAAATGGAAAAAACACACACAAAAATGGAACATAAAAGAAGAGAAAACAGAACAAGCGTGTGTAGCAGCATCGCATAACATTTAACCATCACAAAAATTTGGTAAATTTTTTAAGAAAACACATGAATTATAAATCATAAACGCATTCAAATCAACTTCTACACATTTAATTAAATGCTCAACGGGAATCAAAGATGAGCGAACGCCTCCAGATAAACACACACACACACACACACACACACACTGATTGGATGTCTCACTGTGAAACAGAGACAGACAGGTGAGAGAGATAGTGACCAGTGAATGACAAGAGGTTCAGGGTCTGGAACACATGCTGATCTGACAGTTAACCCATTGACTTCTTGTTAAGTGAAATAAATGACCGTCCGTCTTTAAACTGTCTGAGGCTTAAAGAGATACTACTCTCAAGAAGGAAAATCGTTAACTCACTTTTCATGTCATCCCATACCTGAATTTAGTTTTTATGTGGAACACAAAAGAAGATATTTTGAAGAATGTTAATGATCATACAATACTGAACTCCATCCTCTGCATTTTGATTGGTTGCATTTTAAAATGGCACTGGCAGGAGACTGACAGTTGAAAGGGAGGAGTTAACGGATGCTCCGCCCAAGCTTTCTAACATTCGTCATTTAAGATGGATAGTCAGTAGAGGGGGAAAGTGCACTTTCAGATTTTAACTAAAGATCATGAGCACACAAATTTTAAAAGAGATGACCCATTGATCAAGTATTTACAAAAAACGCTGCAATATTTCATGAAAAAATAGGAATCCATTTTTTATTTCATTGGGACTTTATAGTATTAAAATTCCTGAAAAGCTGGTCTGACCCACACGAAACACTCACTGTTTTAAATCCTCTATTCTGCTGTCTCTCATTCCTTGAAGAAACTGCATTTCTGAAGTGTTTCCGAATGTATTATTTTACCGCAGAAGGAACCGAGAAAATGAGAAATGAAGTTGAGCCAAAAACATTCCCCAAACTAAATCTAAATCTAAAGCTATAGTCCTTTTCGAGCCGAACGATGTTCCCTAATAGCCTCAATATTAAAAATGCTTTTTTTACTATCTGTTTTAGGTCTGTTTCAAAGCTTGATGTGCTCAATTGTGGATTGTAAGGTTAGCTTACTAGCAACAAACTAATTAAAAAATGTATTGCATTGTGGGTTGAGACTTTCGTGCAATTGTGATCTTAAAAAAATATATAAAATATGAATAAAATATGACAGCTTTTATTTTTCAATAAAAAATGAATGTCATTTAGAAGCTTACTATTAAAACTCTGTTTAAACTAGGACGCTGCCTTCAGAAGGCACTATCTATGTAGACAGCTCACTAGAGTACTATAGGGCTTGTTTTTCTTTACTGACCAAACAAACAAAATTATTGATAAAAAATATAATACTATAAAATAAGACTTTAACTTTCAACATTGTAATTTCACAGCCGGGTGGTCATATACGACCAGTGTTATCCACATGAACAAGTTCATCACCATCATCATTATATTTATAACTAATAACTTCAACATCATAAACTCTTATGACTCTATAATGCACATCGAACGGAATCTGAAAATAAATTAATTTACAATGTAGCTAGATTACACACACACACACACGTCCTTCATGCAAGTCTTACATCAGTGAAGTGCACACACGTGTGAATCGTGACTGCGTGTGGGCTGTAAGACACACCGTCACACCGTCCGTTTTTCAGAGACACAGAAACATGCAGGAGAGATTGAGAGAGCGCTGAATTAAAGTGCACAAGACAAAGCGCCATCCAGCGAATAAAAATCAAACAAAGCGGCAAAAAATGTCAGTGGTCAGTGCTGTGAGTGACGGCTACTGAAATTACTGTCAGTGTGTGTGACCGGATAAAGTTTCTGGTGTGTGTGTGTGTGAGACAACAGTTATTATCTTGAGCTGACTGTAGCTGTTTCTTCACAGTAAAAAAAAACAGGAACCGACGTGTTAAAATCGGCAAAGAACATTTACTGCAGAGACCTCGCATACAAACACACAAACACTGTGAGAAATACTCATTTTTCAAAGGGATCTTAATCGGATTGTTCACCCAAAAATGAAAATTCTGTCATGAATTACTTACCCTCTATATTTCCCAACCTGAATAAATGTCTTTGTTCGGTTGAACACAAAAAAAGATATTTGGACTAATGTTAGCAACTGACAGTTCTGGGGCACCATTTACTATCATAGTAGACTGAATTAAAATGGTAGTCAAATGTTTTTTTTTCCTACTATGGTAGTAAATTGTGCCCCAGAAATGCCAGTTGTTTACATTCTTCCAAATATCTTTCTTTGTGTTCAACAAAACAAAGAAATGCATATAGGTTTGGATCAACTTGAGGATGAGTAATTAATTAAAGAATTGTCATTTTTGGGTGAACTAAAGTAACGTTCCTACATTTTTCTATGGATTTGGGGAATGACATTTGATGCAAACAGTTCTTTCTAAATGCACCCGTGAATAAAATACAACTTTGGCCTCTTTTTGTGAAAGAACATCAATCATCAATCATCTTTCCTTCAGCTTTTGACCGACCACAGCACACACACATACAAAAAAACACAACACTTTGGGGTGAATTACAGGGTTAAAGGTGAGATAATCAGGACAGATGAGTCGGAGACCTCTACACAACCAGAGAGCAGAAAACAACTCTAGACATCGTCAGTGAACAAATTTAAACAACTCAAATTCACAAATCTAAAGTGAACAGGATTTTGAGTTCTTACTGGCTTTATTAGTAAGTACAGCACAGACCGAGTGTAATTTTCAGAGTAAAATGGCTGAAGACGTCAGGATGTTTGGAGCTCGGATGCATTAAGATGCACTTTCACAATCGCTCTATGAAACGCGAGTGTAGATGAAAACTCTCTGGGTGAAGAAAATGAGATTCAAGCTCAAGCCATTGCTATTCATGTGATGTGTGCTGGTGTTAGCGCGAGGTCTAATGGGTCTCCACTCTTTGTTTCCTTACTATGAGGTCAGAGGAAAACAGGGGTTTAAAGTTGCTGTTGACATTAATTAAGGCTTGTTACCGAACACAACAGTTTTCCCAGCAGGCTTAAAATAAAGGTAAAGCTATTGAATACAGCAACAGCAGCTGATCACGACACAATGACAGCATATCTGTTTCACATAAACGAACAATTACACAAGAACATTCTGGCTGGCCTGAGTGGGCGAATGTCATAAAATGTCGATCAACATCGAATCTAAAATCTAAAAAATATACTTTGCGTAAGTAGACAGCCTCAAGAGATTTCTTTACACTGTGAAATTACTTTCACGAATAAACGCTCTTCCGTAAATTATCATTACTATAATGCAACCTTTTTTAAACACAAATGATCTATTGTAGCAACATATTAACAACATATTAGTAAAAAAATAAGCTCAGTAATGAAAATAAGAAGCTATGCACTACAGCAATGAGATTTGTGGAAAAATTAGCTTGTTTGTCTTTACAAAAAAATTAAGTAAAATATAATTTGTCATTTCTTACATTTGATGATGGGGTGGGACCTGTGCATTGATGCAAATATACTTTAGCTGCTTTTTGAAGACCCTAGCAGGTCGAAATTTATACTTTGCTCATTCAAAAGTGGATAAATCAACCAATGCAAATACACGCAGGGACCTCTGATCTGTATAACAGAGCCTTGAGTTTAATCCTATAGTGCAGATCTTACAAATTGTCCAGTCTTTAGTTCATACCAATACACAGGCCTGTATGTCATCTAATTCAAACATCACTTTTCAAGATTCCAACTTCTCTTTTTAATATTCCTCATGAATATCTAGCCCGATCACATTCTGCCCTTTAATTTCATGGTGAGCGACCCACAATCCCGTCTGTGAACGCTTTCATCGGTTTGATGCCTGCCTGGCTTCATCAGCTCTGCTTTATTCAATGCATTAGTCATCTATTGTTCATGCAACTGTCATAACTTCACGTATGAATACTGAATGTTCATGCGAGACACATTCTTTATATTTTTCAGTGCATTTCGTATTCATAAATCCTATATAGTACTGTATATTTAGAAATGTGTTAATGTGTTGCACTTCCCATTTCCATCATACTGTACAATGGAATTATAGCATTGCCTAAAATTAATATTTAAACTTTGTTTTTTTAGAAATCACATAAAGAATAAGACGTAACTGTATTTAATAAATGTTATGGAATATACCCAGATGGTAATTCTATTACCCCTAGTATAGTATCCATTCAGTACAATAAAAGCTCATACCATGACAGAACTAAAGAACATATGGTTTATTTGTAAGGCTTAATAGCTGTGGAACACCAATTTAAACAAAGGTAATGCTATGATTGAATTCACACTACTATGATGATAATAAATTGGTATTTTTAAATTTCTAAATCAAAATACCAAAGTATATATATGGCAATAAATCATTATTATGGCATATAATAAAGTTCCCAGGTATTACCGTCACAGTCTCATGGTGACACCTGTCAATGATGATGGCACGGATCTGAGGGACTGGATGTGTTGAAGATGCACCTGCTTTGCGCATTACCACCACTGCTCCGTTTACGCAAGGTTCGGGTCAAAAATTACACCACCTGCAAGCTATTCGCGTACAGAACCCGAACAATTCCGCAAAGCTTACCGTTGCTGGATATGTGGTTTTCCACGTCGTCGCTTCCAGCTTGTCTGAGACTGGCACTAAGTTGGATGTAGAGTCCCACACAGTGTAAACTCCTCAGAATCACTCCAAACGCGCCCATCACTGCTCCCTGTCAAGCACTCTTTTACATCAGGTGAAAATACACGGCTTTAAGAGATAAATCCAGGTGTGCTGAGGGGTTTCTGGCGGGCTTTGTTCTGACAGGAGAGAGTGAGAGCGGCTGCTTTCCTTTGCAGTCGCCCACTGACGCGCTTTGATTCTCCGCGAGGACAAACCAGCCGGATCTAACCGACGCGGCGGAAGGACACAGCGCTGGGAGAAGGTAGTGAAATTGGGGAATTTCAATTAAGCGGAGGTATCTCACAGAGAGATTTTGCGCAAACAGTCTGCGGCAAACTGAGGTAAAGTGTCGTCGTTATTTGTGGTAGGTTGTTAAATGACGTCTCTGAGGTAAATGATACCAACAGCTGTAAATATGTAAACGGTTTTTATGGGTTATTAATAAAACGTGATCAGAATTTGTAATGTTATTAATGCAGACAAATAATATTGAAGTATTCATGTAGAAGAGGATACCTGCTATTGTTTCGTCCCAGTCGTCGCTATACAAGGCAAAACAAAAGAGTAAGAATCGGTGAATCGGTGAGATAAGAATAAAATATATTTATGAATTTATAACGAAAGCTGCTAATTTGATATTAATAACGGGTACCGCCAGGTATCGCCTGAATATTCTGTTTTTAGGATCCATTAATTGCGAATCTTATTTAAAATAAATGAGGTCATATGAAATTTTTACCCCAGGAAAAAATAGAGTAGGAATTTCTATTATAACTTGCTATAGTGTTCTTGAACCTTACCACATAATATATTCATAAATATTAAAGTTGTACAGTATTGTACTTATAACAGCAGGATCACACCACAGTTTTTCGTGTGGGGGGTTTTCTTGCGTATTTTAAAATGAAATAAAACATTTCATCATAACATTATACTGTGGAAATGCCTAAAAGTAATAAAATGCACTTTTATACAATTTAATTTGACTCAGAGTCACCATTGCTCAGTATATTAATATTTATCAGATAGTTCCATGGTATTATCCATGTGATAAAACAAGATCATTGTACCATTAAGTGGTACTTTTTGTGCAAGTAAAAAACATTCTTATATGTTTTCAGGCATCCTCAAGTATGCAGGGAAGGATTTCTGTGACGCACAGAATAAACACGGATACTTCAACCTGCGACCAGCACGACACTCCAACGGTAAGGTGGGTCAAACCCAGCGATGTCTTTACAGGTCTGCGTCTGTTTATCTTCTCTGAGGAGGAGAAACCTGCACTCACAAAGCTCAACTCAATCACACGGAGAAAGACAATTATTCTGAGCTCTCTGGGCTGTGAAATTGCTGTTGAATCACCGTTAGCGCGCCGGTGTCATAATCACTGATAAGAGATGCGTGCTGGGATACCTGCCCTTCCCGTCAATTCGAAATGCAAATAACCCGTGCCGCTTTTTAAAGCGGTGATTTCGGACGGGTAGCTGTGGGGGGAAGCAGATGTTGCTCTGCGTGAGCTGCTGTGCCCCCGCCCGCCACGGCAAACCGGCGAGACAAGAGTGATTGGCAAGCTCCGCTGTTGAGCATCACAACGGTAATGAGCGTGTCCTTGAAGAGCGCCGGGCGTTCGCTCCGGTCTGTAGTTACCAGTCATTTGCATTTCAAGTTTAATGCCTTGGCAGAGGGGCATCAATAACGCTCCTGCTTGTGCATGCACGCCGGCACACACAATTCATCACATTGTACAATTCAACAGATGGGTAACTGTCTCACGTCGCCGCCTCCTCCAATTGTCGGCATTCCTCTACAGTATTTACACCTCCCTCTTTCTGCAAAGCATCTCCCTGGTAACAACGAGAACCGGTGGCAATCACTGACCTCCAGAGATAGAGGGAAATACAGAGATCTCACAAATAAAGCCGTTCTTTGCCAACAGCAGCCCCGAAAGGACGGCCAGAGAATATTTAATATGCCAGAAGCGTCGGGCGCAAGCATGAGAGCGTAGCTCCTCAGAGGACAGGCCGGGTGGATAAACAAAAGAGAACGTGCCGAGAAAGTGTCAGGAAGATAATGGCTCGTGTGCATGTCTCCGGGCTGCGGGACAGAAAGTTATCACTCAGAGACAATGGACAGAGACGAGGAGATGCATTGTGTCTCTGTTAAGTTCTTATGTGGCGTCAAAGCGTTAGTTGTGCCCGACTAGACTTTTACTTCAGGCAAGATGTCTGGTCTTCATCACAGATTGTTCTGACTGTGAACTGCCCATTTAAACATGAAGATTAACAACCACTAGAGCTCTTTGTAGTCTTAAATATGAACTGAATTGTACCGCAGTAAAAAAACATAGACAAAATTAAATTCAAATAGTAAACTTTCATCCGTTACAAATATTTTAGACTTAACTCTATCCCATTACATATATTAGCCATGGTTTTATTGTAGTAATGTTTACTAACCATGGGTTTTATGGTGTATTGATTACCATTTGTGTATCCGGTTTTACTATCAAAACCATGGTAAACTAAACTGTGACTTTAGCAAAACTATGGTTACAGGGATAGATCACCCCGAGAATATGTTGTCATCCTTTATTCACGTTGTTTCAAACCTGTATGACTTTCTTCAGTTCAAAAGAAGATATTTTGAGAAATGTCTCAGTGACATACAATGGAAGTCAATTGGGTTCAATGTTGTGTTGATACCATAATGCTCAAAATAAATCTTTGTTTGTGTTTTTCGGGAGAAATTTTATTATTAAAGAATAGTCATTTTTGGGTGATCTATACTTTACTTTGTGGTCACGGTTTATTGTTCTAATGGACACAGTTCTGCTTGTCGATATAGAAGTACTTCGTCAGATGTTTGATGTACTTGAGACCAGAAAAAAAAAAAAAACATTGGTTGGTCCTTTCTCAAAATGCACTCGTTGTATTACAAGTAATAAAAAACCTGCATGTCTCACGTACAGCAATCAAATTCTGCTCTTCTGAAGATCCAGGAAACTAAAGTCCACTTTAAAAACAATCATTATGTCATAATAGTCACATGAGTACTGTAAATCAACACTGTAAAACATGCTGGGTTGTTTCAATCCTCAGTGGGTTCAAATATAGATATTTTCTAGATTGATTAAAAAAAAAATTGTTTTCCTTTTGAAAAGCTCACATATTTTTGTTGACTGAAAAAATATATATTATGCCCATCAACAAACCCTGATGATCACATTTAAACTTTCGACTCTCTCAGTGTACATTGTGTTCGTGAGGGACTGTACAGTGGGCAGTCGGTGATTGTGTTGTCGGAGGCTGAGACTACAGGCCGCTCTGAAGCACACAATGACCACAGGGGCCTCGGTCTGTCAATGTGTGATAAAGTGCCAGCTGTAATGAGTCTGCGGCACTTAATTAGTTTGTGAAACCACCATTCTCTTCTCGTCGCTTCATCGAGACCAGGAGCCACTCAGAGATGTTTTGGTTACAATAATAATTTCCTTACATAATGTCCGCTTTAAAGCTATGGCCTTCCAGTGAGGATAAATCCTCCGTAATGGCCCGACTCTCCCTGTTGAAGAATCCCAACGAATTGATTCAATTTGGCTCTTGAGCTTTAAAAAAATATTCTCACCTTCAGCTAAAAGTCCATAAGGTAGGAGAGCTTAGTAAGCAAACTGTCTCTCTATACACCAAACCGTTCCAGCCCTGTGCCGATATACATGCTAAGCCCATGGTATAGAGGCAGGCGGTGATCGGAATGTAAGCGAGGTTAGAGACTGAGAGAGTCGTAGTGTCGTCTTCACCAGCTCAGCAGGTCTGCTATTAGAAAGGAATGGAAAATCTCTGGCTCATTGCCACTGGACAAACATCAAATTAATGCCATTAAAAGCACAGCAGATATAGCATTTAAATGAGAGAAATCAACACAGGGTTCAAAATGAACATGCGCTGAGCTCCAAATACAACAAACTAAACAAACATAGAATGTCATCTAATGCAACCAACAGTGCGGTGATGTTTGTCGATGTAATCACTATCAATGTGAAGCTTTCAAAGCGTTTGGATAAACAATCATAAAGACTACATTTTCCGCCATAAGACGAGTAATGTGTATTCAAGCACAACGGCTTAATTTAGATTAAAGATGAATTTGAGATGAATGGCTGAATGACCATCACTGCCACAAATTTAAGCCATCAAGAAATATTAACACACAGCTTCATGGCCTTTAAATCAGAATCAACCTCAAGATTCAAATGTGACCTTGGACAACAAAACCAGTCTTAAGGGTCAATTTTGTGAAATTGAGATATATACATCATCTTAAAGCTGAATACACGTTATATTGATGTGTGTATGGTTTGTTAAGATAGGACACTATTTGGACAAGATACAACTAATTAAAACTTTGTAATCTGGAGGTTGCAGGAAAATTGTAATATTGAGTAAATCCCCTTAAAGTTGTTAATCAGAGGTGCTGTAGCAGGCTGTTACTATAAAGAAAGAGGTTTGTTTTAACATTCTCTATTAGCGTACAGCTGAAATGACGTTGTGGTGTGTAGAAGAACCCGAAAGCAGAAATTCTAAGCTTTACGATCCAAAACATGCGTGAGTAACTCCCAAAGAGCAGCAGCAGCGAGTGAAGATTTTGCTGCATCAACTCCAAAAAAATGTGTTTTGATACATTTACAAAATATCTTCATTGAACATGATCTCTACTTAATTACCTCATCCAATTTTGACTCTTTTGCCCCAGATATTCCTGTGCTACTTAAGACTGATACTTAAGAAGATATTCACTCAATTACCCCTTATTTTACATGGAGAATCTGAACGATAAGATGATAAATCGAGATGTCAGCTGTCTGAGAGATGCTGGAGAGAAGAGATGCAATGTTTCCTAAGTTATGTTTTAGCACAAGAGAGCAAAATAAAAGATTCAATTGAAAACCTAGCAAAGAAGTAAACCACAAGCAGAATAAAAGCAAACATTTTAATCAAATAATTTTTGATAATTTGTATCAAAATCAAAACAGTACACAAAATATTTTACCCCCGCAGATACAATATAGAGTCCATTCTAAAGCTGTTGGGAGATCATCAACCCCACAAATTTTCATATTTCAGTCTGTGTTTTTGCAAACAGAAGAGTTTAGGACAGGATCTGAAGTTCACACACAGAAAGATGTCAAATCAGCTAGACACCAACTAACACACAAACTCTATTTACAGAGGACACGGCGGTGGACGTCTGCCGGATGTTTAGAAGCTCTCAAGCAGTTCCATAATCCTCTTCTGCTCGCTTTCTTTAAATTCTTCACTCTTACCGTCACCAATGCTTTCTGCATATTCTGAAACACGAGAGAGAATACATGTTTAGTCATTTGGATGAATTTCATGTGCACAACCAGCCCTGCCAAAAAAAACGTCCTAATGCCGTCTCAACGGACGGTGTGCATACTTTAATCCTGAAATACAGAAAAATCAAAGTGAGAATTTGTATCCCTGAAAGTATTCTTAAAAAATTAGTCACACATCTCTCGACTGCCCAACAGAGTTTATTTCCAACCCCTTCTTCATAAGCTCGGCTGATTTATAAAATCTCTGTCTGGGGTTTGAGGTACTGGGATTTAGGAAGCACCCCCCTTAAACACACCAGAAATCTTTAGGAGCACTTTGCGTTTGATGTGTGCCGTTGAGAGCATGCACTTGACTCCGTTCGTATCGCCCATTTTGATTGAGGTCCGGCTATTTCAGGACTCTCCAGTTTCCAGCAACCTGCAGTGACTGGAACATTGCCCAAGAACCCAAAGAGCTGCAAGCTTTTACCATAAAGACAACATACGCCAAGAACCAGACTTTATCACCCTTCTGGACTTTTTTGTGATCAAGCCAACATTTCACAATCTGTGTCAATGTTCTTGAACTCGATATAACACAGTAAGGCCATTTTTAAAGATCTGCCATTTATCTTTGATGTAGGAAATCCTTTAGCATCTGTTTTCTGTGTGTTGTTTGTGTGAGGGTAAATAAACATTAAGACCGCATGTGTGCGCTTCAGAAATGTGGCATGTGGAAGGCGTGGAAAGGTAGACATGCTCTTGGATTAGCTCCTAAACCCTTCTGAAGCCCAGGGACAGAGAATCAAACCCAAGGAAAAATAAATAAATAAATCAATAAGATGGTTAAGGAAAAAAGCAAAGCGCCTTTGAGAGACTAGCCCGAGGACTGGATATGTGGCGGCAGTTAAACGGGGAGGGATTGTGGGTGTCTGTGCGCTGGATGATTTGAGGGGGATTATCCATTATGAGCTCAAAGATGCTGAAAACTTCCTCCTGCTCCCCGGCACACAGAGCTCAAGGTCACACGCACAACACAACAGAAAGACACACTAATGTACGTGTGAGTCACAGAACCGGCCTCAGAGCGCTGTGGAGTCATTTACTTTTCTGAATATCTGCAGTAAAACATCATCACTACCTATCACAGAACCTCAATTCTTGTGTTAGGCATCCGGTTTAATGCCGCTTCTATTGGTCGCGAATTCGCAGGTCAAAGTTCATCAAACTTGAACGGGCTTGCGTTTCCGGTCTGACACATTCGTATGCGTATGAATGAGAGTTAATGTAATGCATGCGCTTCATTACATAAAGAGCTGTTTTACTCAAAATGCCTTTAAATTAGCAACCAAAGATGATCAAAATTGATGCCCATCACATAAACAGATTGATATATAAAGATTAAACATTTTTCTTCTCATAGACTTTGATGATTAAAATAGCACTAAACTAGGGCTGCAACAAACTATTATTTTGATAGCCGATTAATATAACGATTATTGGACCGATTAATCAACTAATCGTCTATCATTTCAATGACTAATCGGTTACGTTTTAATGATTATTCAGCTTTTGCAACTAGTTAAAACATTGAGTTATACATAATTTACGTAATGAATAAAATCAATTCAGCTTTTGAAATTTGTTTTAATGAACTTAAATCAATACTGGTAACTCTCTTTAAGTTTGCTGATTCTGTCCAACTCGAATCACACAAATACTCTCTACAAACTTTTAAATACAAATAAAATAAATAAATAAATCGGGTACATTACAGTCCAATTTTTTTTTAAATGTAAAAAAATCTCTTGACAGAAGCATTAAGCAGCATTTCTATGACAACAGTTCAGTTTAATTCCCCCCCCCCCAGTTTGTACAACAGTACAAACACTGATTGCCATAATAACGTCTTTGGGGAACCGTTTTTTTTTTAAATGACGAGATAAATCATCAATGTCGGTGAAAGAGTTAATAAAAAAGAGCAAGTAACAGAAGAAAATATTTTAAAAATAAAGGCAAGATATAAGACTCCTATCACTTAACGTCCCTCTCTTATAATCATTTTCCTCTCATGTAATACCTAATAGTGTTATAATAATCAAAAGAGGCTTGACTTCTAAGCCCGATGAATGCTTTGTACTTTGCAAAACAAATAATAACATTGATGTAATTATATGATTATTTTTGTTATTATCATTACTATTATTATTGCATTCTCTCATAAAAATATTTACCTCTAAGTTAGTTAGTTAGCTCTAGATGGAGAACATTCACCTCTCTCCTGCTCATTCTCCTGGATGTTTCCTTTTTAAATGCTCCAGGATGCTGGTTGTGCTGCCGTGAAAGGCAAGTTACGCCTTTCATGCATTGCACACAACTGCCTTTTTTGTTTTCAATTTGGTAAAGCTTTCACACAATTCATTTGTACTCCGCCATAATTCTCGCTGTGTGTTCTTCTACTGTGATAGCATTCGGGAAGGCTGCATTACACTCTAGCGCTACAGTGCCGTAGCGGTTAAATTGTGATATTGCAGGCCCTTAAATTAAGTCACGTAATCAAACGACTACTCGACAACAAGAATATTTGTCGAAAATGTCGACTAATCGTTTCAGCCATACACTAAACTCCAAAAAAAAGGAAACAGCTAGCTAGTTTAGCTTAACAATCCAAAGATATTGCTGATAGTAATACTGTTAATTCACTTTTTCCAAGATGTGGATGTAACGAGACTGTATTACAGGTTTAGTCATGTTACTGTGCATTCGGCATACACCCTATTAAGTATAGGAAGCAAAAAAGGCATTTAAAGGGATTGGTCCCCAAAAATGAAATTTCTTTCATCATTTATTCACCCTCATGTCATGTCAATCCTTCACAAGTTTCTTTCTTCTTCAGAACACAAAAGAAGATATTTTGAAGAATGTCGATAACCAAACAACACTTAATCCCATTGACTTCCATTGTAGGTACACAAAAAGAGATATCTTCAGCAGAAAGAGTGTATACAGATGAACAACCACATGAGAGAAAATAACTGATGACAAAAATGTTGGTTTCTGGCTGTACTGTCTCTTTGTTTTGAACAGTTTTAAATCAAACGGATAAACAGAAAAAGTTTTAAGATCAAAGGAAGAACAATGTTTAGGTTACTGCTTTGAGTGCAGCTACTATAAATTCCCAGCTTTCGTTGGTTTGTAAGCAGAGGAAATTGCAGTAAAACATTCAGGAGGCAAACTGCGATTCCTCTATATTTTTTCCTGTAACATGTTCATCTTGTTTTTGCACTACTCTGGCAGCACATGTACAGAAGCGTGTGACACCTGCGGGTGAAGTACACGGGCAGAACGAGGCAGATCTGACACGGTCACAGGTGCTGCGGAGGCCAGGTGAAAATTTCAATTTCTCAGCCCAGTCGCAGCAGCCCTGTGGGAGGTAGTGGTCCTCCTCACACCAGCAGATCACACAAGACCAATCCCAGAGTATCCCAGAGCTCATATAACACCAATCACACAAACTCAAAACTATACAAGACACAAAAAGCCTGAAGGAGAAAATCTAACTTCTAATGAAATCACTCTAAAATGTTTCCCCCCACATGTCGCTCGAAAATAATTGACTGTTTGATCCCGAAAACTGAAGAGCTTATCAAAATATCAAAAGCTGCTGTTCTTTGTTGACCTTCTTTGATGATTTTTGGAATAGCAGGATTTAAGTCTGGGTTATCTGGAACACTACACAAAAACTGTAGAGATTTTAACCTTTGAAGCAGGACTGCCACTGAAACAACAAAGATTTCAATCAGGGACCAATCTAGAATGTTCTCAACCACTGAGTCATGATCCAAAACCCAAACAAACCTCACAGGTGACACTCCATCAATCAGCTTTAAAAAAGAAAAACCAGAAAACACTTCACAGATAAGTTGTGGCTGAAACAGAAAGCTGTACAATCAATTAAAGTTATTTTGGCAAAAATTGTTTTGTCACTTGACAGTAGCCATTTAAATACTTCACATGCACTCACGCTCGAAAGCACGAACAAATCAACACGAGATTAAAGAAAACACAACCCAGACCACATTAGATTCAGTTAAAACAAAGATACACTGTGCGCATATCAGCAAAATCTCATTATATTATAAATCAATATAGATTACAATTAAAATACACTTATGTTTGATCCAGGGTTATGGTCATTAACTAAAACTATAAAAACACTTTTATTCATTGGAATAAAATGAAGAATTTGGTTCCAAAATGATATATTTTTATTGTGTTGTTATGGATAAATAAAAACAAAACAACTGCAGTGTAATTGATATTAATTGGAATGCACAATAAGAAAACATGATTTTAGAAAAATAAAAAACAGAGTTTACCATTTTGGAACCTTCCTCTTTAAACTAAAACAGGCGTAAAATTAGTTGAAAAACTTGATCAAAACAAAATAAGAAATGAAAGTTATTTGAAGGCTGCATCCGGTGGGGTCGCATTTCTTTGACCACATACGTCATTGAGATATTCTAAATAATAAACTTTGACGATGTATGCGGACGACAAAATTGACATCCGGAGGACGCAGACTTCAAATTACGATGCAGATTCCTTTGCAAATAAACTGAAATAAGTTAGTGTTGTGGCATTAAAAATTAATAACTGGAAATAAATAAAAACTAAACTACACAATAAAATTAAACAAATAAAAAATGAAATGACAAAAGCATAAACAAAAATCTGCTAAATACTAAACTAAAGTTAACATGAAAAATATTATGAAAACCATTAAAATATGAATTAAACTACAGTCAAACTAAAATTCTTAAAAAAACAACGAGCCGTTTTGGTGTGTGGTTGATAAGCGCAATTGTCACCAAGTGCAAGTCCGTCAGATATTGAATGTATTTGGGCCCGAGTACGATCACGCTCTCTCTCTTTTCCTCTTTGTTTTATTTGCTGGCTCTACCATGGTGATGGTTTGGAGACTTGCATTGAACTAGATTGTTTCGTCTTATTGTTAGATGTTCGCTGACTTACCCCAGGCTATGAGTAAAACGTGACATGTGCCGTAAAGCAGGTGATGGACGGAGCTTGGAAACCTACCCGCAAACCAAACTTAAAAGTGTGATTTCAGCCAATAGAGGGCTGTTTAGGTAGCAGCGGCAGTAAAATTCGTCCCTTTAAGAGTTGTCATACCACTAAAATAAATTTGGTGAGATTATTTCAAGGTTGAAAAACAACTCGTTGTTACTTTAAGAAAATATTTGTTAATTTTCGTAAAAAATCTACTTTTGCATTTTGCTTGCTTGCCACTTGATAACTGCAGCAAATTCCTTCATGCTTTTGGCATAGGTGTAACCTGAAAATCAAACCCATAACCTCTGTGATACTGACTCGGCCAGTTGATCAACAGGAATGTAAAAATGTCTAAAGTCACCATTAGCTCAAATTAACAACTCTCTTGTAAAGAGCAACGCTTACGTGGTTCAACACCCTCTGTCGCCCTCTTGAAATGAGCAGCACAGGAAACACATGCACAGCGCGCTCTTAACCTTTCCAGACGGCTGTTTTCATCTCCAGCAGCAGTGACAGCGAGTTCAGGCGAACATCCCCCACACTGATGAATCATTTATGATCACTGAACACGAGCAGGAACACGATTTAACAAGCTGACCATTTCTGAGCACAAAGAGCAGAAAGCACAGCCTCTTGTGTTTTACACATGTGGTCCAGGAAAGAAACCACGAGCTCCAGATAACCTCCAGGAATCAGACACCATATCTCTCTCAGCTAAATCTGCACGACAAAACTAAAAAAAGGATATCTTCACTCAATAACTACATAAGTAATACGCTGTACATTTACACAATTCAAAAATAGCAAATCACCTACAAAATGTGTTGAATATTACATACTCAGGATGAGACAGCACGTGACCACACCAAACTCCCTCCAGATAGCACACTGTTCACTAGACTTTAATAAAAATGATCAACAGCGTTCTTCCCGTGAGAAATATCAGCGCGGTCTGAAAGAATGAGAGAAAAGTCGGCGCAAAGCAGAGAGAGAAAGAGCCGTCAGGACTTAATCAAGGTGCTCCGGGCGGAAAAGTGTGTGAAGCCCAACAGGCAATATTGGTAAGGAAAGAGAAGGGATGGATGAGAAGAGTGAAATATTCTGCCAACACAGTCAGAGGGAATCTGCCTCCGAGCTCTGTTGTGTGTGTATGTGGATTGCCTGCAGATGTGTGTGTTCTCCAGGAACACCTTTACACAATTCACCTGATACTGCGGCGCTTCTTTTCTGGCCTGGAATGTTTATTAGCTTGTTTCTCTAAATATTTAGCAATGTTTCAGCTTGTTAAGACAAGTGAAAGAGCTGGGGGATTGTAATTATTGACAGATCATCGCCCAGGACAATTAACAGAGCCAATGTTTACTCATTTGGAGATTATTGGCATCAGCGTTTTTCTGCCTAAGTGTTCATATTTGGTTTTTAAATATTTTAGAGTAAATATAATCTACAATCATTTCATCTGGCATTATCAGATCGCACAAATTACTTATATAAAAGTATATATCATAGAAATATACATCATCTCACAGAAGTGAGTACACCCCTAACAGTATTGTAAATATTTTATTAGATCTTTTCAAGTGACAACACTGAAGAAACGAAACTTTGCTCAAATACACCCCTAAGTGAAAATGGCCCAATTAGACATATTCCCTCCGCGGTGTAATGTGAGTCTGTAGTGTTAAAATGTGTCAGGTGTGACACTCTCTCATACTGGTCACCGGAAGTTCAACATGGCACCTCATGGCAAAGAACTCTCTGAGGTTCTGAAAAAGAGTTGTTGCTCTACATAAAGATGGCCTAAGCTATAAGAAGATTGCCAAGACCCTAAAACTGAGCTGCAGCACGGTGGCCAAGACAATACAGAGGTTTAACAGTACAAGGTTCCACTCAGAACAGGCCTCAACATGGTCGACCAAAGAAGTTGAGTGCACATGCTCAGCGTTATATCCAGAGATTGTCCTTGGGAAATCCCTCATTGGGGGAACCCTGAATGCCAACATACTGAAGCAGAGCATGATCCCCTCCCTTCGTAAAATAAGCCGCAGGGGAGTATTCCAACATGATAATGCCCCCCCAAAAAGCTGAGGGTAATGGACTGGCCAAGCATCCCCTAAACCCTATTGAGCATCTGTGGGGCATCCTCAAACAAAAGGTGGAGGAGTGAAAGGTCTATAACATCCACCAGCTCTGTGATGTCATCATGGAGGAGTGGAAGATGACTCCAGTGGCAACCTGTGAAGCTCTGGTGAACTCCATGCCCAAGAGGTTTAAGGCAGTGCTGGAAAATAATGGGGGCCACACAAAATATTGACACTTTGGGCCCAATTTGGACATTTTCACTTGGGGGTGTACTCACTTTTGTTCCCAGTAGTTTAGACATTAATGGCTGTGTGTTGAGTTATTTTGAGGGGACAACTCTAATTTACATTGTAGCAAAGTGTCATTTCTTCAAGGTTGTCACATATAAAGATATAATGAAATATTTACAAAAATGTGAGGGGTGTACTCACTTCTGTGAGATACTGTTTATAGTAGCAGCCCAAAAGTGATCGAACCGAAATGGCATATTTGTAGGTTTAATTCAGGCATAAAAATATGAAGAATTCACTTGCAAAACCATTACTTGTATTATGCATTCTAAGTAATATCAATCAAACTTAAGCCAGTTTGCTTTGAATAAGTAATAATAATGTAAACATAAAGCTTTAGAAGTTACCTGTTTTTGCAAATTACTCTTTATATGTAAAGCAAACTTGGTTAAAATATTTAGTTTAAAAAGCGTATCAGGGGATACAAGTTTTATTCTAATATACAAAAAAGTGCAGCGAAAAGAACAAGCTCACAGGTAATAAATCAAACTTGCCCAACTTTTATCAGTTATTCATTTTCATGTTATTTTTAACTAAATCAATCATTCTCCTCTTGATAATAAGTTTGCTCATGTGTGGTTTTGTGTCATTTTGCCAAACGTCTTTCAATTCTCCTCAAAGCTGAACTTCTATTAACACTAAGCTCGACTACACAAAATGCGTGCATCGTCTTTTATAACATATTTGAATAAGATGTGAAAACTTTCACCACTGTCTATATTCACGATGCATTTACAATGATGTATTGAGCACAAATAAACACACACATGGATGATGTGACCCGTTGAGCTCGAGAGTCTCTCTCTGTGTCTGCTCTTCTTACCTCTCATGATATGACGAACAACTTTGACAGATCCTCCTCTGAGATTAAGAATCTGATGAATCCTCTGCTGTAACTACAGGAAACAAACACACACATCATTCAGCATGTGCAAGAACGTTTCTGTCACATGATCTCTGACTGTGTGTGTGTGTGTGTGTGTGTGTGTGTGTGTGTACCTGAGGAACGCCAGCGCTGCAGATCTCCACCATGATGTAACAGATGAGCTGAAGAACGAAAAGTCCAGCGTCCAGCCTGCGGAGATAAAACTCGTCATCCATACTGTCATCGATAATCTCACCCCGACGCACCATATCCTGAAAAAAAGTTAAGAGGAAATCACCGTCAGAAATGTTAGAATTCACATATCAGGAAGCAAATAACTGGACTGACATTCAGACAATTCATCAAATGTGAATGAATTCAATCATAAATGACAATTAAAGGGACAGTTCACCCCCCCCTAAAAAAAAGAAATCTGTTAAAACAATCACCCTTGTGTCATTCAAAACCTGCAATGAGACTCTTTCTACTAAAAGAAGAACATTATAAAATACTAATATTATAAAATGGACACCTCAAAACACACTGATGTTTCTGGGTACACATAAACAACTGACCGTGAATATCATGTCTTTCTCATCATAAGATGACCCAGCGAACCGTTCTCAGATCAGTATAAAGGGTCAAATGCACTCAGAGCTTTTAGCTTTTCAAGCGCTGCTACCAAATCTATAAGGACGGTGACGCTTGGCATTTGTTGTGAGCCATAATTGCAGCGCTTGACAGTAGAGTCTCTCAAGGGATCCCAATCTTTTCAAGCGCAAAACGTTGGCAAGCACACGCGTGTGAGCTCTGTGCCGAAAACAGTTCAACACAAAGAGATGTGCAGAAACAGCAGACTGGTGCAGAGAGCTCAGAAACACAGAACACCAGCTCGGATAGACATGAGGTTTTTCACTGACTCCTGTGAGCCACATACACCATAGACTGGGGAAAAACGCATTTAATCGACTGACTGTTTACCATTTGTGTAAACAAAAATGGCTAAACTAGGGTGACAAGGTGTTTTTATTAGGGATAAAAACGATAAAAAGCAATGAAAGTCAATGGAGTTCATGTTGTCAACATTCTTCAAAATATCTTCTTTTGTGTTCTGCAGAAGAAACTCATACGGATTTTAAATAATGTGATGATTTTTATTTTAGGGTGCATTAACACTTTAAAGATCTTATAATAGTGTATGAAAGCGCTGTCAGATTTCAGGCTGATTTGAATCACTTGCATGTGTTAATCCTATGCATTATATCAACAAAACTCTGTGCAAAACATCATCACAGATGTCAGATGAGGACGCTTCAATCTTATGCACACATTATTCTGGTCTCATAACAGAGGAACAGCCGTCGGCGAGTCAATTACATCACTGCAAATAACACGCGCCTTCACCTCCGGGACACGGAGTGATTTTTAGTCACTTCCCGCCGGGAAACTGCAGGCTGGTACAGGTGCTAATATGACATGCTGATGAAAGCCGAGCGAGACCCGTGATTCAGTCTCACGGGACGCAATGAGGGTAAATTAATCCGAGCGCGCCCTGCCAACGCTTCCAGCGCAAGATCTCACAGCGAGCTCCGGCGCGAACATGCGTGTGTCACGGCAGTGAAACAGAAGATGAGAAAATAAAGCGCAGACCGGTGACTGAATGTGATGGGGGGTTTTATGGGGGTTTGTGTTTAGGAAATGCAATTCGGTGAAAATTTGTAGCTGTTGTTAACCGGTAAAAAGCAGACGGGATGGGTTGGCACGCGCGCTCTGAGGGCTCCGCTACGGGTGATATAGTTTTACGGCGCGCGAGGAAGGCTCGGCACTGGGAGCGCTGGTGCGTTCAGCTGGCGGCCTGCAAACAAGAGAAGACATTTCCCGACTCATAATCCCGTCACTGCTTCTGAGAGGAGATTTATAGGACGCAGAAGACACAGAAACATGCAGAGATGGTGTAGATGTGTGCATGAAACACACACCTCTGAAAGTAAAACAGCTGGGACAATCGCAGAATATTCATAATGTATATTATAGCTCATCATCCAAAAATTAAAATTCTGTTATCATTTATTTACCCTGATGCTGTTGTAAATCTCAGCTGAACACAAAAGAAGATATTTTAAGAAATGACTCAGTGGGTTTGAGTAAGTCAATGGAGTTCAATGATGTTTGATTTACAACATTCTTCAAAATATCTTCTTTTGTGTTCAGAAGAAGAAAGTGGTTTGAAAGCGCATGTGTTTGAAATGACATGAGGGTGAATAAATGAAAGATAAATGATATTTTTGGGTGAACAATCAGTTCAAGCAACATATTTTAATATTGCAATGATTCTAATGTATTTTTTATTTGGTCACTATGTTCCATCAGGAGTGTGTCATGGTCAGACTGGTCAAACTAAGTATATAACATAACATTTCATTGATTCATTTCTGTTAATACATTCTAGGCCTGTGCAAAAATATTGATACATGAAGCTATCGCAATAGTTTTTTTTTCGATAGTGTATCGATCGATACATTTTTAAAATCATGTCATATACAGACGGCCAAAAGTAAGTGGAAGCGAGCATGATGAAAAATATAAGACCGCTTCGAGCTCGCAGAGCTGATGTGTGGGTGACCTTTGGTTTTGAAAATAAGTGGTGGAGTAGTGTTAATTTTGTCAGCTATATTTTATATTAGTGTAAGTTTTAGTTCCACGACGAATACACTTTTTAGTTTTTATCATATTTGGTCATCCTTGTCCTGTTTTTGTTTAATCCAGTTTAGTCGACTAAATGTCTATGCATTTTCGTTTCGTTTTAGTCAAACTTAGTCACTTTTTCGTCATGCTGTATAATAGTTAAAATGGGTATTTTACCCAAAATTTGTTAATGTTGGAGAAGCTGTTTTTTGAGATATTTGTTTTTATATTTCATTATCTATTTTACCAATAAGCACAAATGAATAGAATGTCAAATCATGTGCATAGTTTACTCAACTTCATAGCTTCAAGTATTTCGACAGAAGTCTGATAAGTGCAAAGGCCTATTCATAGACATCCAACCTCCTGACGCCTGAATCAGGTTTGAGGTAAGTTTTGATAGCTGCATCTTAGTCTCGTCATTATTCGTCAACGATATTGCGTGCTGATAAAGTTTTAGTTGTTGTTTAATGGCCTTACTTTTCGTCTCGTCTTTGTGCTGGGAAAATAGTCGTTGGCGAATATTTTTGTCATTATTTTCGTTAACGAAATTAACACGATCATGGAGTATTGTTTGAAGTAAAAATTTTATACCAAAAAGACACAGATATTTATTGTGCTTTCACGGATGTGACACCAGCGCATTTACAGCACGAATGAAGCAGGGGTTTTATACTGCCCATGTTCATTGTTTTAACTGATATACACCACAACGGCCAAGTGACCCACCTTATTCCCCTGTGCTACTAACTTGAGGGTAGAAATCTACAGTTTGGGAACCCAAACCTATGATCTAAAGTCCCTTGCATCGCACATCATGGCCACTCTTCAGAGGTAAGGGATGTTTTTACACTTATCCTTACAGAAAACCCCAGGTGGTGCAGAGCATGTTGTATTTCTCTAATTTTTACATTTTCTATTTAAAGAATAGCAATATATCGCAAATGTGTATCGTATCGAAATACATAGCAATTTATTGTATCGTGACCCATCTATTGTGATGTGTATCGTATCGGGAGGCACTTGCCAAAACACAGCCCTAATACATTCAAACTGTTTGAACACTAGTTAGTAGCTACAATATGTGTTTGGTTAATACGATGGTTAACTGTTTTTAGACCAAACATAACAATATATATATTTCTCCTTTTTAACACCATACCAGGGGCCCGTTTCAGAAAGCAGGGTAAGTGCAAACTCAGAGTAAGTCAACCCCAGAAAACGGAATACTCAGGGTTTTTGGTTTCAGAACGCGAGGTATGTCAAACCCACGACCGCGGAGTAAGTCAAGCCCATTTCAGAAATTGAGGTATCTTATACTCCGAGTGAGTAACCAGAGTAACCTACTCCGTGAACCTAACCTGGTCCGGAGCAGGTTTTATTCCGCAAACCCAGGGTTTGTTACAATCTCCGCCCCCTTTTCGAAGCGCGAGCGGTGTTGAAATGACATACGTCATCTGTTTATTGATTCGTGTTCCTAATCGCACTCTATTTAGTCACACAGAACTTAAAATAGCATGTTCGTTTATTCAGGAACCCATAGAAGAGGAAGCTGCATTAATTCGCAGAGAGTTACATTTATGTCGGGAAGGAATTGTGAGGCCCCGTTTGGACGTTTTATCTTAACTTTTAAGGCCAGTTTAAGAAGTATATTTAACATTTCCCAATCAGTCATCCTACTAGCAAGACTATTTTATTTCTTTAAACTTTCCTGAATGAATGATGTTATTGTATTTCTACCACGGCGTTTAAGTGCCACGTTAAAAATAACAAATTCAAGATTACGAGAATAAAGTCGAAATTTTACGAGATTAAAGTCAAAATGTTACGAGAATAAACTCGTCGTAATACGTATTTTATTTTCGTGAAAGTTGTAGTTTAAGAGTTTAAATTATGTTTAAGTACGTCATCTGAATCAGTGAGTTAATTCGTAGTTCATGTCAGATTTTGACATTTCGACTTTATTCTCGTAACATTTCGACTTTATTCTCGTAACATTTCGACTTTATTCTCGTAACATTTCGACTTTATTCTCGTAACATTTCGACTTTATTCTCGTAACATTTCGACTTTATTCTCGTAACATTTCGACTTTATTCTCGTAACATTTCGACTTTATTCTCGTAACATTTCGACTTTATTCTCGTAACATTTCGACTTTATTCTCGTAACATTTCGACTTTATTCTCGTAACATTTCGACTTTATTCTCGTAACATTTCGACTTTATTCTCGTAACATTTCGAATTTATTCTCGTAACATTTCGACTTTATTCTCGAAATCTTTTTTTTTTTACGACGCCGTCGTATATTTCATATTCAGCTGCTGCCAAGATCTTTTTATTGCAGAAGGATTTCACCTACATGAGAGCGAGAGAGTTAAATATAATTCACATTTTCACAGCTTCAACAAAATAAATATAAAAGTGATTGACATATAAACTGCCGCATTAACACGTGAAGCACTTTTCTCCCACGCCAACTCTCTTTCTTTTGCTGCTGCGGCTGTGTTGCACTTTTTTCTAAATATCTGCTCATATTCACTGTACGCTTGTAACAGTTCCTTCAATTTGATTGGCGAGAAATGAACAGAGCGCTTTTTGTCACGTGCCGTTGCCATGGTGAATCGTGCTATCTTCACTCAATTGATGAGGGCTTTTCATCGCCATGCTGCACGCGCATAACCTAGAGTGAACTTACTCAGGGTTGATTGAACTAACTCAAATCAGCTGTTCTGAAACTGAAAACTCAGAGTAGCGATTCTCTGAGTAAATCAACTCAGAGTTCAGATTTTAACTCGGTGTTGGTTGAACTTCCTTATTGAAACGGGCCCCAGAACTATGGCAATGATCACAGCGAGAGCCAGGTTTAGTTATTCACAGAATAAGGTGTTTTATGTTTTTTAAGATCATTTTTGCTTAAAATCTTAAACTTATCGATTGATTTATTTTACAGTTAGATTTTCTTTGGTTATGTAACCCATCTCTGCGTGAAACAGAATCACCAAGTAAACCACACGCACACATTAGGATGGATGAGACGTGCGCTGCAGGAGTCTGCATCGATGCCCACATCACATACTCACAATACACACACCAATATCCCCCCTAGACGCACGCACGCACACAGCAGACCAACCTGCATGCAACGCCACACACACATAGCAGTCAGCTCTCTCTCAGAGCAATTCTACATTTTCTCTCTCACACACACATCTTTTTCTCACTGAACCTTATAAAATAAAAAGTTTAAAATCCTCACGTAAAGAAACCAGCCTCCGATATGACCACTGAATAACTTACACTGCTATAATATTTGTTTTTACTATTGTTTGCCAAGCCAACTATCACTGTTATCATGACTCAACGAACCTCAACTAGACCTTCACCTCATATCCAAAGTTCAGATAACAACATTGAGCATGGATGAACACAGAACATCCTCATTGCGTAAACATTTATTTCTGAAGTTATGTTTGGAAGCATCAGGGTGAAATCAAAAACAAAACTTCGGGGAAGATGCATTTGAGATACC
Organism: Triplophysa dalaica; assembly: GCF_015846415.1. Lineage (NCBI taxonomy): Eukaryota > Metazoa > Chordata > Actinopteri > Cypriniformes > Nemacheilidae > Triplophysa > Triplophysa dalaica. Next base: position 19,292,641 of record NC_079561.1, on the reverse strand, counting down.
AACACATGAATCTTAAAGCGGTTCTATCATGCTATGTCATGCATTCTGACTTCTTTACACTGTTAAACGTTAAATCTCATGCTTAACTCTTTCACCGCCATTGACGAGTTATCTCGTCATTAATAAAAAAAAAGGGGTTCCCCGCCAAAGACGAGTTATTACTGCAATCAGTGTTTGTACTGTTATACAGCAGGTGGCGCTATTACACACCTTTGGGAAAAAGTACAGAATCCCAGAACCTAGAACACATATGTTTTAGGGGTTTTTAATGATTGTTCTGAGTGGAATCTGGGCGGAATCTTTGACAAAAAACTTTAATTATCTCAGCTTTTTAATCAAAGTGATGCATTTTTTAAGAAACCTACCCACATCTACGGAGTGATAAAAAACGAACAAATGAAGATAGAAGAATACGGTTTCTCTAGTTTAAAAGCTGAGACTCTGTTCTTTCATTGTACATATTGTTTGTCCATATATTCTTTACAGAAAATTTACTGTGAGCCATTAAAATTGGGTGAAAATATTAAAAACGCTGGCATAGGCTGGCAACTTTTTTTAAAGAGGCTGGCGGTGAATGAGTTAACATGGTCGACTTGATAAAAAACTCCCCACAAACTAAGTCATTTGTTTGTTCTTTTCTGGCAATCGGCGTGTACGCCCTAGTAAAAAAACTATTAATTTAAAATATATTTATTTCATACTTAGTATAGTTTAAATGTATTAACCTATTTACTGACATGTTATTTGGAGAATTATTTAAACACAATGCACATTTCTTCATATTAAGACTGTGTTTAAATAAAAATGTGTTCAAATGTCACTTTTGATAAGGATTTTAAGATTTTTCAAATGAAATCAATCTTTCAATGCAAGAACTTTAAAGTGTACCTGAAGCATACTTGCAATAGTTCCACTTTAGCACAATGAAATACACTTAAATGTATATTTAGTTGGACTTCAGCACTATTTCTGTACAATTAAAGTATATAAAGTAGAAAATTAGTTGTTCCAATTAAGCAGACTTTAAGTATACCAATTTAGTATCCCACAAATACAATCTCAGTGTATTTTCATTTAGTACATAAGATGAAAATGGATTTGCAGTATACATAGCATGAAATAAATGCAGCATTGAGGTTTTGCTCAGTGTATATGGTTGTGGATTATATATACACAGTGAGAGTCCATTTGAGATTTTTTTAACACTGATGATTTTGCTGTGTGGAATACAGACAGCAGTGAAAGATCAGTGTCTTTAACTGTTAAAGGTGAACCGTCCAGCAGTAAACCTGCAGGTCTCACAGTGAGGTTTTATCTTCTTACACATATCTGGCCTCACAGAAGAGATACTGCCAATCAAATGCATGCATGTGTGTCTTACATGTTTCTCCCCTTCGATCCTCTTGTCTGCGAGCTGCACAGCTTCCAGGTACTTAAAATGCAGCTCCATCAGTCTGTCGACCTGCAGCGGGAGAGAGAACGAGAGCGGATGAGCTCGTACACGTACATGGAGAACTTCACATACACACACACATGCCACACTGCACACACCACACATTTCTGGCAAAACACACACACTGCAGTTCAAACATTGCAAGCACACGCACAAACAAATACACACACACACACACACACACACACACACACACACTGCACAAAGCACATACCTACACTTTACACAATCTACACACACTGGATTGCAGGACTACATGATGAAGAGCTACACATTAGCCCAGTTCATCTATTAATGTTCTGCATTTGGAAAGATTCTCTTGGGTAATGTTGATATACAACAAAAGTATTGATAGTGCACAAGGAAAGAGAAGCCTCCACACGAGCGGAAACGTTTGTCATCTTCATTCTGACACTTTCTGTGACAATCTATAGACAAGCAGAAGTGTTGTATGATGGCCATATGGCCAGCATCATTCAGCTCGTGAAACTACCCATAATGCACTGCTCCTGTCAGTGTGATGAAACAGGGCCCAGCAGGACTGTGAGGGTTATTTTAAGAGTAGTGACTGCTGAGCGATAGCAGAACTGTAGAACGACACACGTGTTCATCCAGGTGATGTATGGAGACCCCTAAAAGAGACTAAAGGAGACATAAGACACTGTGTGTAGTGTATCAAAAACAGATGAATGGGACTAAACCTCATATGAGCTGAGACACGCTTTAATACTAATGCCTGACTGATGAGAGAGAGAGAGAGAGAGAGAGAGAGAGAGAGAGAGAGAGTGGGGAGGGATGGACGGAGGAAGGACAGGATGGGTGAAGAAAGGGAGGGAGGGATGAATAAGTGAAAGAAGAAAGGAAGGAAGAAAGAAAGGACAGATGATGGACAGAGGAAAGGAGGGATGCGGAGGCAAGAGGAGAATGAAAGGCAGAAAGTGGAGAGGACAACGGAAGAAAGAAAGGAAAGATGGGGAATATAGAAAAATGATTAACAGAAGGAAGGAGTGGACACAAGAGAGAAAAAAGAGAAGGAAGAGATGACTGAATAATTGAAGGAAGGAGCGGGGGAAGAGATTGAGGAAGAAAGGAAGGAATAGATGGATGGTAGAAAGAAGGAATGAAGAAAGTAAGAGAAGAAAGGATGAATGGTGGAAGGAGGAAAGGAAAGAAAGGAGAACGGGAGGTAGGAAAGATGGAAGAAAAATTAAACCATAGCAGGAAGAAGGAATGAATTGAGGAAGAGAGGAAGGGATAAATGGATGGAAGGATGAAAGAAAGGAAGAGAAGGATGGATGTACGAAGGAGGAGAGGTCACAGGGTAGAAAGAAAGGACGTAGGGAAGGATGAATAGAGGAAGGAGGAGAGAAAAAAAGGAAGGAAGGAAGGAAAAAGGGATTGAGGATGAAAGGAAAAGATACATGGAAGTAGGAAACAAGGGAAGAAGGAGGAGAGGAAACAAGGGATAAAGGAAGAAAGAGAAGAAACGATAAATGAAAGAAAAAAAGGGAGAAAGGACGGAAAAAACTAACAATAGAAGGGAGGAAGGGATGGAGAAGAAAGGAAAGGATAAAAGGAAGAAAGAAAGAGTTAAAGAAGCAAGAGAAGGAAGGAGGGATAAAAGAATGAGGTAATGAGAGAAGGGAGAATGGGAGGAAGGAAAAAATAAATAATAAAAGGAACGAAGGGATTGAAGAAGAAAGGAAAGATTGATAATAGATGGATAAAGAAAGAGAGGGAGGAAAGAAGGAAAGATGAAAGAAATGAGGGACGTGGGAAGGAAGGACAAAAGAAAGAAACAGGAGAGAGGGAGCACCAGTCTATGGCACGGGTCTTCACCTACTTTTCTTTGAGGGTCAGACTCCTAAAGTCTTATTGGGATGTGGGCCAGTTTTGACCATATCCTCATTTCTTCTGTTATTTTGTATTTCTGGTATTTATTGCATTTTCTTCCTTTTTCTGAGACAAGTTCACGTGGTGTATCCTTCCTGCTGTTACTTTGAAGGGCACAAGACGCGTGCGCAAACCGACTGCCTGTGGCTATGGATTGCCCATTATAACATTGTAAATAATGTTTAGTTTCTTGGACAGACCAATCAAGTCGCTCTATAAGATGTCAATGAGCCGCAGGAATTACTTTCTTATTGAATGTAGCAGCATATTTGACTTTCAAAGATGTGATGTCTCAGGACATGCATTTCTTAGAGCACACCGTTCTTAAAGGGTCAGTTCACTCAAAATGAAAATTCTGCCGTCATTTACTCACCCTCAGGTTTTTTCAAACCTTATACATTTCTTTGTTCTTTCTAACACAAAGAAAGACATTTGTTAGAATGTTAGCAATGTTCAGTTCTGTGACATCCACGATCATAGGAGGAAAAAATATTGTATATTGTTTTTGTTCTATTGAACAGAAAGTGAGATATTTTGAAGAATTAAGGAACACTGGGCACCTTTGACCAACATTATTTTTTCCTACTATGGCAGTCAATGATCAAAATCACAGAATTGAAAATTGCCAACATTCTTACAAATATCTTTCTCCTTGTTGATCAGAACAAAGTAATTTATACAGGTATGAAATGACATGAGGGTGAGCAAATGATGACATTTTTGGGTGAACCATCACAGTTTCTGTGATAGATTCTGTTGCCATCTTTAAGAATCAGCTGAAAAACATCTCTTCCGTCAACACCTGACCAATGAGCTCTGACTTCTGTCTCTTTTCTTTTCAACTGCTTTGTAAACTGTGGTGGGCTATATGACACCAGTTTTACTGCGCTTATGCTTTTTGTTTCCATATGATGTTCCAGTTGCTTCCATTGTTTACCTAATTTGTAAGTCGCTTTGGATAAAAGCGTCTGCTAAATGACTAAATGTAAATGTTAAGTCTCTCCACTTATATGAAATGTTAAGGCACCAGTTGACTAGCCCTGGTCTATGGTTTCTCAGTAAAATTCAACTTGCAAAATGACTTCTATAAACCATCTTCACTAATAAAGTGTATTTTCTGACAGACCAACACATACAAAATAAATGAGTGCATATAACAACTGACTTAAAATCAAACAGTCAGTGTTTGTTTGTAAATCATAAAGATCTATTTATTTTCATTCGTGTGATAATAAAGAGTGTACAGAGAGTTTCTATGATCTTTATAATAACTCTACATTAAACCTGCTCTCTCTCTCTCTCTCTCTCTCTCTCTGCCGCCAGCCGTCTTATTTTTACCTTCTCGCAGTCGTTCTCGGTGAACTTGCTCAGAAGACGACTTCTCTGCTGTCCTTTCAGGTTCCTCAACAAGGAGGCGATGATGGAACAAACATGCTCTGAGAGAAAGAAGAGAAAAGATTTAGCACCCGTGTCACTCGCTCACATGAAATGAAAGAGAAACAGCAGCTGTGAGCGGGATGTGACAAAGACACAGCAAGTCTGAAGACAGACACCTCTGAGATTACAGTTCCAAACTTTCTCTTGTCAGAGAGATTTCGGCAGATTTTTGTCAGTTCTGATCAAAACCGCCGCAGCGATGACAGAATCCTGCATTTAAACGCCTCAGAGACTTTCAACCAGTGCAGACACAAACCTCAGAATAAGCCGTAGAGTTTTCTAAACTTTCTCTACGTCTCTCAAAGCGATTGTGAAAACCCCCTGTAACAGTGAGTACATTAATACTTGTGTTACATAACAGAAAACGAAATATGATAACATATGCCATAATACATTTTCAACTAATAAAAATATTTATAAACGTCACTGTAATCCTAAAAATTGGTGGATTCATGCATAAATCATCTGTAAAAGGATTTAAAATGCAGCTCATCCAATTTGAAGTCAGAAATGTAAAGAAAGAGACATTTATAATCATTTACTGAAAGACTCGACACAAAAAGAAGTAGAATGTGCGCAGTATCTGTTAAGAGGCTGTGATCGTGTTAGATAAGCGCCGCAGATGGAAAATGTGCCGTTGCAATGAAAGCTTTAATGAAAGTGAAGTGCATGAAAGTGTCACAAATCACAAAAGATGGAGTTTCAGAAGGACAGCAGCAATGTTTTTAACTAATAAAGAAAAAACAAACCAAGGATAAAGGAAAATCACACATAAAAAAGAAAGAAACAAGGTACAAGAAAAAAAAGTAGATGAAAAAAAGTGAAGGACAAATAAATAAATGAAGCAAAATAAATAAGTAAAAATATGAATAAAAATTCATAAAATTTCATAAAAAAATGAATACATATGAAAGTACAACAAGGAATACAAAGACAGTCAAGAAAATTGAATGAAAGAGCAGTAAGAGGTAAATAACCGACAGACAAGCTACAAAGATAAAAAAACAATAATGTACTTAAAAAAAAAACACATAAAAAAGCAAAAAGGAGTAAATAAAAAAGGCAGGATAGAAAGTCAAAAAAAATGAATGAAAGACAGACATGATGCATGTATATCCCCGCAAAAAATTAAATAAAAGACCATTTCAGACACCGTTTTTCTGATTTTAATATTTATTATTTCTAGTTATGTGTTTGGTTAAAAAAAATGATCATTTATGACAATAATTTTACAGAATTTCAAATACACAAAAGTGAGTCTATTTTCCTTTATTTGCAGAAAATGAAAATTGGAGAAATGTTCTGTGTTTTTTCAGATCTCAAATACGGGAAAGAAAACAAGTTCAGATTCACTTTTAAGCAGCACAACAGTCATATTTCTACATGTATTTAGGAAAAGTAAAAATGTTTGTGATACCCTGGATTCTCATCTCAGTTTGTCTTGTCATGCTGTCAGTCTTTCACATTGCTGTTGGACGACTTTGTCACTCCTTGAGGTTTGATTTTGTTGAATTTCAACAATACCACAATACATCTAGCAATGATGATTTGAAATGAAAATTCAGAAAACAAATGTATAAATGAAAAATGACCTGTCGTCTGACATGCTTCACCCGTTTCCAATACAGTCTTCAAGCACACACACACTTCAGCATCGGTTCTAATCAGTGAACTTGTGAGTGTCTGAGAGCAGTTCTTCCATACTGAAGTACGTGACCGCTATAACAGCACATGCACATGAAGAAAAAAAAAAATATTTCACTGCTATCTCATACAAGCCCTCACAAGCAATAATCAGTCGGCCTTGATAAAACAATTTAATTTGGCCTTGGCTCTCACTGCCTCTGAATACAAATGAGACTCCTTGAGTTTAAGCTTCGGTCCACGAGCACACGCCGGCATCTCTTAACAAAGACATTACACATTCTAATGCAGCGGGTGTGCGGTTGGCCCGCATTAATCATCACGCTCCAACAGGAAGCGCTCGGTCAGCACCCCCGTGTCACGGGTCTTCAAGGCGACTCCGGGGAGCACGGCCACTAGCCGAAGAAAAGTGAAGCGTTATTAGCGGCGGTATAAAGTGTCTGGAGCTGAGCAATGCAGCCACAGGGACACGAGAGAGGGAAGAGGTCTGAGATAAGTGCCTTATCTTCCAGCGATGCCCCGGGAAAGCTTTTGTCATCATTATACACAGGAAAGACTCGACTGCCCAACACCATTACTCCAGGTCACCATGGCAACGGGAAGAAAGTCCATCGGCTGGCTGGTCATAAACGCAGCGGGGGCGCCAACAGGGGGCAATAATCTTTGTGGGATTAGACAGGAGTCAGTCAGTGTGGTGCACAGCGCAAATAATATTTCTGAAGGACAATGCATTAGAGAGAGAGTTGTTTCTAGAAAACTGTTACTATAGAGAGTGAACATCTCAGTGCCCCTGCACTTATCCCAGTGTGCACATTATGTTAACTTTAATATTTACTTTACGGTTTTTAGAGTGCTTCAATATCACCTGCATTCTTTTAAAGTGGCTTCTGATCCTCAATGTCCCCTACACTCTTCAAAGTGCTAATCTCAATGTCCCCTACACTCTTCAAAGTGCTATCAATGTCCCCTACCTTCAGAGTATTAATCTCAATGTCCCCTACACTCTTCAGAGTATTAATCTCAATGTCCCCTACACTCTTAAGAGTGCTCACTTCAATATCACCTGCATTCTTAAGACTGTTTACCACGATGTCCCCTATTCTCTTCAGAGTGCTAATCTCAAAGTCCCCTACACTCTATGAGTGCTTACCACAATGTCCCCTACACTCTTCAGAGTACAAATCTCAATGTCCCCTACACTCTTCAGAGTGCAAATCTCAATGTCCCCTACACTCTTCAGAGTGCTAATCTCAATGTCCCCTACACTCTTCAGAGTGCTAATCTCAATGTCCCCTACACTCTTCAGAGTGCTGATCTCAATGTCCCCTACACTCTTCAGAGTGCTGATCTCAATGTCCCCTACACTCGTCAGAGTGCAAATCTCAATGTCCCCTACACTCTTCAGAGTGCAAATCTCAATGTCCCCTACACTCTTCAGAGTGTTAATCTCAATGTCCCCTACACTCTTCAGAGTGCTAATCTCAATGTCCCCTACACTCTTCAGAGTGTTAATCTTAATGTCCCCTACACTGTTAAGAGCGCTAATCTCAATGTCCCCTACACTCTTCAGAGTGCAAATCTTATTGTCCACTACACTCTTCAGAGTGCTGATCTCAATGTCCCCTACACTCTTCAGAGTGCAAATCTTATTGTCCCCTACACTCTTCAGAGTGCTAATCTCAATGTCCCCTACACTCTTCAGAGTGCTGATCTCAATGTCCCCTACACTCTTCAGAGTGCTGATCTCAATGTCCCCTACACTCGTCAGAGTGCAAATCTCAATGTCCCCTACACTCTTCAGAGTGCAAATCTCAATGTCCCCTACACTCTTCAGAGTGTTAATCTCAATGTCCCCTACACTCTTCAGAGTGCTAATCTCAATGTCCCCTACACTCTTCAGAGTGTTAATCTTAATGTCCCCTACACTGTTAAGAGCGCTAATCTCAATGTCCCCTACACTCTTCAGAGTGCAAATCTTATTGTCCACTACACTCTTCAGAGTGCTGATCTCAATGTCCCCTACACTCTTCAGAGTGCAAATCTTATTGTCCACTACACTCTTCAGAGTGCTGATCTCAATGTCCCCTACACTCTTCAGAGTGCTAATCTCAATGTCCCCTACACTCTTCAGAGTGTTAATCTCAATGTCCCCTACACTCTTCAGAGTGCTAATCTCAATGTCCCCTACACTCTTCAGAGTGTTAATCTTAATGTCCCCTACACTGTTAAGAGCGCTAATCTCAATGTCCCCTACACTCTTCAGAGTGCAAATCTTATTGTCCACTACACTCTTCAGAGTGCTGATCTCAATGTCCCCTACACTCTTCAGAGTGCAAATCTTATTGTCCCCTACACTCTTCAGAGTGCTAATCTCAATGTCCCCTACACTCTTCAGAGTGCTGATCTCAATGTCCCCTACACTCTTCAGAGTGCTGATCTCAATGTCCCCTACACTCGTCAGAGTGCAAATCTCAATGTCCCCTACACTCTTCAGAGTGCAAATCTCAATGTCCCCTACACTCTTCAGAGTGTTAATCTCAATGTCCCCTACACTCTTCAGAGTGCTAATCTCAATGTCCCCTACACTCTTCAGAGTGTTAATCTTAATGTCCCCTACACTGTTAAGAGCGCTAATCTCAATGTCCCCTACACTCTTCAGAGTGCAAATCTTATTGTCCACTACACTCTTCAGAGTGCTGATCTCAATGTCCCCTACACTCTTCAGAGTGCAAATCTTATTGTCCACTACACTCTTCAGAGTGCTGATCTCAATGTGCCCCTACACTCTTCAGAGTGTTAATCTTAATGTCCCCTACACTGTTAAGAGCGCTAATCTCAATGTCCCCTACACTCTTCAGAGTGTTAATCTTAATGTCCCCTACACTGTTAAGAGCGCTAATCTCAATGTCCCCTACACTCTTTAAAGTGCTCACTTCAATATCAGCTGCATTCTATCAGTGCTTACCTCAATGTTCCCTATTATAGTGCTCATCTCAATGTCCCCTACACTCTTAAGAGTGTGTACTTCAATGTCACCTGAATTTTTTTCATGTGCTTACCTCAATGTCCCCTACATTTTACAGAGAGCTCAGTTCAATCTCCCCTACACTTTTGTGACTGCTCACTTCAATGTCGCCTACACTCTTCAGAGTGCTCACTTTAAATGCTGTCCTTCTCACAGTGAACAGTGCATGTGACTCACTCTAAAATGTATTTGGCCCTTTAAAGGAGCGTGATGTCACCAATGTTTCTACACTAGCCCATCTGCAGCGTCAAACCGAAGGTTTTTTCTTACCAATTGTTAAAGAAAAACGGATTATCACATTATCAACAGGCAAAATCTGCAGGAAAGGAAGCGCTAATTTTCAATAATGAATCCATTAGCAAAACCTCAGAGACGAGGAGAACAATGACCCGATTCCAACTTTCATTTCCAACAGAAGAATTAACAGAGCTCTGGAGATCAGCGCAATTACACCAGAGCTTCTGATCCAATTTAACAAAGCAATTCAAGCACTTACCACAATTATGACGTGTCCGGTAGAGATTAAGAAGCACTTAAAAGACAATCATTAGAAGTAAATGAACTGCTGCGTCTCCCTCCCTGATCATCTGAAATCACATTCTGCCGATCTCGAGACGCTGCTGAGAGGACGACGCGAACATCTCAACATTCTTACAACCCTCGTGAGAACTGATATTAGCTTCTGTAGCACAAGACATTTGGTCAAACCGCTGGAGTAATTCAGTGAGAAACAGCCCAGAATCCCTTGCACCGACTGATCAGAGATCAGCCAAACAGAACCGCATACATTTCATCAACTCAACAGTACTGACGTTTGTGTCGATATCTTCAACAACCAATACATGAGTCTAAAGATGGTCTGTGTTTGATTATAAGAAAACACGCTATTTCATATTTTATTTATATTTTATTGTATATTAATTGTATAAAATTAAATTAAAACTACTCGACAGTTATTGATCCTTTGCCCAGGTCTACCGGAAGTTAAGCTTGGGCCACATAACATTTGTTATGCTGAAACATCAAATGTCGGGTGTATTAATTATAAATTAGTAGCACGTATTTAAGAAAACATGTAAAAATTTATAAAAATTTATATAATATCAATTATTGTCAAAATGTATTTAAAATATTGCAAATATTTCCTAAATACGTATACACTCACCTAAAGGATTATTAGGAACACCTGTTCAATTTCTCATTAATGCATTTATGATGGTGGTGTAATGGTGTGGGGGATGTTTTCTTGGCACACTTTAGGCCCCTTAGTGTCAACTGGGCATCGTTTAAATGCCACGGCCTATCTGAGCATTGTTTCTGACCATGTCCATCCCTTTATGACCACCATGTACCCATCCTCTGATGCCTACTTCCAGCAGGATAATGCACCATGTCACAAAGCTCCAATCATTTCAAATTGGTTTCTTGAACATGACAATGAGTTCACTGTACTAAAATGGCCCCCACAGACACCAGATCTCAACCCTATAGAGCATCTTTGGGATGTGGTGGAACGGGAGCTTCGTGCATCCCACAAATCTTCATCAACTGCAAGATGCTATCCTATCAATATGGGCCAACATTTCTAAAGAATGCTTTCAGCACCTTGTTGAATCAATGCCACGTAGAATTAAGGCAGTTCTGAAGGTGAAAGGGGCTCAAACACAGTATTAGTGTGGTGTTCCTAATAATTCTTTAGGTGAGTGTATGTATGCTTATAATACAAAATGAATATGCACAGTATGCAGACATATATAATGTAAATACAAACCTTTATTCTAAATGCGATTAATCGCAATTAATCTTTTGACAGCCCTATTACAATGCAAAAAATTGAAGAAAACTCAAAACGAAACCAGAGATGCTTCTCTAGACTAACTGAACGCTTTTTTTATTGGTAAGGTTTTAAACCATGAAATCGGACAGATGTATATTGTGTAGGGCTGGGCGCTATATATATATATATTGCTAATTATACTTGTCTAAATTGATTTTGAAATCCATTCAATGTTTTATGCACAGCTCTTCAATGAACTACGGCTCTTTGATCAGTAGGAAGCACTGCTCAAACTAATCACTACGAGATTGAGTCGCTTATAACGTGCATTTAAAACAAGCACCACTCGTCAAACATCCTCACTATAAATATACTTTATTATCATGAAAATACCTGAAAAGTTTTGAAGAAGAACGATAGAATATGACCACAGGCATTTCCTGGAAATAATTGTTCTTCTGTTTCCCATATTCAGAGTGTCTGCGCAAGAAAGCCCTCAAGCTTTCGGAAGTGACGACATTTTACCGCAAATCATTGAGAAACTGAACCATAAGAATTGTACAATATATCGCCCAGACCTTATATCGTGGTGACAAAACGAGTTCAAAGTTCACCTTGACTGTGAAGCAAACATTCAGCATGTCATGACTTCTTCACACCTTCCATCGCAAACACATCATTAACTCAAACTCATCCTGACAATCTCGCTCGCTTTCAACCCACACATGATTATTCTGCTGAAACCGCTCAAACTTCTGCTCATGCTATTGTGTTCGAGCACAAGATTAACATCCTCAGTTCTGTCAGGACGGTTCACCTGCCCACCGTCTGTTTTAAGTTCACAAAAAAAAAATGAAGTCAATTTCGAGTGTATTTGGGTGCAGAACTCATGTGTAAGTTCTAACAAGAGATTTTACCTTCCTCAACAAAAGACTCAGCGAGACACAATATATCAGCACTGTGTAAATCTCTGTTACCTTGGCAAACAGAAAGAGCTTTTTCTAATGAACTGATTACGAATGCAAATTTAAGTCGAGTAAATTTCAGAAGGGATTTTACGTGATCAAATGAACTTTTACGATCGGCAGTAAGAGCTGAGCTGTTTAATTACTCAAACTCTTATTGTCGTGAAAAGTGATAATGAATTAATCTCTCCATAAAGACTCTTTTTCTCCACACGCGCGTCAGGAATTAAGAAGAGAACAACTGACTGATGCTTAATCTCACAGTAACCATATTTCCCACGAGCACGGCAGAACGCCATCGTGTTTCTTAAGACAACAAACCAATCCAATTTAAGAAGGAAAAACTAATCCGTTTCCAAACAAATTTGCTGAGCTCAAAAAAAAAGTTGAACAAAAACCGACAAGCTTTTACACTGTTAAATGGCGTCTTTAAGTACTTCATGAGTCTGATTTTCATCTTTTCAGTGCGAGACAGCGGGTTAATGAATTCTGCCTCCACGATGAACGTACAGATGTCACATCCCATTTTCCTCACGCTTGACTGAACAGTGACATCTGAACGTTCAACAATCTGTGCTGCTAAACCCCTGAAGACTGTGAGAGCAAAAACCCCGGCTCAGGTGATCAACTCAACAACACCATCTCTCTTATTCTCTCTGTGTGTCTCTCACTCATACACTCTCACTTTTATTTCACACACTACACATTTAGTATACAGCAATATGCAACGGAAGGAATAATGTGTAAATTAAAAGCAGTAAAAGGACTAAATAGGATTCAATCTCTTATCCTCTCTCTCTCTTTTTCTTTCCCTTTCTTTCTCTTTTCTCATGGCGCTTTTCCACTGCATGGTACCGTCAGGTTTAGTACGATTCGCCTCGGTACAGCTCATTTCACTTCGGCTTACTCTGCTTTTCCACAGCAGTTTAGCAGCGCTTCAAAGTAGATGGGGATTATAAACTTTTCGTTGTGGTTGCGCCGCCTCTACTCCTGTATCATCATTGTGAATGGGACATAAACACACGCACAACACAGGAGTGATGGAGCATATTGATGGCGGATGGCAGCAAAACAAAATACTGCTAAAATACCAGTATGTTTGGGAAATCTTACAGTTAAGAGCAGACAATGATCATTTGGTTTGCTGGACGGGGCACGTGGGTAAGCTAATGTAGCATTTAGCATTGCGTAAAGTGTCTCAATCTCTATTTCACTGTCACGAAGCATAAAACAAAATGCCAAAATGACGTTTTAACATGCATATTCATCTGTTGCAAATCCAATGACGCTGGTAATGATTCTCTCGTGCATGCCAAACGTCTACATAATGGTACATAAATGCCTAGTTCACTCCGAAGTCTAAACTGGAAAGGACTTCATTTGGAATGTTGCCCGTGACGGTTCAGCACGAATATGTTCCGTTACACCCCGTTATCAACAAATGAGTAATCATGGCGCACACTCTGCAAAACACAAATGAATAAGAAAGGGAATACAAACATTCCACTGGCCTTTTAAAATGTTAAATGTAAAAATTAAAAAGTAAATGGCTTTTGAGGACAGTGCTTACATACTATATTCTACAATGTTCTCTGACATAAAAAAGCTTCCGCCATCGTGTTGTCAGTCAGCTAACTTCACTCTCCACACATGATGAATGAAATCTAACTCCTGCTGCTGATCTTTGCTGCGACGCATGTTCCGCTTGCACTGAATGCAGCAGCCGATTCCGATTCCAATTGGTTGGCGGGTGGACAACGTGTATCAGCGGTCAATCGCAACCAGCCTATCCCATGATGCCACAGGAACGGTCAAATTAAAAAGTGAATTAAATAAAAACTGTGGAAAACTTTAGGGCAGATGTCTATTTTTAAATGCAAGTATAGATAAATATATTTCTTGTGACTAAATTATGTTTTTACCAATGCCTAGGTTGTAGTTAATGCGTCATATGCCAAATAGCATGCAGGTCACATGACAATAAAACATGGTGGATGCAGTGTGTCCGAAATGTGTTCATAATACTCCAACAGTACATCCTGTCACAGTATGCAATCTCTTTAAATATTGAATTTTCAATTTAAAGATACTTTATACATGCAATATTGTAACACACAAAACACAATAATGGCAAACAATAAGGTGGAGTAAGGTGCTAAATGAAGGATAAAATATATAGATATTAAAAACTCTCTTTCCCTCGCTCTCTTTCTTGGGTTTTAATAAGCATTAGGAATTAAGGATGGTGTGAAGAAACTCAGTGAATAAACCACACCAGCAGCTGCAGTTTCATCCCTGTGGAATAAACCACAGACTGTAAATAATGTACGAGGAAAAGATATTACAGTGAACTCCATGTGATATTACACTGCCCGTGTGTGTGTGTCTGTGTGTCCTGTTAATTGAGCAACTCCAACAAACTAAATCCATTTTTAAGAGAATAAAAGTGCTGAGGGAAAAAACATTACAGGCAAAACAGAGAACATGAAAGTAAAAGAGAGAAATTACTGGACATGCATGAAACCAAACAGAGCGTCTGTGTTGGTTCACAGGGAAATAAAAACACTTCATCTGAGATTCAAGACACAGAATTAAATGCAACTCTATTTACCGTCCTAATAAAATCTTGCTGGTTTCATAAATAGAAATCGTTTTAAAGCGATCGTTCTTTAACATTACATTTACATTTAGGAATTTGGAAGACGCTGTTATCCAAAGCGACTTACAATGCTTTTATCCTACACATTTTACATAGGTATTTGCAATCCCCTGGGATCGAACCCACAACCTTGCAATGTTAATGCAATGCTCTTACCACTGAGCTACATGAAAGCTTTAAAATGTACATTTCTGCTGCAAACCAAGACTACACGTGCCAAATAAACATTTTCAGAAGGAAATATTACGCAGACGATTCATATTTAAGATTGTGGTAAACTAACCTTCATGCTCCTTGTCTGATATCCCGACTTTCTTCATCTTCTTGGGTGTTTTCATAAACAGAGGGAATATGGTTCTGAGACCCAAGATGTCCACAAACTTGTGACAGTTATCAGAACCCTCCGGACCGATCATGGCGTAGTCCAGAACTTTCAGTGCACTGACCCGAGACATCTTCTTCTCCCTGGAGAATAAAACCATAAAAATGTGTTTTGTATACGAGCTAGTCTTGGTTTGCCTGCAGTCAAAGAAGTTTTTATTTTATTCTTTAACACTGTTTTTGCATTTCTATTACAAATGCCTTTGTGTTTCAAATGCACATTTTGGAAAAAAGAAACGTTATAATAACCGCCTCTCTTTTTCTCAAAAGGCCAATTTAATTTGACATATTAATGGATTTACCCTGCAGTCTACAGGAGTTAAATAAATGCACTCATTGTGTGTACATCAGTTTTCTGTATAACACACAGAGTTTCAAAAGAGAGAGAGTCACACACACACACACACACACACACACAGGATGTGAAATCAACACCACCATCACAAACAACACAGAAATATATTACAGGTGTTAAAGGAGGAGGTGTAGGAAACGTGGAAATTGTAAGGAAAGTTTTAAATGTAGTTTTTAAATAACTTCAAGTCTGTCCTTCAGAGTTCAAAGTGTCAATGTTACATCCAACTAATACTCAAACTGTAAAAACACTTGTTAACACTTTATCCAGGTGAACGCTCGTTCTTGTGCATCAGCAAAATGAAGAATACAAAGAATTAAAGGTCCAGATGAGTCGTGTGACATGTGCGTGATTTAGAGGAGGGTTTTACATGTCTGAAATGAGATTGAGATGAGATTCATTCAGCGTTCAGCACCACGATTATCGCTGAGGTCATGTGCTATAACATCACACAGCATTAGGCATGGGCCGGATACAAGGTATACCGAGGTTCGAAAGAGGCAACATTTGCTGTGACACCGTTACTAGGGTACGAGCAGTGTTGGTGTAACTAGTTACGAAGTACTTAGTTACTGCATTTTAATTACTTTTTCCTTGAAAAAGTAAAGTAAGGGATTACTCATATGTTTTCTGTAATTTAATTACAGTTACTTTTGATGTACTTAAACTAAATACTTTGTGAAATATATGCGTGTGCAATAGTGTAATTGACTTCAAAATTTAAAGTCTTACTTTAAAATCTGTGCTCACATTTGTTATACTTTGGTCAGTTAATAATATTATTTATTTGAATGAATTAAATAAGCCGTTTCATGTCTATCCTTGAATCACTTAGGGTTAGGGTTACCCTAACTAATCAAGGTCGGTGTAGGATATAGAAAGTAATTAGTAATGAGTAACTAAATACTTTTTGGACAGTAATCTAATTACACTATTGAATATGTAATTAGTAACTAGTAATTAATTACTTTTTCAGAGTAACTTACCCAACACTGGGTACGAGCTATGTTTACACAAAAATAAATTATGATATCATGTAATTCGTTCGATGTTTACACAAAAAAATATATTTTGTATTTTTAAGGCTTTGTTTTTCCCTGAAAATCATGTTCAATATGTTGGTTAAAACTAAAATGTATTGTGTCCAGTTGAAAAATTGTTGTTTGTATACACATACATTTGAAAATAACACATTTTAATGTGTTGTAACTGCAATACAGTGAACCCGATGTACTTTTGCTTAAGGTTGTCATACCGTCAAAATCTCATACCACCCCATGACTCAACAGCATCATATTTTACTCAACAAGAAACGCAAGCACATGAACAGTGATGACATACCTGAGCATGAGGTTCATAAGCTGAAGCCCCTCCCCCCTCAGGAAACGATCACGATTGGCTGGAAGCATGAGACAGGAACATAGAGCGTCAAACAAGTTCTCCATCATTTCCTGTTCCTCCGCTGTGGACGGATTGTGACGTTTAAACACCTGTGAGGAACATGTAAATGGGTTAAATTTGCGCCTGCACCGAAAGCTTGTCAGTAACCCAGGATGATAATTCTAACTATAAAGATAAGATGTCAAAATCGTTCGAAGTTTAAGAGAACATTGATCACCAAATATTTGTACATTGCATTATACAGTAGCTTCAATTGTAAACATTAGTTGAGTTTCTCTCCAGTGACCTTTAATGAGTTGCTGCCCACGTACAGCGTCTGTCACTCACACTTCTGCATTAGACGCCAGCTGCCTATATAGGCCGTAGACAGCCTGCACACTAGAGTTTAGAAGAGTGCTTGAGCGAGTGAGCGAGAGAGAGAGAGAGAGAGAGAGAGAGAGAGAGAGAGAGAGAGAGAGAGAGAGAGAGAGAGAGAGAGAGAACATCTTACTGAAAGCTGCTGCAGTAGAACGTCAATGCCGTCTATTTCTCCCAACAGCTCCCTGGTTTCTGTGAGAGAGAAAAATGATAAATGTGTGAGCTCAATGCACTAATAATAGGAGAGAGAGAATGAGAGAGAGACAGAGAGAGAAAAGATGATAAATGTTAGAGCTCAGTGCAGTAATAATGGAGAAGAGAGCGAGAGAGACAGAGAGAGAGGCGAATGTGATAAGATCTGCTATTGAGAACAGAGAGACAAACCAAAAGAAATATTTACAAACCAGAGCACAAGAAAAGCAATACAACCCACAGTGTGAACAGAATATTGTAGCTGTACGTACAAACCTGACTCGAATACTTCATGTGTAATCGAGAATCATAAAGTCTGATACTAAAGGCCATTTCACAACAACAATTTTACACTGGTCATGTACATGCATGCAATTCCACCTAAAGCATTTTTCAGACACATGACCCAAAGCTGTGATCTTATTGGTCAGTTAGTCTTATTTCCTGAACAACAAATTGGAAAAATAAGTCCACGAAGAAAAAAAGCGATAAATGTTACTGTGTTGTGCGAGTCTTGTTAATATGAAAATACTAAAAGATATTTTTTCAGTAACACTTTTCTACGAATCCAGCATTAATACATAATATACATTGATTCATTATAGAAGCATTCTAAGTGCATTATGATTCAGACAAAAAATCATTATAATATCTTGCATTGATAAATAAACATAAAACAACACTTTGCATTTGTCCGCTCATACGATGTAGTGAGATATTATGCGATGAAATGAGATTTAATACATTATAACTATGGTAACCATGTAGAGTTCATCACGTGTCATAAATCATCACACAAGTTATAATTAGGGATGGGAACCGAGAACCGGTTCATCTTTAGAACCGGTGCCCAGTGAATCGATTCCTTGGAACCGTTAGCGTACCCGTTTAACGATTCCGCTTATCGGTTCCGCTCATTGCAGATGTGTCATCATCATGACGTCACACACGTGCTGAGTTGTTTTGGTTACGCAGCGAACATGTCGTCGAGGCAGAAGCGATCTAAAGCCTGGTTATATTTCACTAGAAAAGACGCCAATGCGGTCATTTGCAACAACTGTTAAAGTTTAATTTCGACAAAGGGAGGAACAACCTCCAATATGCAGAAACATTTGGCCATACAGCACGAAATTTATTTGCAGGACTGTCGCGTGTTTGATACACTACTACTTAGCGACAGGGCAACAACAAGTGAGTCAAGCAGCAGCGGAGCTAACGAGACGTCATCTGCTATTAATGCCGAAGATAACTTCTCTATTAAGTTAATGTGAGGGCCATTTCATTGTGTAAACTTTTACTATATGAATAATAATCTCCATTGTCAATCAAATTTAGATGAAGATTATGACGGCCATCAGAGACTTGTCTAAATTGATAGTTGTGGTCTTTACAGAAGACTTCTTTTATTTTGTATGTGAGTTGAGTTGAATTTTGTTTCAGGTAGAATATTCCCAAAGGCACAAGCTCTTCCTTGACTGTTTGTGTTCTTAGTTTTTATGGCACTTAAATGGCACTTAAAAGGCAGTTTTATTTTATTTTTTTGTCTGGACCTATGATGAATGTGAAAAACTCTATGGGTCCCTGGACTTCACTTTGTAGCCTACTTTTAGGTTTGTTCTGAGGTTGCTACACATCATTTTTGTATACTCCGAGTATGTGTTGTGTTCTTATCAGATATTAAAGCGAGTTAATACAAAGAAACAAATTTGTACTTATTCCCTCACCCAATGAGAATCGATAAGAGAATCGATAAGGAATCGGAATCGTTAAATTCTTATCAATTCCCATCCCTAGTTATAATAATAGTAAGTAATAGTTTATCAAATGATACAAGATATAATGTTCTCTATAAGGCATTACGCATGCATTATAAATCAAAAGTTTTCTTCCATATACTCCACGTTTAAGGAACGGTTCGCCTTAAAAAATAAAATTTCTGTCATCACTTACTCACCCTGAGTAATTTTCTTTCTCTTCAGGACAACATAAAAGAAGATATTTCGAGAAATGTTGATAACCAAAGCCATAGGTCCCCTATTGACTCAAAACCAATGAAAGTCAATGGGGACCAACAGCTTTCAGTTACAGGCATTTTTCAAAATATCTCCTTTTATGTTGTTCTGCAGAAGAAGGAAAGTCATGCAGGATTGAAATGACAAGAGGGCGTGTAAATAACGACAGAAATCTCATTTCGAATGATTTTGAATAAATACCCCAAAACATCCAATCAAACTCAGTCAGTGTCCATGAAATGTTTTACTTACTGTCGTTGTTTTGCAGAAGGATGGCCAGTATTTCACTGCAGTACAGCTTATTGGCATCAAAAGGCATCTTCGCCTGTTCGGAGAGAAACAACGAATGGGTGATTTCAATTGGTTTGGCAGCTGTGTCCAGTTCAATCTGTGTGCCGTGTTTCTATTGTGAGCTTTCTGTCGGAGCGCTGGATTCATCGGGTCTTCAGGAACATTAAGACTCAAAGCACAACAGCATGAAGCTCTTATTTCAGTTGAAATCGCAAGAGAATTACACTTCACATGGAGAAAACTGTGAGTTAAAACAGCGTGCCTACAGCTCTTATAAAAATCTCAAATTCAGAGTTAAATCCCTCATTATATATGGACAACTTCACACAAAATAACATTAAAGTTTTTACCATTGTCCATATTTTTAGATTTTGTGATTCTGTATTTCTGTTGGTCAACACCACAGAGGACTAAAAAATTGTTGGGAGGCTTTGAACATCTCACCTTGATTCTCTTTAACAGCCACTGCATTAAACCCTGCTGGGCCGCTTCTGTGCACAGACCGGGCCGAAATTCGGCCATGTTCTCGATCACCGCTGCCAGAGAGAGAGAGATAGAGAGAGAGAGAGAGAGAGAGAGAGAGTTTACTCCATGCTTGTCAGACACACAGTTTTATGAATCGTGTTGTACTGTGACCCAGTTTTGAAAGTGTCTGCTTCACCTAGTTGCCATGATAACTGATGCAGACAAACTGCAGTGAGATCAGACCTCCAAACACATCCACATCCACACAACACATTCATGCTTAAAAAACACAAAACACACACATCTGTTCGCCATCTGGTCTCACAATAGTGATGCTGCAGTACTGTTAAGCTTGATGGAGACGGAGAAGACTGTGTGATGCTTTGATATCTGATCTGAAGGACGTATGTATGTACTGCATTTACACCATCATCGGTTTAGTTTAGTGCACCAGTATTTATAAAATGCAATTTTAAAAGAACAACAGCGGACACACTTCATTATATAGATTTTATAAATGCATTTTGATTTATCTAGTAAAAATCAAAACTGCTAGCCCGACAATAACAGGCAGGAAAGAAAATATTTTATATTTCTGAGCCCCGGGGACAGAGAGTAAGAAAGAGGTAGAGAATATGTCTATATGACACACCACAGCGGAGTTTTTACTCTTCTGTGATATAAAAGACACCTGATAACTCAATCACGGAGAGAGAGAGAGAGAGAGAGAGAGAGAGAAAGAGAGAGAGAGAGAGAGAGAAAGAGAGAGAGAGAGAGAGAGAGAGAGAGAGAGAGAGAGAGAGAGAGAGAGAGAGAGAGAGAGAGAGAGAGAGAGAGAGAGAGAGAGAGAGAGAGAGAGAGAGAGAGCGGGAGAGAGAGAGAGAGCGAGAGAAAGAGAGAGAGACAGAGAGAGGAAGGGAGAGAGAGACAGAGAGAGGAAGGGAGAGAGAGAGAGAGAGAGAGAGAGAGAGAGAGAGAGAGAGAGGGGGAGAGAGATAGATAGATAGAGAGAGAGAGAGATAGAGATAGGATAGGGATTACAGAACAACTGGAACGAGACATTGGGAGTGAGACATTGAGGAAATGTGTCATATCAATCCGTTCAGTAATTTATCTCTCTCTGCAGAGTCAAAAACAAAGTGTGTGTGTGTGTGTTTTACCTAAAGTGTTGTAAACTCCGTCAGCCTCCTCCTTCACCGTCTCATCCAGACGCTCCATATTCTGCACCATGAGAGCTACGACCTGACCCTCCAACTAACACACACAAACAAAAGCTTTTCTTAAAAAACTTAAAAGTCTGATTCACATACAAATGTTTTAAACTGAATCTTTGCAAACGCTGGATTTGGAGATGGTTTGAAACTGATAGATGGCGTGGTCCTAGCGCTAAAATATATATATATATATATAAGATATATTTTCCTGTGGCTCAGTGGTAAGAGCATGGCGCTAGCAATGCCAAGGTCATGGGATCGTTGTCAGGGTTATTGCTCATAGTAAGAAACAAAATGTGTAAATATTCATAAAAGGAAATATGTCTGTGTTTTGTTGGCAATCGTCGCATGCGTCAATGATGTTTTTAAAAAACATGAAAGGGATAATGTGATGATGTGTTGTGTGCTCGTGCTGTAGTTCTGTCCCCCCTGCCCGCCTCCAGCAGCTCGTCTTTTTCCGGAAATAATCATACAGCTGTATCTCTCTTAATAAATGTGATCAAACTAAATACTCATCCAAGATATGACGTGTTCAGTACTTCTGTATAGGGTCTCAAGATTAATATTAGATTGGCACAAACTGCGCGTGTTAACCCATCTTTAATCATGAGAAGCTACGTTTAACAGTGTAAAGAAGTCAGAATGCATGAAATGGGATTCAACCCCCTTAAACACATCTAAATATTAACAGTGATAAACACCAAACACAAATACAAAACCTTAAATGCGGCACAGCAACATTTACATTGATCAGATGCTTTTATTCAAAGTGATTTAAAATGAGTAAGTATTTAAAATTGTGTTATTTAGCAAAACATTAAAGCGACGACTTAATGAACAGATTTACGGACAAACCGTTGGGCTAAAATGAACCAGACTTGCTTAAAACTCATTTGTGATTCAATGCATCTCTGTTACCCAGAATTCTGCATTTCTGAGCACAGGAGATGTGCGTGTAAACAATTATTCAGATGTATGAATGCACAGAAACTTAAAACTTATCCTGCATAAATCAGACCCGGATCTATCTCTGATTGTTTCCTATCTGCGTCTGATGGAATAAGCTTTTTTAATAACAGTCTGATGTTTTCTCTCTCTCTCTCTCTCTCTCTCTCTCTCTCACTCGTGTGAAAATGTCAGACTAATAAACAGCTGAGTCTCGCACACAGTGAATCATGTCAATAATGCCGGCAGCGTGTGACCCGCTAACACTCGTGAATCAGGCGGCAGCTCCACAGATGAGGACTTTATTTCTCATTATTAATAAATATGATTGATATAAAGACTCACCAGACCATCAACGAGCACCTCTGCTCCCTCCTCGCTCTCATGAAGTGTGTCGATGTCTGTCAGCTCCTGCAGGAGATCCACCACGGCAATGCTGATATGTGACTCATGTTAAGTTCTTACTGACAGTTCACAGAGGTATTATGTTTGTTTATTTTAAACGATCATTCTAAAAGAGGATTCAATGACATATCTGCTGGATATACACATGTAAACGCTAATAATGGTCTATACTGAAGGCATGTTGTCGATTATCGCTTGAATCTGTTGCTCAGGATATCAGTGTTGTCATGACTGAGGAGACCCAGCAGAGATTGAACCGCGTTTAGCTCCACCAGCAGATGGTACAGCTCTGGAATCGTTGCCACAACGTGCATCTCCTGGATGATGTCATTCAAGTCGAGCTCCGCCTCCATGAACCTGCCACAGGAGGATGGGAAGTGACGTCATCATTGCGAGCCACCATGCGAGTATGAATCGTTTGCAAAAATCCCTGATACTCACTTCTCGGGGTTGTCTGGAAACTTGATCCTCAGCTCCTGGTTTTTGTACGATCTCTTCTCAAAGGTCAAGATCATTTTCTTCACGGTGCCCTCATCCACCGGCTCCGCCTGTCAACACAGGGCAAATCACGAGGTCAAATGTCAGAACTGTTCTTCTTATACTTACAGTAAACCTGTGCTCGTACGATCTCACCTCGGGATCTTCTCCATCCTGATCCATCAGGTTTTCCAGAATCCTCTCCCCCTCTCCTCCTCTCTGCTCCTCACTGTCAAATTCAGCCCTGGCTGCAAGGCGTCCGGCGTCCCGTCCAGACGTCTTCGGTTTGCTTCTGGACTCCTCTTTGCTGTCCTCATCTCTGGATCTCTTTGCGCCTCTGTCAGGCTGAAAGAGAGCAGATCACATGATTGTAAGCGTGAGGCAAGATCAAAGGGGTCCATTTCAACATCAGATGCAAAATCAGACTTTGACTCAACTGAAAGACATCTGCACAACATCAGAGACAGTATCAGGCTCTTTTTTATGTTTTCATCAGTATGTTTATTTTAAGTTTGTAGGTTATTCTACAGGACAGACTTTGTTATAAACCCAAAGACTCGAAATTGTAAGTCTTTAATCATGCTGTGCTCCAGATCCAGTGTTGCTGTTGTTAAAGCAAAAGAGGGTTTCACCAAATACTTATAGATCATTTTAAATCATCATTTTATCTCAAATTATTCTGTGTTCAAGAAGCATCTTCAATCTTCCAGCTATCACATGTTCCCACAGAATATTTGACTACATGCTAATGGTAATGCATGGCAACGTATCAATACAATGGATTTCTGAACGTGAAGAATTTCTACGCAGATTTGTGTAATGAATATCTTGGCACGCGTCAAAGCATCACAACAGCTCAATGTAAATCAAGCACGACAGGTAATGTTGTATTTTCACAAGAGAGTAAGCAAAATACTTCATAATATGCAAAAACATACGCATTTATAAATACAAAGAAACACCGAGCGGCGAAATTATACAGTCAAGTTCAGTTAAAATCCATAAACAGGTAACTTTCATAATATCACGAATGAACCAGCAGGCGTCTAAATAATCAGAAAATGTGTTTATTCATGAATTAATTATTAAAGTTTTCATAACATTTACACTTGCATCAGAACAGATTAAATAAAGCCCCAGCAGCTTACAGAAACATTAAAGCCCAACATTACCTGATAATTCAACAGCTCACCCACATCCATGGTAAATTGTGTGTGTATGTAATCTTTCTAAACAACAATATTTCAATAAAGTGTGTAAACACAAAACACGCTAGTTTGTTTGTGAGGTAACTTGCGGTCTGTCCTTCACGCGCATGAACCGTGCGGCACGCACGCGCACAGAGACTCAACGGCGACACCTGCAGCCGCGGAGGACGAGACGCAAAATAAGAACATGATAACATTGATTTTACATTACAAATTTAAACAGAACTTCCAAACAATTGAACAAGTTTTCTTAATTTAAGAAAGAGAAGAAAGTTTAATATAGGAGAGCTAAAATGCATCCTGGTATTTAAACATGATCCCAGGGGATTGCATATAGTCAGAAACAAATGTCTAACATAATGATATGCAAGTAGCAAAAGCGTCTCCCAAATGCATAAATGTTAATGCACACACAATTTATCACATTCTGCCTCAGAGGAAAAAATAAATAAGAGACTTAATAAAACTAGTATTTGAAATTCTATACTTACATACTTCTTTCTGAACATATTTATAAGATAGTATACAAAATATGCTACAATACAGGAGTAGTTCCCCTTCGAAATGAAAATCCTTTCATCATTTACACCCTCTTGACTTTCTTTCTTTTGCAGACAACAAAAGGAGATAATTTGAAGAATGTTGTTAAAAGCCCCCCATTCACTTACATTGGTTGGGGGCTGTTAACAAAATTCTTCAAAATATCTTCTTTTGTGTTCTGCCGAGGGACATGTTTGAAACGACGAGAGGGTGAATAAATGATGACAGAATTTTCATTTTGAAGGTGAACAACTCCTGCATGTTTGTAGTGTGTAGTTATCATGTAAGATCTATGTCAGATGTTTTTATGGGGGTTTTGCATTTTAAATAAAATTTTGTCTACATTTTTCTAATCAGTCAAGAATAAGATGAGATGTAAAATGTATAGTTGCAACAATCAGGTTTATGGTGAGTCTGAGTAAAAAATATTTTTGTCAGTTTTTAAGACAAGAACACATTCTTTGAAAATATTTTATAGCATTCACATCTATGTTTGTGTTTGTGTGTTTCTCTCTCTCTCTCTCTCTCTCTCTCTCTCTCTCTCTCTCTCTCTCTCTCTCTCTCTCTCTCTCTCTCTCTCTGTCACTCAGCGCTGGCCTCTTCTGTCAGGTCATCTGTTGTGCGTGTCACACTTGACCGGCTCTGTTGAGACTTGACAAGACAGAAGTTGTATGGAGAATAACCTCATAAAAAACGCATGTAGCTGTGTGAACGTGTGATTTTCCGCCGGCTGATCTGTATGGAATAGGTCGGCAGTGCTCACTGAAATGCAGGTCAGGGATGTGTTTGCATACATCACCACCTCCATTCAAAACCTACATTTCAATCTGCTGAAACACTCCTCACAGCGGAAATCATTCATTCATTCATCTGCTGTTCTGAAGCATAATGTTTGGATGTACAGATGTGAATCTCACCAGGTCATATTTTATAACAATATATAATTGTCTTTTGTTTGTTCGTTCACATCGGTATGGATTTAACACAGCTCAACAAATACTACCATGCATTGTGGTATACATTGGGACATCCATGCAAAGAAAAAGCCAGATCTATTTGCAAACGTGCACGTGAATATGTAAATTCTCATTGTACATACAAATTTAATTTACCGTTGTAATCACATGACAGTCACTCTCTGCCGCAGGGTGAAGTTAATAATCTATATGTAGATTGACTTTTCAGAGTAACAGACAACACGCAAATGAACTGCGTAAACATCATCACCGGGCTTAGATTAACACGGCAATGACGTGTCACACTGCATCATGATCAGTTACAGAGTTCATCATAACAGAGCTTATTTACATTGAGATATTCAAGGTATGTCCAAATGTAAAGTTCGAAAAACAAATGAAAGTAAGCTAAACAAATATAAGTCTATAAGACTGTTCCAAAATAAAAATACTGCCTGATACCTT
The DNA here is from genome assembly GCF_015846415.1 of Triplophysa dalaica. Lineage (NCBI taxonomy): Eukaryota > Metazoa > Chordata > Actinopteri > Cypriniformes > Nemacheilidae > Triplophysa > Triplophysa dalaica. The sequence continues at coordinate 19,266,124 of NC_079561.1, read as the reverse complement.
TTTTCACATTTGCATGTGTCTTTCATAAAGAACACAATCCCAGAATGCACTGCGATGTGCTCTGTGAAAGTATAAATCTAGGACCTCTAAAACCCTGTGGATCTTGTCAGTATTGAATCTATTTACAATAACATAACAGAACAAATGATCATTTTCTTTATGAAGATTATAACTATATATGTGTAACTTCGGGGGTTTCCTCCGGGTACTCCGGTTTCCTCCCCTGGTCCAAAGACATGCATGGTAGGTTGATTGGCATCTCTGGAAGAATTGTCCGTAGGGTGTGAGTGTGTGAGTGAATGAGTGAGTGTGTGTGCCCTGCGATGGGTTGGCACTCCATCCAGGGTGTATCCTGCCTTGATGCCCGATGACTCCTGAGATAGGCACAGGATCCCCGTGACCCGAGGTAGTTCGGATAAGCGGTAGAAAATGGAATGGAATGGAATGTGTAACTTCAGGGAGATCATAACCATCAGCTGAAGTTCATTAGATGTTTTTATGGTTTTGAACTCATGTTCCTCATGCCGTACAGTATAAATATCATCTATATTGAAAAAATCAGAACCATATCATTTATAATGAATACATGCAGGATGAAAAATGAAGCGAGAGACCTTTAAATCATTCACAGCTGCCAAAACAACAGCACGTATATATTCCTTCAGCCTACACGCTGCTGTCTGTAACCGAAAGAGAGAGAAAGAGAGGGAGAGAGAGGGAGGGAGAGAGAGAGAGAGAGAGAGAGAGGTAAAGATAAAAAGTAGAAATAGAAGTAAAGAAGGAATTATGTAAGGGGAAAAGCGAGGGTTGGAAAAAAAAAGAAGACGATATTTGCATGTCACCTCCTGTTCCAGCACGTCCAAATGAATGGTTACTATAGCAACATTTCCAGAACATGTGGCAGATTTGAGTTACCTTGAAGAAACTCACACGCTTAATGTTACTTTGAACATCTTTTTTACAACTTTTATCAAATTCAGGGGACAAAAACAACTCAAATTTGAAAGTCCCTGTGGAAAGTGCTGGAAAGCAGAAAAAGTTGTGCAAAATTTATAAGAACTGGCTTTTCCTATCACTGCTATGCAGATGATACCCAACTCTACCTTTCTTTTCGCCCAGACGATCCGACTGTTTCTGCACGCATCCCAGCTTGCCTAGCGACATCTCGCTCTGAAAGAATGGCCATCACCTGCAGCTGAACCTTTCAAAAACAGAACTGCTTGTAATCCCAGCTGATACAAAGACTCATCGCACCCTCTCCATTCAAATTGGCTCATCAACCATCACATCTTCCAGAAAGGCAAGAAACCTGGGAGTGGTGATCGATGATCAGCTTAACTTCACAGATCAAGTTGCACCGCCCGGTCCCTGTAGGTTCATCCTCTAGAATATTAGGAAAATTAGACCCTTCCTATCAGAGCATGCTACGCAAGTCCTAGAACAGGCTCTGGTCCTGTCCAGACTGGACTACTGCAATGCGCTCCTGGGTGGATTTCCAGCTTGCACAACCAAACCTCTACAGATGATCCAGAATGCTGCGGCAAGAGTTATCTTTAATGAACCAAAGAGAGCACACGTCACTCCTCTATTCATTAAGCTACATTGGCTCCCTATAGTCGCTCGCATCAAATTCAAGACTCTGCTCCTGGCCTACAATACCATCACTGGTTCGGCACCACCTTATCTTCACTCGCTACTGCAGACATATGTACCCGCCAGATCACTACCCTCTGCAAACGAACAACGTCTTGTGGTCCCATCCCAAAAAGGTAAAAAATCTCTCTCGGTCACCTTCTCCGGATCTGTTCCACCTATGTGGAATGATCTGCCCACTGCTACAAGATCTTCAGATTCTGTCGCCATCTTTAAAAACGTCTGAAAACAAATCTCTTCTGTTCATCTGACTGTTTTCTCCTCTACTCTTCAAAAAAAAAAATGAATGAATGGTTCTGTATACTGTGTTAGGTTATATGAGACCGGTCTTCTTTTTTGGTTGCACTTAAGCTTTTGTTGTACTTATTTTGTCCCAATTGCTTCCATTGCCTACCCCACCTGTAAGTCACTTTGGATAAAAGCGTCTGCTAAATGACTAAATGTAAATGTAAATGTAACTGTATGCTAGTTGTGGACCGTTCACTATTAAAAAAAGTGCTACAAAAGATTCTTCACAGTGATGCCGTAGAAGGAGCATTTTGATTTACTTATATGTAAGAGTTACATAAAAACATTTCTTCTTTAATTTAAAGAAAAATAATTATTTGGGTAAACCCTTTTGAACCCTTTTGAAAAAAACAGCATGCTGGTTAGGTATGTATATTTGAAGCAAGGTAGCTGGTTTAGCTGGTCATGAGCTGGTGCTAAGCTGGTTTGAGCTGGTTTAGGATGGTCATGTGCTGGTCCTTAGCTGGTGCTAAATCGGTTTGAGCTGGTTTAAGATGGCCATGTGCTGGTACTTAGCTGGTCATGAGCTGGTGCTTAGCTGGTTTGAGCTGGTTTGAACTGGTTTTAGCTGGTCATGTGCTGGTTTGAGCTAGTTTAAGTTGGTGCTTAGCTCGAGTTTTGCTGGTTTAAGCTGGTCATTTGCTGGTCCTTAGCTGGTGCTTAGCTGGTTTGAGCTGGCTTTAGCTGGTCATGTGCTGGTTTGAGCTGGTTTAAGCTGGTCCTTAGCTGGTTTTAGCTAGTCATGGGCTTGTCCTTAGCTGGTCAATAGCTGGTCATGAGCTGGTCATGAGGTGGTTTGAGCTTGTCATGTGTTGGTTTAAAATGGTTTAAGCTGGTCATGTGCTGGTTTGAGCTGGTTTTAGCTGGTAATGTGCTGGTCCTCAGCAGCTAGCTTCTAGCTCAGGAGCAGCTCAAAATAAGCTAAGAACCAGTTTAAACCAGATCAAACCAGCTACCATGTTTCAAAACATACCTAACCATCACGCAGTTTTTAGGTTAACGTCTTCAGGAAAACCATTTAACCTAAAGCGGCTCTTGCAAGGCATTGTCAAGCAAGAGTGTTGCTATGAAGTTTTGTGTTTTTTATATTTATAGCATTGCTATAGATATTAGGATGTTTTGGAGGGATGCTTTATGGATTGGGTTTCTTTGAAGTTAGTATGTTTAAGAAATCTGTTGATTATAAAGAAATGTGAGATACAGTAAACAAACAGATCAAATAAATAACTTAAATACAGTAAGCGATAAACAACAGATACAGCAAACAACAGAGAAACAGGAAGGTTCTGTTCATGTAAATTTGTAGGATAAAACTAACAGCTATATAAATGTTTCTGCTGCAACGGTTTTACATTCTAATACAGTGAATGAATCAAACAAACACGTCCATAAAGAGAGAGGGAAAAAAGACAGAGATGAAATGGAAAAAAAAGTCAAATTCATGCTTGAACTTTCCTTTTAACCTTATTCTTTTGAACCACCTTCATGGGAATGTGTTTCTTTCACAGTTCACTCCAAATGTTTGCACCAAATACTCACATTTGGTGTTAATGGGACTTTAGTAAAAGCTCATGTTTTCACCTGCCTCGTGAAAAAGAGAGGCGGTTACTATAGCAACCACACGCTGCTGAGTGCTCAGTCTGGATTATTATACTGTACAGTGCAGCATACAGATTAAACCCTTTTCTACTGACATTATCATTTCAATAGATTTACATTTACATTTACAAAACATTTACAAATCTAGCATTTGGTTAAAAAGACTTGAGTATAGTTGACGTTTGTTAAACTGTGTACTGGAAACACCAAACGATCACATGGCTTGTGAAACAAACTTGACAATTGGAACCCATAGTTTTTTGCGGATGCTTTTGAAAGTCATGTTAATGAATTTATCTTTGGCATCATAATTATAAACAATGTGGCTCAGCAAACAATACAGAAAATGTAAGCAACAGCTGCAGCAAACACACAATAAATAAAACAAGTATTATTTACTTTCACGATCATCCCGAGTTTCTTTCTTCTGCAGAACACAGAAGAAGATATTTTGAAGAATGCTGATAACCAAACAGCACTGAACCCCATTGACTTCCATTATATGATTATATGATATTTTCTAAATATCTTCTGTTGTGTTCCACTGATGAAAGAGTCACTTCCATTTATTCTAATATTTTTCGCTATTCTAGAAAGAAACTGCACTGCCTAAATACAGCAGGTGTGTGTGGGTGCCGTAATGTACATCACCAGCTTCAACATCATTACAAAAACTATTTAAAAAAAGTCTCACGGCTGAGAACTTCTGAAATAAGGCGATGAGCGTGTAAGCGTGACCTACGCGTGTCTCAGCTCGGCGGGTGCCGGGCACAAAGTGACACCGTCTAATTGAAACAGGTGTGATAGGTCAGAGGGGGCGGGTGTTAACATCTGCTCAGGAGGCGGAGTCAATTAGCCTCTGCACAGCATGAAAACACACATCTGACAAAACCTCTTCTTCACCTCAGTGCTTAGAATACACAATCTTCAGTTCAGTGCCGGGGTTGTTAAAACCTCCATTCTGAAGTCTGTACTCTTTATAACAGAAAGGTTTTGATTTCATCTCAGATGATTCTCCTCAAATCTGAGCTCAGTTTGACACATTGTTGACATCTCTTCTGAAAGTCTAACAACTGAGACATTTGTCAGATTTCTTTTTCAGGAGAAATATCTGAGATGAGACTTACACAAAAGTTTGCTTTCTTGTTGAAGATCTCATCTGTGATTTTCTTCTTCCGTGAAGTTGTGTTGATAAACCCAAGCAGAAGGTCTCTGGAGTCCTGCGGGTTTCATTAACACCGTCAGGCTCCGAGGGTCACACAGGTGATCAGGTGTGTGAAGGTCTGATAAGACCTCTGCTGGAAATTCTATTAAAAATCCTACAAGCGCAACCGCATGATAAGAAGTGTGGTCTCGGTTTAACTGAGTCTGTGTTCTTTCCTCAGATTTACGACACGGCAGGATGCAAATCACTCACTTTCATGACCTTGAGGGCTGAGAGCCGCGTATTCACCTGCTCCACATGGTTTCTTCACCTGTCGAATCACTTTGATTGACATCTCAATCGAATTCTGCCAAACAAGAAAATTCGAATTCGTCACAAATCACACATAAATATTCAGGCGCAAAAGTCAACATGGATATGATTCAGCGGGTCTCACTCGTGAAACACAAGGCGTTCCGCTTGTAAAACAGAACAATTTACATACAAATGGATTGATGTGCGATTTTCAGCAGAAATGTGCTCTGCTCATATTTCTTGAATTTGAATGCAGTCAGAAGGTAAATAATGAATGAAATTAGAAAAGCAAATTTAAAAGTATACAATTTTTAATCAAGACACACAGACGTCTGCGTTTATTGAAAATGAATAAATGTCAATCGGAAGATAGTCTCCAAATAAAAAAAAGTTATGATGTCAATTATGCACATGAAACTATAATACTGGGAAAAGAAGGTTTCTGAGTTAATGCTTTAGTTTGAAATGAACTTTTCTAAAACCATCAAACTAAATCAACCTGGAACACCAGTTAGGACAATCCAAGCGACCTGTGCTGTTCTAAGAGAAAACAATTATCCTGTCTGTCTTTTAAACCTTCTTTGTGTGGAGAGCGAGTCTGGCGATGATGTCTATGCAGACAGATTTCAGCTAATCTCACTCAGCCTCCCTCCATCTCTGGCTTGTTTTGCTCTCCGATCTAAATCACTTTTGTTCATCAGTGTGCCGGTGTTAGCAAGACGCCCGTCTGATAAAGAGAAGAGATTGAAAATTGGGGAGGTTAATGAAATTTTTCTAAAGTGTCCGTCTGGCTGTTTAAAGGCAGATTAAATCTGCACGCCGTAATTAGAGTGAATTGACCTGTGAAATGACAGAGTCCCGTCTGGGTTAAGTGTTGGTAAATAGGCTGGAGAGATTGACAGATCAGGTAAATCAGCATGAGACCTGACCACCGGTGACCGGCCTGATCCGAACACTCCAGGTGAAAGTCATTGAAAGTTTTGCCTTTGTTCTCACAGAGATTGATCTAGAAGCCTTGAGTAACCTTACAGCGATTTTAACACCGTTAAGTGTCAACACCACACAAACCCTTACAAAAATGAGTAAACTCTTTGAAGTTCATTTTATAACTATACTTTAGGACTATTGGAGGCTGTGTCCGAAATTCCCACTGTAAAAAAAAAACTATAAAATCTACTCAATAAAATTGAGGTAACAATTTGCACTCACTTTGAAGGAGTATATTCTACCCCATATTATTGAGTAAAGAGCACCCAAATTTATAAGTTATAACAAACTAAATTAAAGTGGATATATTTTCCCTAATACGTAATTTATACAAGTAATTAATTAATACAATTGGGTGATGTTTACCCTTTGACAGCAGGTATTGCTCATCTACCTAATTATTAGTAGTAATATATAGCAAATATAAATAATTAAATGTTACTCATTAAGAAATGGTTGAATTTACATAAAAATGGTGAAAGGTGATTGCAATAAAAAAATTCAATGAACACTTTATTTTTTAAACACTGAAATCCACTTATATTCAATTTCTAATAACATACCACTTCACTTTTACAAATTACTCCTTGAAAAACTTACATTTCAAAATAAAAATGGACTGCTGACACAAACATTTCATCTTTTAAACATTAAACACTAATGCAAGTACAAAAGAGCCCATCTACATTCAAGTTGAATTACAACTATTGTTCACATTACAAATTCATGAAACTGTTCTATTTAAAAACAAACTAATGCCTTTAATGGATGTCAGAATATAGATTAAAAGCAACATTTCCTATACATACAACTATAAGATTTTGTCCTTTCAAACAATAAGCAACTTTTGTGCAATGTATTGTGATAGGGTGCTAGAAGGACGCAAACATGCATTTCATTTTTTAAAATATTAAAAATATCTAATGCAAGTACAAAAGAGCCATTCTACATTCAAATTCAAGTGACAGAACTATTGCAAACTCATTTAAATAAAATATAAATCTTTTTCGCTGGACGTCAAAATATACATTCAAAGCAATATTCATATTCTTAACATCAATTTCAATTGAGATACAAGTCATTGTAGTAACTACTTCTTGAACATTTTCCATCCAAAAATGTCTTTGTTGGCTAAAGCAAATTTACAGTAAAAAAAGCGTATTCCATAAGCTTACTTTTAAGGGTTTTGTTGTGTATTATGCATGTAAATGAGGATGAAACCTGGACAAATGTGCCCTTAATGCACCCCATGTCTTAAAGTAACAAGGACAATATAGAGGCTGGATATGGACTGGTTTCGACTAAAATGCCCATGTTGCAATCTGTAGTGTGTTAGGAGGTTCAATCGTTTTGTTGATACAAATCTGCATGTTTTGCACTGCCAGTTCATTTAGATTAAGGTACCTGAAGGTAATTCCTTAGGCCAATGCTTCTTGCGTATCCTTTAAATTTCTCATAAAGAATTTCCTGGGGAGGAAAAGAAAGTCAGATTTTAAAATTACAATTCAAGAGTGCTAAAACAAGATGTAACAGCCCATAAAATAATTGTATATCTTCTAATATCATGACTGCTTCATATACTGCACATACATGAGGGAAGAATACTAGAAACACTGTTCAATAATGCACTCCAATAAAATGATATACTTTTGCAGTCTTATAAAATACATTATATGTACATTTACTATAGACAACTTGAAAAATTGATGTAGTGCCCCATTAAAATTAATTTCAGTGGCAATAGACAAACCCTATGTGGCCTAAACTTAACTACCAATAGACTTACACAAATAATCAACAACAACAGAGTCTCTGTAGAGATTATTTTATTACAATTAATGAAAATCTAACAAATATTAAGTAAATAAAATATAAATTGAAAATCCTATTATAGGAAAATTCTGTCATCACGTACTTGCCACTTTGTCAATTTAAACCTGTATGACTTTCTTTGTTCTGCAAACCACAAAATAATATATTTTGTAGAATGTTGTTACCCAAATAAAAGCGGCACCAATTCACTTCTATTGTATGGACACAAAAACAATGCAAGTGAATGAGTGCCGTCGATGTTCAGCTAACAAAAATCGTTTTGTTTTCTGCCCAACAAAGAAAGTCATACAGGTTTGAAATGACAAAAGGGTGAGTACCTTAAATGATGACAGCATTTTCATTTTGGGGTGAACTACTGTTTTAACATCTAACCAGACCGATAAACACAAAATGTAAGTTAACTTTGTGCCAGGGATGTGTGTCTAATGAAACTGTCTACATGGTGAATTTACATAAATGCAAATGTTATACGTTTAGAATTTCCTTCAAATTAAAAACTAACTTTTCAGCCAACGGAATTAACCAGTTTAACTAAATGAGCAAATATCATTCAAATCCTGCGTTCTCTTGTAATTCACTGAGCTTTAAATGAATAGTTCCAAGTGTTCAAAGAAGTAATACGTTTCGAAATCATTCTGACTACAATGTGCGTTTGCCGAACTCTGTGTACAGTATAACACAGTTTCAACAAGCTGCACAGCTTTAAACATTATAATGGTTAATAGCAGTTTAATGTAAGAAACCTTTTCATGAAATTGAAAGTACTTGAGTGCAAAAGAAAGTGAGAAGATTCACATCAACAGCCGTGAATTACAGCTGATACAGCTCCTAATAGCTCTTGTTCTGAGTCGTGATTCCTGATTTCCCGCCGGGGCGTTGACGCATGCGCACTCCGCAGTGTCATAGCTAATATTTTCGGGTACATTTTACCTTTTTTTTTTTAAGGTTGCCATTATTACTCATAAAAAAGTAGGTAGTGTAGGTAGAATGTACCCATTAATATATATTTTACTTTCTTACCAATATTTTAAGCTAAATTTTAACTGATTTTAATGGGTTGTATTTTACACCCTCCAGAATCGTTTTTTACAGTATACTTCCATACTGTATAGCATGCGAAAATTAGTATGAGTCATGAATAGTATGTCCGAAACCTCAGTATGCAAAAAATAGAAATAACCGGATGGTCTACTTCCGACGAGATTCGTGAGTGTGGATCAGATGGACACTTATCCATCCCATGATGCAACGGGACCTGAGCAACAGTCAAATTAAAAAAATAAATCAAATAAATGTAGCGGAAATTTTAAGGCGGACGTCCGTTTCTAAGTGCCAATAAATGAATTTCTCGAGACTAAATGATGATTTTATCAACGCTCACATGTAGGATGTTGTTAATTTGTCTTGGACACTATATAGAACGTAGTGTTTTAACGGCCGATAGGTAGATACTTATTCACATTCAGTACGTACTGTCACAGTATGACATTTCGGACTCAGCCATAGTAAAATTTTAAGCACGATAATTGGAGTAAGTACACAAATATCAATGGACTAGAAGTATAAGTATAGGAAGTGTACTATTTCTACACTACTTTTGTCAGACTTTTTTGATAATAATTTTTTACAATATAATAAGTGGCATGCTAAAGTATGAGTACACAATTAGTTTACAGCATTCTATTGCAACTATTCCACAATTAAAGTATACTGACAGTTTGCTAGTCTAATCACATTTGTGTTCACGAAAGTACACTTTGAAGTATATGAAAAGTTTTTTTACTGCAAGTATATTCTACATTTTTGTACATAATACTTCTATCTACTATTTCTATTTTTGCACTTTACGTAGGTATGATTTCTTATTCTTGTAAGATACACTCGAGTGTACTTAAAGTAGTTTTATAGGAAATAACAATCTCTGCATCCGAAATCACATAGAATGACAGTACGAACTGATTTAAATTAAGTATCGACCGTTAAAACAGTACGTTTTATATATAGTATCTGTGGGGGTGATATGAAACGATTTCGGACATACTTCATCTGCCATGCTTTATTGTCATGTGACCCGTATGCTCATTGACCAATGACTTATTAACTTCAACCTGTCTGTAGGCCTCGGTACAAACATCATTTATTCACGTGATTCATTCATCTGTACTTACATTTTAAAAAACAGACCCCTGCTTCAAAGATTCCCAATACTTTTATTTGACTAACTTTTGAAGTTTGACTGTTGCTCAGGGCCCGTTGCATCATGGGATGGAGAGGTGTCCATCAGAGGCACACTCACAAACCTTGGCGGAAGCAGTAGACCATCCGAGTATTTTTCGCCAACTGTTTATTGCATACAGAGGTTTCAGACAGACTACTCATGACTCATTTTCACCTACTATATATAGTATGGAAGTAAGCGATTTCGGACGCATGGAATGATCACTATGTACAAGAAGAACAGTTTCACACGTCTTATTTACTCCATCTACCTAAAATTTGTAAGTTTACAGAAACTTTCAATCAAAAGAGTAAACAAACCACAAACCAAGTATATTTCCTCCATCAAAAGGTAGGGTACAACCAAATACACTAAAAAACTATATTTCAATGTCTGAAAGTATACTTTATTTTTAGTTTACAAGAAGTATATACAAATAAAACATATGCACATTTCTTTTTTAAAGTAGTTTACATAACTTTAATCTATTTATGGCAGAAATGCTTGTGTTTTTTTGCAGTATGCATCTGCCTACTCTCTTATTCATCCATTGAATTAGTTTGTTTTCATCACACGGTTGTAGACGCTGCTGTACGTGCGGATTACTGTTATCAGAAACACACAAACATCTCAGCATTTTTATTATGCACCACTCTTCACATTTATCTGTCTGTTAGCACCAGTTTGTTTCTGCTTCTTCTTTTTATTATTTGTCTCTATCGGCAGCACATTCACAGCTCAACAGGCGCTCGGGGCCGCACCATTCACCGGCGTGCAATTATCATTGTGTTCGGCGCTACCTGTACAGCTTGTTATTATATGTCTGGCTTTCTTCTTTTCTCTTTTTCTGCGTAAAGTGAAACGTAGCATGAAAATGTCATTAATATGTAAATGAGAGCGGTGTGTGAAGTCTGGCTTGAAGCCGTTAAGGGCCGCGCGGGCCCCGTCTGAACTGACACATTAAATCATAGGTGCTCATCAGAGCATGTGTATTTGTCTTAATTACAGCAGGTGCGCTCGCCGCATAAACACAAATTACGCAAATCACACGCGATCTGTGGGGAGAAAAACCTTTAACTGACAGATAAAACACAATGTGAGAGATGAGAATGTTTCTTAAGACAGTTTCTTAAAGTGATACTTCAGCCAAAAATGAAAATTCTGTCATCATTTACTTCACCTTCGAGTCGTTCCAAATGTGTATAAATGTCTTTATTCTGATGAACACAGAGAAAGATATTTGGAATAATGCTTATAATCAATTGGATCTCAATTCCCATTGACTCCCATAGTAGGAACATTCCTTTATCATTTTTTGTTCTGTTGAACACAAAAGAAGACCTTTTAATGGATGTAGTACAGCAAACAGTTCTGGGACTCCTTTGACTACCATTGTTTTTTTCCTTCAATGGGAGTCAATGGGTGTTGAGATCTGTTTGGTTATGAGCATTTTTCCAAATATCTTTCTCTGTGTTCATCAGAACAAAGACATTCATACACAAACAACTCGAAGGTGAGTAAATGATAATTGAATTTTCATTTGGGCTGAAGGAAAAAACTTTTCACGTGCTCGAATTTTAACAATTGAGATATTAAAAAAATCTTTTTATGTACAACTGTCATATTCATATACCAATAAACAGCCGCAGAAACATTAAAAGACTTCTAACAATACTTCTACCAAATTTCAAATAAAAATTATGTTTCTATTTTTATTTATTTGTAGAAAACGAAAACCGGAGACACATGTGAAAAGTCTTTGAGGTAATTTTCTCAGACCTCAAATCTCGCAAAGAAAACAAGTTCATATTCACTTTTAAGCAATACAACAGTAATTTTTTACATGTTAGGAACAGATCAAAAAATATTTTGGTATGTGATAACCTGGATATTTCTGACAGTTTTCATGTTTGTTGTCATTGTGTCACTCTTTCACATTGATGTTGGATGACTTTATGTCTTTATGTTTGGAATGGTCTCTTCATTTCTTCCGTGGCTGTATATTAAAATTGCATTAACTTTGATGGCACAATGCAATTTATAAACACTCTATTCTTGATTTCATTGTAAAAAAGCAGACTTTTTGTTATCAAGCAGTTGAAGACAACTCACATCACATTCAAACATTCATATGAATCATCTCTCTCTCATCTGTGCCTCAGGTTCATCTGTTCTTTAAGTGTTGGGTTGGTAAAACGCTAAATCATCTCATCCTTAACCGTTAAACTATGATAATATTTCATCCCTGATGAGTTCACAGAATTTGTCCTCTTGGAAGCACTGAGGGTGTGAGATGAAATTATTTTCTCTCTCAGTGGTTTTCCATTTGCTTCAGGATATATTGTGAGTCTGTGTGTGTGCGTATGTGTGGAGGGTAAATTTCTCTCTCCTGATGGAAATCCACACGGTTATTTCTGATTGCCTTGTTCAGACACACCGAAGTCAGGAGCCGAGAAAGAAGCCAATTCGATTCCTATTAGCAAACAACCTTTCCACAAGATTATAAAATCAATATATATTAAGCCTTTCCATTATCTGAACCTTTTTCATTATCATAGAAAACAAATCTGTAGAGCAGGTGTCCAAAAGTGTTCCTGGTAACATTTCAGCAAATTACACAGTTTGAGGGCGTCCGCAGGTGGAGTAGATTGAAAATTTCACGATGTTGTAACTCCGCGGCGAGCTGAAACCATTTGACCTCTACATCAGGTCAGGAATGAGGTTTCTGTGGTCACTCAATGGATTGTAGCGGTAAACACTGCCTCGTTCTTCTCTGCTTTTTATTTTTATTCAATTCCATCATGAAACATATAAAGAAATTATCTCTTGGTAAATTTTAATCACAATCAATTGTGAGTTTTTGAGTTTGTTTGAGTTTGTTGGATGCTTTTAGTTCATGTCTGTTAGCTTTGAGATCATCTATGATGATTCACCAGCAAAAAATAATAATTCTGTCATCATTCATTCTCTCTCATGTGGTTGTAATCTGTACCTGACTCGGTTTTCAATGGAACACAAATAAAGATATTTCGAGAAATGTCTTAGTGGTTTTGTAGAAGTTAAAGCAGTTCAAATGATCAACATTCATCAGAATATCTTCTTTTATGTTCTGCAGAGATAAGAAAGTCATAGAGATTTGACCTGACAAGAGAGTAAAAAACTTTCATATCGGGGGGGTGAACTTTCCCTTTAAAAATTCTATAGGAGAATTTGCAACGATCCCATAAATAGAGAAAACATTTTTGGTTTCCCAATAAACCTTTAGGCCTACTGTAAGTCAATTATGATTCTTAATTTTTTATTGCTTTTCAGATACAGAACTTTGATGTTTCTAAGCTTATATACATTTAATAATAATAGTAGATATTGATCTGTTTTTGGACGGCTGTATATAAGGTATGCTTGGCATATCTTGTGCTTGTGATCTACAGAAACTGTATATATATACGGCTGATTTTGTCAGATCTAAAAAGGTAATCTGGGTTTTCTCTGTTAGTGTGGACACAACACCCGCTCTGTGCACAGTGTACATTCACTATACAGCAGAAAATGTGTATGTATGATGGCGTACATTACCTTTGACTGGCTGTGAGTTCTGATGTTTACACACTGCCCCCTACAGCACACACACAACACTACACGACTAACACATCAACGCAATCTCTGAAGTGGTTTGTAGAAGGTTATTGGAAGGTTGTTCAAAGCCTTCAAGGGAGAGCCTTCAATTTTAGCACCTTTATTGAAGATGAAGGATAAGCCTTCCTCTCTTACCAAAACACACACGCACGCATGCACACACACACACGCACACACACACGCACACAGACACACACATACACAGCAGAGAGTCTGTGCATCTTAAAATAATCACGTGCAAACCTGCAGTGCACACATAAACCTGTTGACATCAATAGCATTAAAGCAAAATACTTTATACTTTATTTGTAAGGACTTCTAATCTATCTTTTTTCCATAAAGAACACTGAAAAACTTTGCTCTTTTCAGCAGGTTTGCCAGTAACTTACTGGCAATTTAATTTACAATTTTGTTTTAACCATTATCTTTCCTTTTTCTTATACTATCTTTCATGAAACAAGACTACATATCTAAGGTCACATTTCTTGGTATGTAAATGTATGCTTATTTAAGAAGATTCAAATAGTTGGAGCAATGCTCCGACACCTGTGCTGCGACGCGTGGTGGCGCATTGGGCGACCCAGGTTTGATTCCCGTCTCGTGGTCCTTTCCCGAACCCACCCCCTTCTCTCTCTCTCCCACTTCTCTCCCTATCCTCTCTATCACTAAGCTGTAGAATTAAAGGCAGAACGCCAAAAATAAATCTTAAAAATAGTTTCAAATATATTTACTTAAAAACAAGACAAAATTTTGGTTGAAGAAAAGTTGAACTCCAATTGAAAACAGTACTATAGGAAAGTAATTAAATCTACAGTAAGTTACTGGCTAACCTGCTGCGAAACTACAGCAACGTTTTACAGTGAACCTTTTACATTAATAAAGTCGTCTTCACATTTGTACTGCCAAAAGCACTACTCGTATAAGTATTATCTGGGGACCTCGTGTGATTTAGAAACCTTCCCAAGTCTGTTTTTCAGGTGGCGCATTCTCACGGGATAAGTGAAGTATGTGATTTAAATCAAATTTACTGATTTATTTCCCGGGTTGTGATGGCAAGTCTTTGCGTATTGTTTGTAAAGCCTATAGTTCAATGGTGTTAATGATATTTGGCTGTAGCTTGTCAGCATTTGAGACTGCGATCGCAAACCGGACAGAAGATAACCAAATGCGGTGATATATGAGCCCGCCAAATCACACAGATGCAGATTCGCACAGGATTAATATTATCACAGGACCCCTGTGTCCGTCAAAACATGGTTAAGTTAGATCATTTGCAGGGGAGTTTTTACTTTACAAATTATTGACGTGGCCAAATCGCACGGGATTACAATCACAGACAACCTCTGCAATTATTACAAATGACTAGAAAGAAACATCTTCAGTTTCATGCCGGCTTCTATGAGAAACAATGAAGATATCTGTGACTCTACTATTTATCATTTCTGTGGAGACATTTCACTTTTTCCCCTGCATAACCAAAATATTTACTTAAATAAAACAGATTTTTATTTTCTGTGTTTTAAACACAAATCTGAAGAGAGGAGAGAAAATAAAAGGGATCTTTGGATTTGTGGTGTTTTTAAGAAGAGAGCTCTCAACCCGTCAGCGTTCCACACCAATTATGCACTTCCCTCCTGATTCACAGTAATGATGATAAATCACCGCCTGCAGAATGAAAACACTTAGCAAACATTATTTGATGAATCTGTTTCACCCTTCACGACTCTGCTCATTGATTTCCATCATTCTGGATCAGTGTGTGTTTGAGCTCAATGAATGTTAGACCAAGCGCTTTGTTGTTTTCCTCAGGTTTGGAGAAAAGCATCTGCTAAATGCTTCAATGTAAATGCGCTGATGAATATTGCATAGTTTCATGAAACCGAGCGCCGTTCCTTTCATGTCGCAAACTTTCTTTTCAGTCCTTTTCTTTATTACTCTTGATCAGCGTGAAGCTCTTTCAACATTTCAAAGAGTCATTTAACTGCAACATTGAAATTTCTTCTCTCACCTTTTCGTATTACACACACACATGTATTATGGGTACATTCCATAGACTTTCTGCTCTTAATTCTGTATGATTTATAAGCTTGTTTCCTCATGGGGCCTAAATAATGTCCCAACAAGGACAAGGATTTTGCCATCTTTGTGGGGACATTTTGTCCTAATACCGTAGGGTTTACCAGGTAGCCTACACACACACAAGTATCTCCATATAATATTTGCAACAAAGTCCACAGAACAACAAGACGAAAAATCACGGATGGCATCTCTTTAATTTCTGAATGATTTCTCACATCAATGAGATTAAACGGAGGGCGAATAGAAGTTTACAGTCTCGTGTGTGTCTCAGATATTTCTCCTGAGAAAAAGAGTTGTGATGAGAGTTTGAGGAGAGATGTCAACAATGTGTCAAACTGAGCTCAGATTTGTCAAGTCTGCAATCAACAGTCGATATTATTAAAGATCTCAATATCAACTCAAACATTTCTCATTAAATCCAGATTATTCGACCTCTGCATCAACATTCATTACAGTATTTAAGAAATATATACTGTGTGTAACCATAAATCTTAAACCGACCGACCAATAGGGATCAATATCAGTTTTATTCATGCAGACATCCTGTAACTGTCTCTCTCTCTCTCTCTCTCTTTCTTTAAACTCCATTTGCGTCTCACTTTATCCAATCTATCTTTCTTTCTGCACATTTTCTCCAAGCGCAGCCCGTTTCTCTCTCTCTCATTCAGCGGCTCTATTAGTCTCTCTTTCTCTGAGATTATTTCAGACGGATCCCGTCTCTCTACATTACACACCGCTGATGGCGGTTACAGAGCTTTCAGAGCACCGCGACACAGAGAGAGATAGAGAGAGAGATTTGCTCATGCGTCGCAGGTGTTCTCTCCTCTAATTCAGATGCAGAGCTTCTCTCAGGTTTATTGAAGCAGCATCTCATGAGAGCCGGTCCGGACCGCTTGAGAGAGTCGGCACACGGCCATCGATCAACAATTTATAAGCGATCGATCGGCGGGCTGTCGGGCCTGCTTAACCGCAGCATCACGAGGGGCTTCAGCTCTCACAGCTGTGCTCAGAATTTATACAACATCCACAATGCCCCACACATCCAGCTTTTCATTCACCTACAGAGAGAGATGGCTGTATAAACACAAGCTCAATAAAACTTCTAACAGACACTGACATTTAAGAAATGATAGTCAGACTGCAATGAATCTTTCAGAGAGAGAGAGAGAGAGAGAGTCACGCTTTTAACACGTCTGTGATTGTGTCTGAGGATCTTTCAGCTTTAATAAATCATGCGGCTGCTGAAACCCAACAATCTTATCAAACCATGAAGAACCCGGCCTTTCTAAACGGGTCTGGGTTGTGTTTGATGATTTATAGTTTTATCCATGATACTGACATTTTCTGAACATGGTGAAATCTGAATTGAGTTTAAAGTCTCATCTGCGTCTCAGATATTACTCCTGAGAAAAGGAGTCAGTAATCTCTCAAATTGTCTTTAAAGTTTGAGAAGAGATGTCAACAATGTGTCAAACTGACCTCAGATTTGTCTCGTCTGCAACCATAAGTCAATATTATTGAAGATCTCTCTATGAACCCAAAGATTTCTCATCAAATGTACTCAAAGGCTGATCATTTCACATTCATTTTACACCTCCTTACTCTTTGCTTGAAACAATTAAAGTCAGCATGAAACGACTTCTGAAATGAGAAAAAACTTTAGGGTGGGACTTGATTTCATCCACAGAATACTGATTGGATCGTTAAAAGGTGAAAGATTTTAATGGCAGTTTACAATCTGTCAATCGGGATGAGGTTAACGTTTTTGATCAACGATTAAAAGTATGATATGGACAAATCATTTATAATAAATACTTCACCACGGTGTAAAACAATTAGAATGATCATTTTTATTTTCATGCTGTATTTATATGATAACTCCATCAAATCTCCTGAGCAATGAAAGAGCAACATCTGAGCAAAAACTCTTTCCTGTGGGAATTGGATTTAAACTGATTTACTAAGTCTGAATTTGCTTAAATCCCTCATAAAAACCCCATCTTTTTCTACAGTAAGGGTTCTTATTAGAGACAAGAGGCTTTGTTTTCTTCATCTTAAATAAAGATCTTACTCTACTGTGTGTAATTCACTCCGTCAGGACCCTGTGCACATAACTATCACTGGTGCATAAAATAAATATCCTAATATCCCCTAACCAAGACATTAATGCTTACAGACACTAATCACATCAACTGAGGAATAGAGTTTCTAATGTTAAACCTTTATTTTCTGGAGTAAGTGTGAATGCGTATTCTCATTTTTGCATCTGTGTCAGGGCCCTAGGGTGAAAATGTAATAACATCTCTCCAACACATTCACAGGTAAAGACTAAAGACTTAAAGGAGGAGTTCATTTTCAAAGCGTGACATTTTCAACATTATGTCTTACGTGAAATCATGAACACACATCGCAGAACAGAGCAAGGCGAGTTTATAAAGCATTTACAAGTTTTTATTTTAAATGACAGATCGTTTCACTAGATAAGACCTTTATTCATCGTCTGGTGTGGTTTAAAGTCCTTTAAAGTCCTGTTTGGAGTCCACTGAAGTCCACTATATGCTATCATGCATGGTGTGTGAGTAAATTATCAAGAACATTTATTTTGATAATGAACTACTCCTTTAAGGTTATTTAGTAATGAAGTAAAAAAACCTTCATTCATTTTATTAAAACTAACTTTGACACTAAAAGTGAAAATGTAGTGTGAGACAAAAATGTGAGTCAGGACTTGAGATAACACATCACAACACAAACTGTCCTGTTGAAGACTCCTGACTGATGCTTTTCGAACATTTAAACCTTTTAAGAATATTTTTGTCTTCGTATTTTAATGTAGCTAATATAATTACAGTACTGTCACATTCACAACGTGTCAAAATAACAGTAATTACAAGATGACAAATCACATGCTGACATACGTTTCTATGGAAACGCTCAAAATGGATCCACGACTGCCTTTTTGTTCACAAAATCACTACATGAGTTCATTTATTCATCTCTTTATGCTCTTGCTGTTAAAAGTGGTGTTACTGTATAATGAAATGACACATGAAACAGAAACATGTGAGAGGTGCATTACAGCAATTACCTGTCATTGTGTCTTTTACGTGAAGTTTCTAACCCGCCAACATGATTTTGTCTCTCTAGCTCTCTCCATCCTTTGTCACTCCAACAGGACATTTCGCATCATTCTGCATTGTGAGAGATAGATGTCTGCGAAAAGAGAGAGAGGTACAAATAATGGAAAGGAATAAATGGGGGATTAGAACAAAACACACAATGTCTTTTTGTTGGAGGAGACTCGCAATGCGTTGAGAAAGTGACAGGTCAAAGGTGAAGTGATAGTAATATCACACACACACGCAGGTGTGAATTAAAATCTCTCCTCTCAACACTGAGCACTGCAGCACAAGTCAATATAAAGTGAGAGAGTAGAAATAAAGAGTCGAACAATCAGATGACAGACACAGGTGAGAATACAGAAGATTTCACCTGATCATACAGGATAAAGAAGTACAACCACAGAGTGTTGAACGCCACAAAATAACAATCAAACTACAAAAATGCATCTAACTTAAGTGTCTGGAGATTATAGACAGCACTTACTTATAAAGCAGTAAATGCCTTGTATTCTGTAGGTTACCTCATGATTTTCCAAACCCATGCGACCTTTGGCATGATGTTCATTCTTCAGTATGAAGGTTAATAGAGCTGGTCATGATCTACTCAAACCAAACCCTAAATTCCCTTTGGATTTCTGAAATCATTCAGGTAAATTCATTCATTGATAAAAACGCTGAAATCCGATCTGATCTGAGATTATTTTACTCCAAACAAAAACATTCAAGCATCTTACCATAACATGTCCATAACATAAATAGTATAAAAAACATCTGGATGTTTATACATAAAATAAATATAATAAAAAAAATTAATTATAATTTATGTTATCATTTTCATAACCTTAGATATCTGTTTGGCAGACCTAATTAAACAACTAATCCTTACTTTCAGACTTCAGGTGAGGAGCAGAACTTGTTCAGATATGAGAGATGACATGTTGTGTTTTGACCTTTTATGATGTTCACTCATCAAAACTCACGCTCAGATCACGTGTTTTTTTAAAGTTTAATGGGCTCATGTCTAAGGTTCTCGTTTATAACACACACACACACACACTCTTAATCAACAAACCCAGCAGGACCTGCAGAAGAATCAATGCTGAAGTGTCTCCATCATCACCAGCCTCAGCACATCTCTCTCTCTATCTCTGTCTCTCTCTCTCTCTCTCTGTCTCTCTCTCTGTCTCTCTCTCTCTCTGTCTCTCTCTCTCTCTGTCTCTCTCTCTCTCTCTCTCTCTCTCTCTCTCTCTCTCTCTCTCTCTGTCTCTCTCTCTCTCTGTCTCTCTCTCTCTCTGTCTCTCTCTCTGTCTCTCTCTCTCTCTCTGTCTCTCTCTCTCTCTGTCTCTCTCTGTCTCTCTCTCTCTCTCTCTCTCTCTCCCTCTCTCTCTCTCTCTCTCTCTCTCTGTCTCTCTCTCTCTCTCTCTCTCTCTCTGTCTCTCTCTCTCTCTCTCTCTCTCTCTCTGTCTCTCTCTCTCTCTCTGTCTCTCTCTCTCTGTCTCTCTCTCTCTCTCTCTCTATATTGCTATATGAGCATGGTGATGGTTAAGCAGTATTTTTCAACACTGTTCAGTCTTGACCTCATGGTTTAAATATCTGATTAATTCTTTAAGTCTAAGTCACTTTCTTCACTTCCTTACAGTTTTTCTCAATTGTTTACACACAAATTCTGGTACTTCAGACACAATGACCACAACATGTAACTCATTCACCAACCCCCTGAACCAATTCTGCTAAACTACAAGCACAGTTCCTGCTTTACACTCAAATTGCAGTTCTATAAAACACTTTTTTCAAAACACTACACACAATTCTCTGCTTTTGGCACAATTTTCATGCAGAAAATATCTTGTTTTCACAAGGAACACACTGCCATTCAAATATGCACACTGACTCATCACAAGGGCAAACACCCGTCACACAGTTTTACAATTAGCAATCAGAGCTTTAGCATAAAAAGGCAACAGGTGAGCTCTTCTGTTTTGGAGCAATGGATGCCAACATTGGAAACAGAGGCAGAGCCAGAGGAGTGAGAGTTAGAGGAGGAGGACGGGGAGGACGAGGACGGGGAGGACGAGGAGGACGAGGAAGGCCAAGGACTGTAATCTCTGATGAGATCCGAGCCACTTTGGTTGATCATGTGGTCAACCATGGTCTAACAATGAGGGAGGCTGGGCAAAGAGTACAGCCACATTTGAGCAGGTTCACTGTAGCATCCATCATCCGGACTTTCCGAAATGAGAATAGGTAAGAAATCTACTCTCACTAGAAAATTGCAGTACTGCAAATCAATACAGTACTCAATGAGTACTGTTCTGTAGGACTGTAAAAATTCTGCAAATTATGTTTTAAGTATTTAGGAAATGTATACCTACATTGTATTTACAGTATTTTACTATTTGTTTGGCAGAACTGAAAGATTACCAACACAAGGTGGTCGGGAACGTGTTCTGTCTCCTGAACAGGAAACTGAAATCATAAACATGGTCCTAGAAAACAACGCCATAACATTACGGCAAATACAAAGAAAAATAATAGAAAACAATGACATGTTTCAAAATATTGATAGGGTAAGCTTATCAACACTTGACCGTGCCTTGCGCAGAAATCATCTCAGGATGAAGCAGGTCTACAGAGTGCCATTTGAACGCAATTCAGAGAGAGTCAAAGAATTGCGATATAACTATGTGCAAGTGAGTCCCACAATTGATGCATACTCTCAACACTGTATACAGTAAATTATACATATTTCAATATTGTAATCATAATGATTGTGCTTCACAATATTGACCACTCCGTGTCTATTTCTGAAATTGTCATGTGTGTTTCAGAGAGTCCTTGAGCTAGAGGTGGCTGCAGTGGAGCACCAGTTCATCTTCATTGATGAGGTTGGGTTCAACCTCACAAAAAGACGAAAGAGGGGAAGGAATATCATCGGCCAGCGTGCCATTGTTGAAGTCCCTGGCCAGCGCGGAGGGAACATCACAATGTGTGCAGCGATTACCCACCACGGCGTCATCCATCACCATGCTACCCTTGGCCCCTACAACACCGCCCATCTGATCACATTCCTTGACACCCTACACAACACACTCATTCCACCAGATCA
Organism: Triplophysa dalaica; assembly: GCF_015846415.1. Taxonomy (NCBI): domain Eukaryota; kingdom Metazoa; phylum Chordata; class Actinopteri; order Cypriniformes; family Nemacheilidae; genus Triplophysa; species Triplophysa dalaica. The sequence continues at coordinate 19,244,144 of NC_079561.1, read as the reverse complement.
GGTAGATGGCCCAGAGCAGCTCAGGTACGTTGTTATTTGGGACAACGTAAGTTTCCACAGGGCTGCTCTGGTTCGTAACTGGTTCACTGCCCACCCACGCTTTTTAGTTGCTTATCTCCCTCCATATTCTCCATTCCTCAATCCTATTGAGGAATTTTTTTCTGCCTGGAGATGGAAAGTGTATGACCGAAATCCACAAACGCGTATACCTCTTCTCCAAGCAATGGAGGACGCATGTGGAGATATAGCAGCTGATGCTTTCCATGGCTGGAATCGCCATGCTAGGCGATATTTCCCCCGCTGCTTGGCCAGGGAAAACATTGCTTGTGATGTGGATGAGGTGCTGTGGCCAGACCGCAACAGAAGAGAGGATGCAGCATAGTTTTTTTTGTTTGTTTTTTACTGTAACTGTATACAGTAAATTCTTCTGTTGTTTTGTATGTAGTGTATGTGCAACTTTGTGTTGGTTGGGAATGGGATGTACACTGTGTACATTGTTTTTGCGAGAAAAATAAAATAAAATTTACAGTAAAAAACAATATTCTCAAATATTTTACAACACACTCATGTTTGTACTCTGTGTAGTAAGTGTAACACTGAACCAAAAAAGGCCTAATTCAATTAAGTATTTTACATTCATCATAGTGTTTTACATTGAGCACATCAGTGTTCAGCTGGTTCTTATTAATGTCTATACAAATGATGGTTTGTGTGTGTCATTTGAAAACAAAATCCCATTTTGAGAAGAAATAAGATTGTTTTGAATGTAAAGTTTCATTTTGCTGGAGAACTGAGGGGTTTTGCCCATTGTGTGTGTTTTTTTGGATTTGTGTGTAGAGTTCTGAGAATATGAGGCATGCTTTCAGAAAATGTGTGTAAACAATTGAGAAAAACTGTAAAAGTGCAGTGTTTTTTCCATTTCTTGAAAAACTGTGAATGTGGACATACGGGTTTCTGGAGGGGAATGCCGATATTAAAGGAAAGAAAGTTTTGAAAAGAAATTAAATTAGAATTGTCGACAGGAAAACATAAACTGATGATGCTGATGATTCTGGCTGATGATACATTTTATTTCTGTATATTAAAAAATCTCAACCTCCAAACATTATTTTGCACTAGAGCTGTTTATCCTGAATAAATTCTTTTACGGAGGAGGCTGTGACATCCAACTGGTAAGGTAAAATCCCCCCCTTCTCTATCTATACACTGCATATAATATCCAACCACCTGTAAACCGTAATCAAGTTATGATTATAGGCGTTCCATCTGCGGCACATGATCAACGTGTTGGACCAATCACAACAGACTACACCATCTGACAAATCACATGAAACAAGGCTAGCGGATAGGAGGGGATTAGACGGATGAATCTCGGAACGAATCATTTGAGAGTCAGATAAGAAGTAAGGTAAGAATAACGGCCTATGATTACGATATAATAGTGTTTTTACACCTTCTATGTACACAAACTTGTCCATAAACCAAAGTAGGACCTTCAAAATCCAATGTTACTTACTCTTTAACATTGGTTAGCACAATCTAACAATAAAGACTTACAGCACATTTTCTTTCAATAATGTTAATTTCACTTCAAGTTCCAGTGGCTGACACAGAAATAAGATGTCATCCCATTTTCGCTTCTTTCCCAAAGATAACGTATTTAGGAAACGCTCTGTCTAGAGCTGTTTGTCCGTTTAGGGCTACTGTAGAAGAAACATGATGAATTCCATGTATGGGGACCCGTGGTGTGGATAGAAATAACTTATTCTAAGGTGATTAAAACATATGTACATGCTTCACTATGTAAGGTCTTTATACACCTCTGAAGACATATGTATATTATTATCCATTTCTATCAATAGATCCTGCAAAAAATGACACATTGGACCTTATTATTTCTTTTTGTATGAAGGGAAATGAAGCTCAATCATTTGTGTAACCTTAAAGAGCATTTTACTTCCAAATCCTTATTACTTTCCTAAAAAAAGTGGTTATAGCCTATGTCTAATTGAGCTTATTCTTAATTCAAATAGTTTATAATAGAGAAAATTGGCAGCTTTTCATTCCAGTGATAAAAAAGTATTGCTAATAATTTAATGAAGAAGAAGAATCATTCATAAACATTAAAATAATAATAAATAACCTTACTATGCTAAAAAAATATTTTCTTTGTGTAACAAAATCGTGCATTAATACATTTTTCTGGGAATATGGAGAACTCATTTCACACTACAAACAAGTTTGGCCAATCAATTGCACTCTTGAGAAGTACTTCCTCTTATTAGAAGTGTTTGTTTCCACTACATGTGTGTGTTTGTGTGTGTGTGTTTGCGCATCAGAGCCTCTGTGATAGTTTCTCTGTCCCATAGCTGTGTGTGTGGATGCTGCTGGTTTGACTGATGGTCCGGTGGGACGGGGCAGACGCACGCCTGCTGATGGATGGCCTGTGCCAAACCCCTGACACAGCCATTCAGCCAACAGAAATGATAGATGTTAAATCTAATTTTAAACACCCACAACTGAAGCGGACCGGACAGACGAGGCCTGCGCTGACAGAGCCACGGCTGCAGCCGTCTGATAACACAAGCCCTCACCTGAACCCATGACTTGAAATACAACAACACCTGAGAGTGACAGCCCAGATAAATATTACAACCAGAGAGAAAGAGAGAGAGAGAGAGAGAGAGTGAGAGAGAGAGAGAGAGTACATGTTTATTTAAAAATGAGACTGTAAGTACATTCAAAAGTTGTTTTTGGAGGACATTTGTTTACTTCCAGCAGAACTTCATACCTTTAAGAAATTTCTGATATGAGATGTCTTTAATGACTCAATTAAACACCTGCAATGATGTATAGAGCATCAATCTGATCTCATCTGCCATCTGAAGTGTTGAAGATAAAATATCTTGCTCCTCTTGAACACATCTGTGCAGATAAGAAGAAAACATGTTGTTGTAAGTCTGTCAGCTGTTTTTTCGGATGTGAAATTGACTTATTAATCATCACAAACACATATACAGTCTGTTAAGCTCAATATGTTACAAATACACACCATGACAAACTGCAGAATGAGTCAATGTCTTCTGTTTACCAAAGCAGAAATGCAGACTCAATATAATAATACAATATAACACCATACAGAAAGACATTTATACTTTGTGAATATCAGGCCTCTTATTGATCTGAGGTTTGGCTGACCCGAGGAACACTATACAATGAGTTTTTCAGAACCCACAAACCCTCAGCTGTTGTGTATTTCTGTCCCACTGAAACAAAAAACTGTTTTTATTATTTACATTGTCATAGCGTTAAAATTCACTCCTGAAATACAGTGGGTACGGAAAGTATTCAGACCCCCTTAAATCTTTCACTCTTTGTAATGTTGCAGCCATTTGCTAAAATCATTTAAGTTCTTTTTTCTCATTAATGTACACACAGCACCCCATATTGATAGAAAAACACAGAATTGTTGACATGTTTGCAGATTTATTAAAAAATAAAAACTGAAATATCCCTTTGCTGTGACACTCATATATTTAACTCAGGTGTGGTCCATTTCTTCGGATCATCCTTGAGATGGTTCTACACCTTCATTTGAGTCCAGCTGTGTTTGATTATACTGATTAGACTTGATTAGGAAAGCCACACACCTGTCTATATAAGACCATACAGCTCACAGTGCATGTCAGAGCAAATGAGAATCATGAGGTCAAAGGAACTGCCTGAAGAGTTCAGAGACAGAATTGTGGCCATGCACAGATATGGCCAAGGTTACAAAAAAGATTCTGCTGCACTAAAGGTTCCTAAGAGCACAGTGGCCTCCATAATCCTTAAATGGAAGACGTTTGGGACGACCAGAACCCTTCCTAGAGCTGGCCGTCCGGCCAAACTGAGCTATCGGGGAGAAGTGCCTTGGTGAGAGAGGTAAAGAAGAACCCAAAGGTCACTTTGGCTGAGCTCCAGAGATGCATTCGGGAGATGGGAGAAAGTTGTAGAAAGTCAAACATCACTGCAGCCCTCCACCAGTCGGGGCTTTATGGCAGAGTGGCCCGACGGAAGCCTCTCCTCAGTGCAAGAAACATGAAATCCCGCATGGAGTTTGCTAAAAAACACCTGAAGGACTCCAAGATGGTGACAAATAAGATTCTCTGGTCTGATGAGACCCAGATAGAACTTTTTGGCCTCAATTCTAAGCGGTATGTGTGAAGAACCAGGCACTGCTCATCACCTGTCCAATACAGTCCCAACAGTGAAGTATGGTCGTGGCAGCATCATGCGTGTGGGGTGTTTTTCAGCTGCAGGACAGGACGACTGGTTGCAATCGAGGGAAAGATGAATGCGGCCAAGTACAGGGATATCCTGGACGAAAACCTTCTCCAGAGTGCTCAGGACATCAGACTGGGCCGAAGGTTTACCTTCCAACAAGACAATGACCCTAAGCACACAGCTAAAATAACGAAGGAGCGGCTTCACAACAACTCCATGACTGTTCTTGAATGGCCCAGCCAGAACCCTGATTTAAGCCCAATTGAGCATCTCTGGAGAGACCTAAAAATGTCTGTCCACCAACGTTTACCATCCAACCTGACAGAACTGGAGAGGATCTGCAAGGAGGAATGTCAGAGGATCCCCAAATCCAGGTGTGAAAAACTTGTTGCTTCTTTCCCAAAAAGACTCATGGCTGTATTGAATCAAAAGGCTGCTTCTACTAAATACTGAGCAAAGGGTCTGAATACTTGGGACCATGTGATATTTCAGTTTTTCTTTTTTAATAAATCTGCAAAAATGTCAACAATTCTGTGTTTTTCTGTCAATATGGGGTGCTGTGTGTTCCCATTTATGAGGGAAAAAATGAACTTAAATGATTTTAGCAAATGGCTGCAATATAGCAAAGAGTGAAAAATTGAAGGGGGTCTGAATACTTTCCATACCCACTGTATGTTGGAAAGGGTGGAGAAAATTACAACATTATACTATATATATATATGAAAAAAAAGGATTATAAAAGCGTTAACAAAGAAAATGTATTCAGTTATTTTTGCTTTTACTGTATGATTTTTAAATGTATTTAAGTTTTTAGTGAAACGTAAGGGAATATATAACTATTCCATGTTAGTGATCTAAAGAAAGCGTTAAACCTCAAAGATCAGACTTTAAAATTTTCAAAAAAATCATACATTTAAAAATATATATAGTATAATATACATTGTGTAATAATATATTATTATGTGCATTGTGTCTTTTGTAAAGCTGCTTTGCAACAGTGTAATTGGGGGCTATACAAATAAATCTGAATTGACCTAAATCGAATGAATAATCTATGAAAAACTATTATATGATCGTATAAAACAGACTTGCAGAGAGAGATGCAGATATAAATCCAGAATTAATACTCCTACGAATGATACTTGTCTATTCATCTTCTCCATCAATCCCGGCTGTGGGTGTGATTTAATTCTCTCGTTCTCCGTCCATCATTGAGCGATACATCAGCCACATCACAGCAGACTTCAGAATACACAAAGCAATAAACAGACATTTAAACAAAGACCTCACACAGATGACAAGACGATCAAATGATGAACAGAATATACAGCTGCACCAAAAGAAACAACCAAAACTGTCTTTACATCACATAAAGTCATCAAACCAAATAGATTCTGAGATCAAATGTTGCTGGAGCTTCAGATCTGTCACTTTAAGACGTTTTTGTATGACTTATGACTAAAACATGTCCCACTTATGTCTGACACACATTTAGTTAATTCATTTGTCTTAAAAATTGTGTTTACATTTTTGCATTTGACTGGAGCGTTTTATCCAAACTGACACCACTTCAAGCCGTACACCTGACCAGTTCCTGTACTTTTTTTCTTGTGCTGATGTCCTTCTTTTAAAAACATTCAAGCTGGTTTGATTTTGCTCTATCAATGCAAAGATGTTCTTTCATGTGTTTGTGACAAAATTCTTTTTGGGGCACTTTGGACGTTGGAGGCATCGCAGACCCAGCTGAATTGTTTCTAACTACTACATCATACATAGATGATGAACTAAACTGAATTGAGTAAACTTAATAACCATGTCCAAATACTGTGCCAAATAAATATAATTGTAAAAATTGTGTTGTGTTTACTTGTTTTATTTAAGTAAATTGAACAAGCATCAAATATTATTTTGATCTACTTTATTGAAACATGTTAATTTAAAATGTAAAAATCTAAATTAAGTAGGGCCCGCAAGCTTGGGGACCTCCTAGTGGCTACAAGCGGTAAAACCATTTGACGCTTGATTTAAACACTCTGATAAGCAATGAAACGCACTTTCTTATACTGTTAAGCATTCTGTATTATTCTGAATAAGACAAAGGACACTTTTTCATCTCAAAACCAAGAAGGTTTATTCTTATAACAAACTGTAGAGAATTTTGTGCTGTTATGTGGTTGAGCGTAAAATATATCCAGTTTATATTCGTATGTATATGTCTCATTAATTCTATGTACTCAATACTGCTGTGCAATCCAATCAAAAATGTTAGGCAATGTGTGGGGGGCCTCAGGTCTTGACTTTGCTTAGAGCCCCCAAAATGGTAAACACGCCCCTGGTTAAGCCAAAACATTACTGTTTTTAGTCAGTTTAACACAATGCAATTATGTTTACATTTACACACTTGGCAGGCGCTTTTATCCAAAGCGACTTAAATTGCATTATTCTATGCACTATGTTTCTAAGTATGTGCAATCCCTGGGATCAAACCCAGGACCCTGGCGTTGCTAACGCCACTCTCTAACCACGGAGCCACTGAAAAGAGTTTGAAAATAAAACAAAATTACTTGTTTAGATAAAGTGAACAGTATTGTAAAATCATTTTTTGAAATGTGTATTTTATTATTTCAAATATATATCTGTTTAGGCTTGTTTTATGTCAACCCTTTTACGGTCTGTTATGTTATAGGTTTAAACTGAACAGTTAGTTTGTGTTAAGGGTGTTGTTAGTGTTGTCATGAGGACATTTAATGTAACTGAGCCCATTACCTGAGAATCATCTGAACATCCCATTAGCATTGAAATATAAACTTCAGTTCTTCTTCTCAAACCTCACACATTCATTGTGCCGCTTTAGGAATCTTGGCAGAAAATTAAACCTTGTTTTATTCTGTGGAGACGCACTCAGCGTGAAATTAAAGACGTCTTCTGACTGTAATATAAACGGGTTTCACATCCCCACCTCTCGCTCTCATCATCGCTGCTCATCTCAAACAGCAAAGATCTGATGAAATTACACTTGCTTTCAGTCACAAGAGAAGAAGTTTCACTTTAGTATCTGTCAATCACGTTTTATTAAAACCAAACTCACACATTGCTGAAAGGTCAACGGTCCAGTTACCGTCAAAACAAAGTTGTCCAATATATGCATTAATATGCAAAAGAGAAACAAAATGCTCTTTAAAATGTGATATTTCACTTTTACCATGCATTAGTAATTGGAAATAGTAGTCGATAGCAAAATATCTGTTTAATAAGTGTTACAAACTCACTTTCAGCTCTATTCCGGAATGACCCGTGACCTCATGTCTCGTTGCGCGTCTTTATTTGAATATGCTGAAATACGTCACATTCGGAGAAATGTAATAAGTGTAATACATACAGTAATGCACGTGTTCACTTGTATTCATGCAGTGCAAAACATGCAAAAACATTATTTTCAATTTTTACACATCATGGTAACATTTTGTGTACTGCCTTAAATAAAATTACAGTAAACAAATTAAAAAACATTAAAATGCATTAAAAAGGGGGTAACGGTGATGGAAATAAAGTCACAATTTAACAAGTTCATGTTAAGTTAAGTTCAGTTCACGAAAATATAGCCCCGATACATTCTTAATGTGAAAGATCATTTTTGTTGTTCCTTTTCATTTTAAAGTCAAATTGTGGTCCAGATATGTTTTTAAATAAGATTTGTAATGTGAAAGATCGGCCTAACAGAAAAAGTTGTCGTCAAATTCGATTAGTTGTGCATACTTTCGCTTAGTTTAGATACTCTATGTAGTGCGTAATGCTAGAATACTTGTAAGTGTACTATTTCAAATACTACTTGGGACCGGTGTTTGGTGTATAGTAACCAAGTAATCAGTTACTGTAATTTAAGTACTTTCCCTTGAAAAAGTAAAGTAAGGGATTACTGTAAATTGTTCTATAATTTAATTACAGTTACTTCTGATGTAAGTAACCCCTTACCCTACTGTGTGTAATATATGTGTGTGCAATAGTGGAATTGACATCAAAATTCAAAGTCTAACTTTAAAATCTGTGGTTTAATGTTTAAATCTAACATATGATATACTTTAGTCAGTTGTTTTATATTATTTATGTGAATGAATAAAAAGAGACGTTTCATGTCTATGCTTGAATCACTTAACTCATGAAAGTTGATGTAGGATATAGAAAGTAATTAGTAAAAAGTAATTTAATACTTTTTAGAGAGATTCATTTGTACAGTAATCTAACTACATTATGAAAAAGTAATTAATACCTAGTTACTAAGTGCATATTTAAGAGTAAATTGCCCAATACTGCTTGGGACTAATGCTGCGTTCCGGACTTGATATAGGCCTAAATAAATGTTTTTATTTTACATCCAAACCTCATTTATTTATCTGAGGTGGGAATTATCCCAAATTTCGCATCCTAAATGTGCCTATAGTTTTAGTATACTCTCTTATTTTTTGTTCAGACGGAAACTTATTTAATAAGCATATTGTCTATCGTTCTGACATGTCAGTGTGTTGTTAAGATGTAAACTGTGAGCGTCTCTCTGGCCTCAGATGTGTCGTGACGTTGTTTTCTCACTTTCTTCCCTCGCGTCACCTCGCAGGATACTCACCCGTTCAGAGACACGAGCCGAGCGCTGCAGTATTGATTTAATTAAACACACATTGAAATATGTTGTCAGAGGTGTTTGTTCCTCCACGGCTGTTCTCCTGTCAGCTCGCGAGGCCATTCAAGCTTTCTCACCGACACACACACAGTCATTCTCCTCCGTTTGTTTCCAGCCTCGCGGCTTTCTTTCCTTTAAGAGAGGAGAAAAATCGCCCGTGTCAGTCGGCGACCGGTGATGTATCGCTCTCATAAAATAGCCATTTCCCGCGTCGCCTGCAGGAGGGCTGATAGACCGCGGCGCGCCGGGTTACCACAACGCCCGCGCAGCGCTGAGATCGCGCAAGGGCGCGTTTTAAAGCAGCGAGGTCACGACGCTGCAGGAATGACACGGAGATAACTGTGACATATGCCCTCCATACGCTTAAAGATAGTGTCCAAGAAGATGTTGTGGATCCCAAGGTGCCTGTAAAACAAAGAACGTGTCTCTGAGAGAGAGAGAGAGAGACCAATAAAGTAAAAGGGTATAAATGTTACCAAAGTTTCTCGTGCTTCATCCTTTATTTCTTAAATTTCACTTTTTCTATGTAACTTTTCGATACTTCCACTAAAAGGAAAATGCTTAGAGGTTAAATATCTGAGACGCAGATAAGACTTAAAGGGACAGTTCACCCAAAGACGAAAAATTCTGTCATCATTTACTCATCTTCAGATTGTTCTAAACTTGTATAAATGTCTTTGTTCTGCTGAACACAGGAAGATATTTGGAAAAATGTCATATCTCATTCACCATAGTATTTTTCCTACATTTCAGTAAATTGGGGATGAGATCTGACATTCTTCCAAATATCTTCCTGTGCCTTCAGCAGAACAAAGACATTTATACAGGTTTGGAACAATCTGAAGGTGAGTAAATGATGATATTCTTCGTATACAATTTCTCAGACTTTTAATCAAAGTGAGCGAGTGCAGCTGTGACACCTCAGAGGAGATCTGGTCCTCCCGGTTCTCCCGAGTTTTTTTTTCTCCATTTATATATCAATGGAGTTTGGGTTCCTCGCCACAGGGCCATGTTGGCTTGCTCACCGGGAGACTGCTCATATTAAATATTATTAGATATGATTGGCTAGAATGATTTTGCTTGTTCTATAAACACCATGCGCTGTGCTGTGTCTTATATTTTCTGTGTTTTCTCCTGTAAAGCTTCTGAGGAACAATCCACATTGTGAAACGTGCTATATAAATAAATTGAATTAATTGACAGAATTTCGCTTTAAGCTAAAATTTGTGTTTTCTCTCCAATTAATCTCATCCAAAAGGAGAAATAAATGTGATGTTAAAGAGATTTCATCTGTGATTATTCTTTCTTTTTTGCTTTTAAGCAACATGAGTATAACTTTAAATGAAAATCGATGATCAAAGTGTTAACTGGCTGCACTTGCATTGTGATGTGATTCTGTGGCAGGACGTCCACGAGCAGCTGTAGGAATGAGATGTTTGTCATAAAGTGAGCGAGTGTGTTCTAATGACGCCCTGCGGCCCGACACGCAGAGATGAAAACATTCAGCCGGCAGAAATCTGTCTGATGAAGTATCCGTCACCGCTCCTCTGAAACATGACATACAGACGAGATCTTCACATCACTCATCACATTGAATATTTATGAGCGTAAACATGCAGGTACAGTAGAGTCACATGCTGAGAAACAACCACAGAGACATTAAAACACAGTTCATCTCAAAAATATCTCAGTCAAAGGATCCACAAAAAGAACAAAAAAGACAACGAATGGTCTCAGAATTGTTTGCGTAAAATATTGCTTTTATTTGATTTGGAGGTGATTTATGAGCGTGACATGTTTTTGACAGCGTATATGAGATTCTCAATCTTAATGTAACAATAGTGGGTTTATTCACCCACATCAGATAAAATCCCTTCAACACAGCATCTTGAGTTATGATGTTTATATTTGATAGAAACTGGAAGCTCGTGACGGCTTTTGGTCTCCTCGGCAGCAGGTTCTGTTTTCTCAGAGCTCAAGAGCTTCATCCGGATCAAACTGAAGAACAGATTCAGAGAAACACTTCAGCACAGGTTCATTCATTCACCTCTCACACTACTGCTGTTCAGAAGACAAACTCAAGTCAAATTACAGCAAATACAATATATAAACTTAATCTGAAAACATTTGAAGAGAAACAGACTCAATTTAATGAGATGCCAAACACACCCACATGACAAAATGCTATAGTGTACCATAATACTGTATTTATGATAGTAAACTGTAGTAAAATGTTTCAGTATTAAAGAGTATGTGCTAAATGCTAAGGTTTTATTTATTTATGCAAGATACAGCGGGGAAAATAAGTATTTGACACATTAGCATTTTTATCAATAAGGGGATTTCTAAGTGGCTATTGACACGAAATTTCCACCAGATGTAGCCATCAAGCCAGATATTGAATTCATACTGTGGCTAGAAAGACGTGACGAGAGCCGTGAGGCTGGGACCCGTGGCGTGATTGATAGTTTGAATCAGCTGTGCGCACACCGGTCCCCGATATCTCACGGTGGAGATTGGGAGCATAAGAGGACGAGCGACGGGACTGTTGTCGAGAGAGGACCGGCCCGAACATGTTTGTATTTGTATTTATGTTCTTGTGTTTTACTTGCGTGTTTTTGTTTTGTTCACCGGTAGTCGGCTGTGAGGGGCCGCCGGCTGTTATTATTTATATTCAAACTATCAATCACGCCACCGGCCCCATCTCACGGCTCTCGTCACGTCTTCCTAACCACACATACAAAGAAATCAGAACATTTAAGTATAAAAGTTCAGTCATAATAAATAAAGTGAAATGACACAGGGAATAAGTATTGAACACACTTTATTTAATACTTTGTAGAAAAGCCTTTGTTGGTGATTACAGCTTCTATATGCCTCTTGTATGGAGAGACCAGTCGTCTGCCTTGCTCAGGAGTGATTCTGGCCCATTCTTCCACACAAATGGTCTTTAAATCTTGATGGTTCCTTGGGCTCTTTTATGAACATTGATCTTCAGTTCTCTCCATGGATTTTCTATGGGATTTAGGTCAGGTGATTGACTGGGCCATTCAAGCAGCTTGATTTTCTTTCTTTGAAACCACTTCATTGTGTCCTTGGCCTTGTATTTGGGATCATTGTCTTGCTGAAATGTCCACCCTCTTTTCATTTTCAGCTTTCTGGTAGATGGCTGCAGATTTTTATCCAGAAAGTCCGGTACATTTCTCCATTCATCCTGCCTTCAATAATATGAAGTCTGCCAGTACCCCTTTCAGAAAAGCAGCCCCAAACCCTGATGCTTCCACCCCCAAACTTAACTGTTGGTATGGTGTTCTTGGGGTGGTGGGCAGTGTCATTTCTTCTCCAAACATGGTGTGTAGAATGACTGCCAAAAAATTCAATTTTGCTTTCATCTGACCATACTATAGTTTCTCAATAATCCACAGGCTTCTCCAAATGCTCTTTCGCAAACTTTAACCGAGCCTCACCATGCATTTTGTTCAGCAATGGAGTCTTGCGTGGTGAGCATCATGGATGCCATGGCGGTTCAGTTCATTGCTTATAGTTTTCTTTGAAACAACAGTACCTGCTGATGCAAGGTCTTCCTGAAGTTCTTCCTGATTGGTTCTTGGCTCTTGGAGAACTCTCCTGATTATTCTTTGGACTCCTCGGACAGGGATCCTACGTGGAGCACCTGATCGTGGCCGGAATATGGTGAACTGATGCTCTTTCCATTTCTGGATAATGGCCCCCATAGTGCTTACAGGAACATTCAGCATTCTGGAAATGCGCCTATAACCATTCCCATACGAAATGCTTTTCAACGATAAGATTACAAAGATCTACAGAGAGTTCTTTGCTTTTACCCATCATGAAGTCTTTCCTGTGTGCCTCCTAGGTAATGAGAAGCCTTTATTGGCCATCAATTAGGACTAAAGCAGCTGATATCAATTAGTACTGATAGCCGGCAGGGTTTCTCTCTCAATACTGACAGATTTCAGGTGATCTCCTGGCTTTCTATGCCATTTTGCACCTTGTTACCTTAATGTGTTCAATACTTATTCCCTGTGTCATTTCACTTTATTTATTATGACTGAACTTGTATACTTAAATGTTCTGATATCTTTGTATGAATTCAATATTTGGCTTGATGGCTACATCTGGTTGAAATTTTGAGTCAATAGCCCACTTAGAAATCCCCTTACTGATAAAAATGCTGATGTGTCAAATACTTATTTCCCCCCTGTATGTATTTACTATAGTTAACACTATATAATACATTATTATAGCATTTATAGTGTACTGTATAACAGCACAAGGGTAACTGTCATGATCCTGTCCTTCCTGTCCGGAGTTTTCGAGCCTTGTGGACAGGGTCATGACAGGACCATGTCTTGTGTGTATGTTACGTCTTGTATATTACGCACACTGTTTGTTGTGACATTGCGCAACGTGTCCTCCTGTCTCTCGTCTTGGCCCCCGCCCCCTTGTTCCTGGTATTCTCCTCATTAGTGTTCATTCTCGCCACCTGCCCGTTACCTTCCATTTACATTACATTTACATTTAGGCATTTGGCAGACGCTTTTATCCAAAGCGACTTACATTGCTTTACCCTATACATTTTACATAGGTATTTGCAATCCCCTGGGATCGAACCTACAACCTTGCATTGTTAACGCAATGCTCTTACCTCTGAGATACAGGAAAGCAATCTTCCCTTAGAAATTAGCCCTTGTAAGTGTTATTACGCTTACATATCTAGCCCCAGCTCACTGTCTGATGTCGGTTCATTGTTTGTAGTACGTACTCAGTGTTGTTGCTTCCCAAAATCATGAGTTTCTCGTCTCGTTCCTGCCTTGTGTTGTCAGTCATTTTTCTATTTATTACTATTTATCATTACTGTCATTATTATTTACCGTAAGTTTTTATTTGCCTTTTTGATAAGTTTTTCGTTTATCGTGTTCGTTCCCCCATCATGGGTAATTTTGAGCTTATTTTCTATATTTCTGTTGTAATTCGTATGCATTCATATAGCAAAATTACAAGTGTTAAAAAAGGTCAAATTAACACTCGTAGTGCATATGGTGGGGATTATATATATATAAACTGTGAGTGTTAATTTTACCTTTTTTAAAACTGCCGATTTTGCTGTGTACGATCTCATTCGTACATTGTAGTATGATTTGCTTTTGCGCCACTGTCGTTAGGCTTAAGGGCGGGTTTCAGTATTTGTTTCCCTTATAATTGTATGTTTTGTACGATTCACAACCAGTGTTGGGTGTAACTAGTTACTAAGTAATAAGTTACTGTTATTTAATTACTTTTCCTTTGAAAAAGTAAAGTAAGGGATAACTCTTATTTTTCTGTAATTACTTCTGATGTTATTCAACTAAATACTTTGTGTAATGTGACCCTGGATCACAAAAACCAAGAAGCAAGGGAACGTTTTTAGTAAAAGACAAAAACACATTGAATGGATAAAAATGATTGATTTTTCATTTATGTCAATAATCATTTGGATATTAAGTAAAGATCATGTTCCATGAAGATATTTTGTAAATTTCCAAACTTAAATATATAAAATATTATTTTTGTGAGTGGATGGCCTACTACAGTGCCTCCAATTAACAACTTTAATATTTTGATACAATATAATCTTTTGCACACTCAGATTCCACAGTTTTAAACGGTTATATCTCCGCCAGATATTTTCCAAACCAAACATCAATAGAAGGCTTATTTATTCAGATGATTTAAAAATAACATTTCGAAAAATTGACCCGAAAACTGGTTTTGTTGTACAGGGTCACATATGCGTGTGCAATAGTGGAATTGACATTAAAATACAAAGTCTAACTTTAAAAGCTGTGCTTTAATGTATAATTCTTACATTTGTAATAATTTGGTCAGTTAATAATACTACTTTATGTAGTTTCATTTTATTTATTTGAATGAATTAAAATAGCTGTTTCATGTCTTTGCTTGAATCACTTAACTAATCAAGGTTGATGTAGGATATAGAAAGTAATTAGTAATAAGTAACTAAATACTTTTTGGAAAGAGTAATTTGTACAGTAATCTAATTATTGTATTGAATATGTCATTAGTAACTAGTAACTGATTACTTTTTCAGAGTAATTTGCCAAACTCTGTTCACAACATACTAATTCATATGCATAAGCTACATCATAAAATATTTACGAAATTCTATGACATCAGGTTGGAATAAGCACACTTTCCAAGTTTCCCCTGCAGCTCTTATCTCAATGATGTCTAGTAGAACTGAGATAATAAAGAGGTCTCAAGCTATTTGGGACTGGTCTTCATATGTTCCAACTTCAGATTGGACGAGACTAATTCAAAGTCATTTTAAAACTGTTAGTTAACACAAAACAGAATACAATTTTTGAATCATTATTGACAAATACTTATTTACTTTGTTTCATCGTGTTGGAGGTCACATATGAAAGCTTTCGCAGAGCAACATCCCGTAACCATAGCAACCGTTTCTTCATCTTCACTCTGTGACCTGAAGTGGCAGCTGCGAGAGGATTTAAACACAGGAACTGAAAAAAGCGTCCGGGATGAATGTTATTTCTGACAGAACACAAATGAATCTGATCTAAACGCTGAAGGCCAATCAGATGCAAGCCGGCACATTACAATTGCGTTTAAAATGGGATATTGAGTCCGGTATTGACCTGTTGATAATGGCGACGAATGAGGTCACATCAGACTCATTACTGCTGTCAGGCAGATCTAGTTAACACACTATTGAGAATGGAGATTCAGTGAACGGAAATGAACGCGGGCCATTTTTATCACACTAGAGCACGCCACAGATCTGTGAGGGAATTATTCTGAACATTGATTAATTATTCAAACATCTTATTCAGATTCAACTGAATGCAGTGATTTTCTACAAACACAAAATGTTTAATGATTATTATACGAAGAGTTTGGATCCAAAATGTGATAACTCTGTTTCAAAAATCATGTTTTTATTATTTTATCATGTTTTTACTTTGTTTTATTGTGTTAGTTAGCTGTATTTTTTTGTTATTATGGCTTACATAAAAAAAAGTGAAGTTTGAATGATTCAAATAAAAGAAACCATGGCTACATGACTGAATTATTCTGGATTCTAAAATGCCATCTGATAGGAAACTCTGTTCACTTCTCACCCTGGTAAAGTTGGGCAACTTCGCCTTTGGTCGGACAGATTTGTGAGTCTGTGGAAGTTCTCTTAATCATTTATGATCGTCTCGGCTTTTCAAAGTAGCCGAGCGAGTCCCGTTTCCCCCTGACATTTAATTTGTCTGAAAATCAGCGAGCATGGAAGTCTGATTATCTCACGCCGCCTCACATACGCTCTTCACTATCACATGTGAAGAAAACTATCAATATCAGCCGTAGGAAAACTGTGAGGAGGTCATGTGCACGTCTGCACTTTCACGCTGTTCAACTGACTGATGATTACTGTGCAGAAAATCATCTCAAATTTACTACAGTAAACTGCAGAATGTAGTATAATACTACACTTGTGAAATACACATATTTTCTTTAGTATTTACTATAGTAAATGGATAAACAGTAGTAAATACTGTACAGTGCAGTCAAATGTATAATACTAAACTGTATTGCAGTGATTACTTCAATTATAATGTTTATTCTGTAGTATTATATCATTTCTACTGTATATAAAGTAACACACACTTTTATAAAAAAAATAGTTTTTATAAAAGTACACATGTAGTTCATTATGTGTTTATTGAATATGTATCTCACAATTCAACAGTATTATTATATAATAGACAATGAATGTAAGTATCAAAAACAGATATACATTGTGATTTATGCACCATGTGTGAAGAGCAGAAATCCAATATGAGCAGATGTCACTGGTGGAGTAATTCATATTTGCATCGATATATCTGTTCTCAGCGGATCATTTAACAGCACATATCCTCTGCTATGAGAAAAGTGTCAATGATTGGTGAAATCTGTCAGTGAACAGGAAGTCTGAAATGTATGTTCTCTCTCTCTCTCATTATTTTAGGTCAGATCCTGAGAGGATGATATATGTGTCGCCGTTGAATCATATGAGGGTTGTTCCGAATGCATTTGAATGTTAATGAAACGTGAAATGAAAATTGTGCTGTTTAATGTGGAGTTTAAAAGCTGTGGGTGTGTGTTCAACTTTGACCCGACGGATAGAATGACATTCAGTTTGTGTGCGGAATGAAAGCGGCGGGTTTCTTACGTCTCAACAGCGACTCCAAGCGGTGAGATATGGGAACTGCACCATCGGAACTGATGCAAATCTTCCCTATGCATACACAGAGATCGTAAATGTACGTTAAAAATACACCAATAAAGATTGAAATACTGTAGACCGTCAACAGGTATTTGAATTAACCCTTAAACAATAAAAGATGTAAGCAAGACAACAATATATATCACATCTACAAATGCTTTTGCAGTTCAAATGTGAACTTTTCTCATGCCAATAAAGCATGCTTACATTAAACTGATATAGAGATAGAGGAAGAAAGAGACAGACAGCACTGAGTTCGGTTTCATGTCTCTGGTGATCATTACCTGTATATGAAACTCCTCCATCATCTGCAGGTTTAAAACATCAGTAGACATCTGAATGTGATTTCCTGAACCCTCATATTAAAATATAGAATATATAAAAAGGTTTATTAATCATTCAAATCAGTTTTAATAAGGCTCATTATATTTGCCTGTTATGTCATTCACTCAATTAACTTTAGTCACACATCTCTCCTCTTGTAAGATGCTCAACGTTTTATCACTGAACACAAAACTATAAATTAATTACATATAAAAAATATTACATTTTTTTTTAAATCATGGTTTGCTTTACAAGCAAAATTCTTAGTTTTTATATATATTGTATGACATTAGTGTGCACTTCTACATATATTTAAGGAATGGTTCACAATAAACAACAACAAATATTATTTTTGCCTATTCTTTACAGACTCAAATAATCTGAATATGTCTTGTTTTTACCTGATCAGGTGTCAGACGCAGAGTGTTGGACTACAGCCGAAAGAAGTGTTTTCACACCTGTTCACAAACGAAAACGGTTTAGTTTATAATGCACGGTTATACAAGTTAGATTTCCATATGCAGTGATGTATAAATATAAGATAATTCTACATTCAAAATAGTCTGTTCACAGTAACTGTACTCGGATAAACAACAAAAGCATCAAATGATCGTCTGTCAGGAAGCTGCTGTTATTTTACTCTTGAATCCAAATTCAATTGGCTGGAAAGTCAAGCAACAAAAAAATCAAAAGAGGAAAGATGGAAATGGAAAATGTTTATTTAAAACATCATCAGAACCATGACAATACAGAGAATTCTTTAGATTGACAGGTGATCAAATACATCTGAAAGATTGCAATAACCAACATTTATTCAGCTTTTACTAAGACAATTACTGCAATAACGCTTCAGAAAAACCTTAAAGTCAACTGTTGTTAAAACCTAACATCAATATTCCAAATGCTGTTTAATGTCATAATTTTCATTTAACATCAATTGATTCTAAATCAGATAGTATTTTCTCTTAATAGTAAAAACATCGGTTTGTTAAGCTTTGTCCATATTTTTAGTGCTTTATCAAGTAAACAGAAAAGAGCAATTCTTCTTAAAAAAAAAGCCATTTCATTCCCAACATTTCTGCTCTACAAGCAGATCAAGTGAAACGTCACCACACAAACACAAAAGGCGCTTGATTGTGTTGTGAGAATTGTCCCAGACAACTCTACTTACACACACCAATCAAAGAACAAATCTACGAAACACCAACAAACAAAAACACATTCAATCAACCAAAGAACAAAAGCTGCCTTCCATAAAAAACGAACCTGCAAATCTACATCAGATTAAATTATACATTTACATTGACCTCAAGAGTTTATCATCAAATATTATCCTTGTGAACTTTACATCTATCTATTAATTACACAATCAAAATGCTTTTAAATATCCCACTACAATGATATGACATCATCACAACCCTTTTCACAAGACAATAGATTCTGATTTACTGTAGACGATACTACGAACTCAAAACACTGGATAGCTAAAGGGAGACAAGAACCAATGAAAAACAAAATATATATATAGTGCTTTTTAAATATTAAAGTTAATATTTTAGAGGCTGGAAACATTTACACACATGATCACACACATACACACAGAAATAAAATGCAAGAGGTGTGACGGAGGTCTTGAAAAAAAGTTAAAACTGGAAACTGTAATAACTTTGCGTTTACTGAATCAGGATCGGATATGAATATAAACACAAAACAAGTGCTGTCATGGTGATCAATCAATGCTAAACTTAAAAAGATGCAGAAAAAATCTGGGACATGAGGAACAAAACGTGGATTTGTGTGCGAACGAAGCAGAACACGTTTTGATCATTAAGTCAAACACGGACATAACTGCATTCTGAATAAACGCTGAAAATAAAACAGAACTTGTGTGTGTTTTTGTTCTCGGCAGTCTGTCGTGATCCTTAAACTGAATCACAAACCCTCTTAAAGATAACAGATCGATATTGTGCACATGCATAAACAATCTTTAACAACATGACCAGACCTGAACTACACCAGACATTATCACTCACCTGCAGCACTCCTGAGAAATATTTCAGAAAACCAATTTATGTTCAAACCTCGATCCGGTAAAGAGCGCAACATCCTAAAACCTTCACAACAACAACTGTACAATAAAATCAATCAAACACAGAGATCAAAGGTGACTTCTTCGTTTTATAAATAAATTATATGACAGCGCTCAGAGCACTCGAGTGCTGAATCTGATGTCACACGGGTGCACAGAGGCTTTTGAAATCTGCCAAACAGATCTGGATGGAAAAGCGAAGAGATGTGGAACTGAGAGCAGAAAGGGAAACAAATGTTTTCTTCAGAACTCCAGAGGGCCGAAGTCACTGAAGTCACAGTCGAACAGCTCGCTGATGCCCTCGTCCTCCTCAAGGCCGAAGTGATAGTCCTGACTGTGTGGGGGGGAAAGGCAGATAAAACTGTCCAATGGGAGACTGAGACCGTCCACCCCATCGCTCCGCTCCAGCAGGAAGTCAGACGAGCCCAGTGGAGAAAAATCAAAATATGGCATCTCGCAAACGCCAGAAAACGGATCAGAGTCCAGAAACGGCTCTGTAAGACACGAGAACATATTGTATGATTTCTCTAAATATTAAGGATAACATTTGTGCTTTGAGATGCTATGCATCATTTATATCTAACATTTAAGACAGCAGTTCAGATAGGAATCTAACAGTTTATTTTACATGTAATATTTTCCTTATATACTTAAATATATTAATTTGAATGTCGTAAATAAGATTACATTTTTCTAAACAATACTCTTAAGTAATATTATAAATAACAAACCTAATGCGCTTTTATTTGATTTTATTTTAAATTAAAACCAATGAAAACACCAAACAAGATTATGATTATTGTGATTATAAATTACGAGCAACCTGAAGCGTTATTACCAAGAGGCAGAGGGGAGGAGCTTGGAGCGTAGCTGGCGTTGATGTCACTTCCTGTGAGGCGGGTTCAGACTGCGGTGGGCTCTGACCGGTTGATTTTGCTGGACTACAATCTGTGACGGGACTACAAACCCCAGAACTGTCCTCAGGACAGAGGAAAACATCAATTGGGCCTCTAGAGCTCTTTAGAGAAATCTGGTAGCCCTAGAACAAGACGTTTCAGGTTTCAACAAGATTTCTTTCACCTCTAAAATCCCAAATGTGTTTGTGTTTGTGTGTTTTTTTGCGTGCTCACCTCAGTGGGTTCTGTCACCTGCATCTGTGTTTCAGGTGGTGCTCGTATCACCATGACGATCTGATCCGGAGGGTCCACGGTGTCGCGCAGGTCTTGACATCTGATGTACCCCAGCTTGACTTTTCATTAAGGATCACAGCGTTCACATTAAGACACTCTTGAAATCCTGTCATGTTTTTACCATGAAACATGAACAAGTCTAAACAGATACATTATCTGAAGATCACACACACAGAGATGAAGGATATTTCTTGTTGTGCGTGTCCTCTGTGAGCAGCCGTAGCTGCAGGCTGCTTTTGTTGATAAGCTCATCGAGTTTCTCCTCCGTGTCCGTCAGTTCAGCTAACTCTCTCTGAAGCTCCTGAAACCTCGCCACCGACGCCCCGTCTATACGGTTACCCCTGAATCGCAAACACACGCATACAGTGTCACCTCACATACAAATGTCAAATCTGTATCAAAATAGATTCATCATTATGCGTTTCATTATTTGTATATGTTTAGCTACGTTTGCTTAAGGATCTATAGAGACCTCCAGTACTTACAGCCACTGAATGTTGTTCTTTGACTTCTTGGAGATCAGACGAATGCCCTCCAGGACGTTGGTGATGTCATAGATGCGACGTTTCTGGACGTCCAGCACCTGGGACGCCCAGTTGAGATCCACCACACCATCTGGAGACTGAGCCAGCAGGTCCAGAAAGCGTTTGGTGGTGAGATTGAGAGACGTATCGTAGCGAGATTTCTCTGTGGACGGTCTGGGCGCTAGGAAAATGATCAAACACACAAAAAATTTACACTGTGTCTGTGAATCAAATACTTGTTTAATATAACAGATGATATAAAAGATGCTTATAAATGATTTAACGGAGAAAACAAAGAGTTAA
Source organism: Triplophysa dalaica (assembly GCF_015846415.1). NCBI lineage: Eukaryota > Metazoa > Chordata > Actinopteri > Cypriniformes > Nemacheilidae > Triplophysa > Triplophysa dalaica. The sequence goes on along the minus strand of NC_079561.1, from coordinate 19,222,480 downwards.
GCACTAGGAAAAAGCGCTTCCTCATTTTACCAGGACCGGAAACCACTTTTTTCGTGGCAACAGGAACCCAACGGAAGGGATATGTACCGTACCTCTGGGTGGTGCGGGTGTGGCCGGAGGTGCTGGTCCACGGGAGGCGGTTCTGGAGGTGCAAATGTACTGATGATCACTGTCCAGATCCAACTTCCTCTTTACCTAAAAATCACGAAAGAAAGCAGAACTCACAACCACATTCCATTTCACCCATCGTACATGTATATTGTGTCAGGTTGGGTAACCCAAAGGTTAAAGGTCACCAGCAGGTGACATATGGAATGTGACACAACAGGACAGTAGGAGAGAGGGAGGGGTACCGGTGGTCTGCCCGGTGTCGCTCTTCGGTTCTCGAGCGGGGTGGTCGTGGAGGTGCCGGTGGTGTTGTGTGGGGTGGCAAAAAGCAGGATGTCCCCCCCAGATGCGCTGGTGGTGTTGGGTGTCGATATGATGACAATCTGATGGTCTTCACTGAGATTAATGCTGCCATTATTCAAGAGAGACTCAAAATCAACCAGCAGGTCCTCTGAAGTCTGACCCGATACACAACTCTCAGACATGGTCTCTGTGGACAAACTTCAAGCTTTGTGGAAACTAAACGATAGATTGAATGTAGAGAACAGCGAGGGTTAAACTGTGTGTGGTTGGGTCAGCCATGATCACACATCTGGGCGAGTCTTCGAAATGACAACGAGGCTCAGATCTGGGTCGAGGTCCTTTTTCAAAACAATCTCACCGTGCAACTCTTGACATTAAAAGTTACTAAAAGTTAAGCCATACACGTCATTCATAACCATATAATGCATTGCAACCGAATGCATGATGGGTTCTGACAGTTCTTTGTTTAGGAAACTGCTTTAGACAAGAAAACGCGTTAAAATAAGCACCTGATCAAACAACTGCAAAACAACTTTCTCTTTAAAGTGCATTAAACAATTCAGAATAAACCCTAAATGATGTATCTTTCATTATGTTACTATTGAGTTTTCAGTTGTATATTCTACATCAGCACTGGTACACGTAAGCAATAAGTGTACTATCATAACATTCGATTGTTTAAATATAATCACATGACCAGATGAACATTGAAGCAAAAGTCCACTTCTTCCTCTTATTTCACAAAACAATCCAAAATATCCTCCGCTCGCGTCCTTGTTTACTCAATCCATCCAGGAAGTGTTTAAAATATATCTACAATAACACAAAAAAATCCTTAAAACGTTTGTTTTCAAACGTATATGTGCATTAAAAGATGAATACATATGATCAGACTGGACGCGCGCGCCGGTGCGTCCGGAGTCACTTTTGTTGTTGTTGTTCCAGCTGATCGGATCCTGCTCAAGATTTACGCGCCAAATCTTTTTGCCGCGAAACCGGCACGTGCCGGAATGCTGCGCGCCGATTGGCGGAGAGAGCGCGTACTGCGCCGTTTGTCAACGTTTACGGGTGTTTGATTGGCTGGAGCGGATGTCAGTCAGAAGCGTCGCGTTCTGTTTCTTTTTGTTGAGTCCATTGAATGGAAACATTACAAATGTTTTGGGATTTATTTGAGGTGTTGAATAATTAACGGTGATGGAAAACAGCGTCGTTGTTAGTTAGGCTTTGATCGTTTGGACGATGTTGTTATTAATACTATGTGCAGAAATTAATGCAGACCACTTGTAGGCCTACTCTACAAATTGTTTATTTGCTTGAGACGTTTCATTGTATTTAATCTAAACTACATAATTTAGTTCATTACGTTTTTTTGTTCCGTTTTTATCATCATGCATAAGATCAACCCAATATAAACTGTTACTGTAAATGTTAATCATCTTAGTTTCACTTCAGATCAAAATAGGAACTATAGGGATTTGAATACAATATTAAACAAAACGGATGTCATGAAACCCCTTAAATAAATAAACTTTCTGTAAAACGTGAATCATAAATGAAACTCCGCCCACCGCTGACGTCATGCACACAGAGGAGAGGAGCTACAAGATGGCGCAGGCAATATTTGAGGTTCTGGAAGGTATAAATATATACTTTATTTAATCATTCTCCAACAAATGCACAAGCTTTGAGATGTCATTTTATTTCGATAATAAAAGCGCATAAATGTCGACACGATCAACCCTCTAAATACATATTTACTCAGTTGTTTCGATTTCTGTAAATGTCAACGTGTATGGATCATACAAATATAAATATGGATATTTTTTGGATAATATTAGCACAGTTGTGCGGTCGGTGTGTTGACTTATTCACTTTAATGCACCTGAGCAAAGACTAGAGGAGTGGGGGGTGGAAGAGCGATTGGAATAACAGCCTCGTGCTGCGACTCGTGGCGGAGGGAGCGCGACACATCTCTGGAAAAGCCGCAAATAATATACGCTCAATCTGATCATATACATTACATCTCTGATATACTTACACATCAAATTTTATAACATACATGAAAGATAAGGTTAATATACATTGTTTAGGATAAACTGTATTTGAAAATGTAATTAAGATAGTTTTACATAAATAACTTTCAGTGTAAACATAACTAACAATTGTTTCCATATTTGTCTATGAAATGTATAGGCATGGACAATCAGACGGTCCTTAATGTTCAGTCATTGTTAGACGGTCAGGGTGGAGTTTTGGACCCGGGCGCCCAGAATGTCTCAGGAACGACCATCCAGCCAATGGGTGAGCATTATTCCTCATATCACATCATCTTCAGATTTATTTATGATCTCTACTTCAAAGTGTTGTCACATTATATCTGTAGACGATGACGACGTCTTTCTCTGCGGTAAATGTAAGAAGCAGTTTAACTCTTTACCGACGTTCATGACCCACAAGCGTGAACAGTGTCAATCCAACACCCCGTTGCTGGCGACCGTATCTCTCGCCTCCAGCAACACCTACACCTCCATCCCATCCATCAGCGCTGGACCACAGCTGTCCTCCAACAGACAGGTATACACATCACCTGATCAGCCACACCTGCCCACGTCACTGCTGGATTTATTTACAGTATGCCTTTTCTTTTCGCAAGGTGTCCACGTACATCACCGTACCGCAGTCTCCTCTTACACACACACTGGTCCAGGGGAACGTGTTGGTCAGTGATGAAGTTCTGATGTCGGCGATATCGGCCTTCAGCTCTCTGGATCAGCCCATGACAGCCATGCAGGGATCTGCACAGGTAAACGCTCACCTGAGAAAAACTGACATCTTCTGGGTTCAGTTAATACGTAAAAACTGTGATAAACTTCGATAGGTGTAAAACCACAGTGCATCAAATTGTAAAAAGAAGGTGCATTTTGGACCCGGCATACATGTGACCTTTGACCCTTCTGGTGTTTTTCAGAGTAATCTCAGCATGCACGCAGGGACCTCGTACCTGCAGCACCATCAGCAGCCCCTCCCTCCCAACCAGGTCACGCCTCTTTCCTCACAGGGGCCCTCCAGCAATAGTAACTCCATAGTGCAGGTGTACAGTACACTGCCCCCTATGGCTGGAGGCGGTATTGCAGAGGTCCCCACTTTGGGCCTGCACTCGTTTCAGTCTGTACAGGTATGGTCTAAAACCTATATTTATCTCTGTTAACATGTTTATCAACAGTTATTATAATGTTGTTTGTCAGGTGCCCAGTCAATGTGTGGACGGCCAGGCGTTCAGCACAGCTCAAGTGTACAGTCCTGGAAAACAGAGCAACAAAAACAAGACCTGTACTATCGGCTCAAACCTCTCTGAACTGGGAGAATACAACAAAGTGGTCATTCCAAAGAGAGCCAGAACCGCCAAGAAAACGCCGGATGGTACTTTATACCGTACAGAACATACAGAGGCCAAGCCGTGTGGGAATACTGAAACTGAAAATGTTTTTCATCAGCAGGTCAAGCCAAAGGAAAAGCACAGAAGTTGAAGTGCACTTACTGTGACAAAGTGTTCACCAAGAACTTTGACCTTCAGCAGCACATGCGCAGGTTAATGACGAGTTTGACTTCAAACATATAACTGTCTGATCCAATAAACTCTCTTAGACAAAGTTAACATGCTATAATAAAACAATAGTTCAACATAATACCATAGTTATTTTAGTCATTCATGGTAGTTTTATTAATATGTTATATTTGATATATAATTTGAAAAAAAAAAAATATATATATATATATATACTTACATTTTGTAATATAGGTTTATTTTTATTTATTTCCATATTAGTTGAGATTTCACTTATTTTCAATTATTAATTTTGTGCCAAAACTTCATAAAACTAATCAAATAATGTTTAGGCCTGTATTTCATTTCACTAACCAGACATGTTGAATAGTTAACATAGTAGTTAACAATAATAACGGTGATATAGACTTGTGTTTCTGAAGTGTCAGAAATTCGGTTTATTCAAGAGATGAGAAGTTCTTACAAAACAAACAAACACGTGATCGTTGAGTCACACTCTTGAAGTTAATACCCTCGGTGATGTTCTGAACTCTGCAGTCATACGGGTGAAAAACCTTTTCAGTGTATCGTGTGCGGCCGTGCCTTCGCTCAGAAGTCAAATGTGAAGAAGCACATGCAGACGCACAAGGTTTGGCCGGCCGGGGTTCACAGCAGCGTCTCCAGGACACCCATCACAGTGCAGGTGCTTCAGGTTAACAATGACACCTCACAACAGATGGAGGACGAGGGACAAGGTGATGAATCCTCAATACAATACTGTTATAAACTAGAATGACTGGTTACATATGAACCTGCGTGTGTTTTGATCTCAGCATCTGTAGAAGAGAGAAACGCTGAAGTCCAGGTGGAGACGCAGGGATCGGCGGAGGGGAAACTGAATCAGAACAAACAGATTCTCTTGATCGACAGCTCATATCAGTGTCAGTTCTGCTCGACTAAATTCAGCACCTACTTCCAGCTAAAGTCTCACATGACCCAACACAAGAATGAACAGGTACAACATGGCATAAATGCCATGGCAAGAACATTTTGTCTCTATGCTACGCTTTTTCTGATCATGGCATAGGAACGGGTTCTAGCAATTCAAAATGTATCTGCGTCCATAAAAAAAAGATTTCTAATCAGCTTGAATTGTCCGACATCAATGCTGAAAATGCTTTGATTTGCATGTTAAAATATGTTGATCACATTTGTTGGTACTATGGCATTAGACTTGTGCTTTAAAGTCCCTGTGAACCGGAAGTAAAAACGATTGCAACTTCCGGTTCTTCCTTATTCTGACGCATTTCCGAGTGAAATGGAATTTCACAGGAGAAAATTAGTGGGCGTGGCTTATGTGTTTTTACAGTGAATTGATTAGATGTATAAAAACGCCTGTTGCATTTTGAAATGAAACTAGCAGCAGACTGACAGCTGAAGGGAGGAGTTAACGAATGCTCCGCCCAAGCCGTCTCATTTATGTCATTTGAGATGGATCGTCATTTCAGGGCCGACGTGCATTTTATGATTATAAGATTATGTGGGGAACATGAATTTTAAATGTCCCACATTGATAAGCTATTTACTATAAACGCTGCAATATTTCATAAAAAAATAAGAATTGTCATTTTTATATTCACTGGGACTTTAAAAAGAAGATTGCTATACAAACCTGCTTAATTATATAATATTCTGATATGCAGTAATTAATACTATAAAATATTGCAAAAAATATTTAAAAACGCAAATAAATACATGTATAATAATAAATAAATAAAATAAACCAAATACATTTAATACATTTTTATATGTTTAGAAATTAGGGCTGTTCCACCATTGGTCACATCCAGAATAAAAGTTTTAGTTTACATAATATACATCTGTACACTTTGCATATAACACATTTTTGTATTTATAAACACATACACATGCATGCTGAATTAAAAAATGTATAAATGTTTATATTCTGTATATAATTGAAATTATATCTAAATAGATGTATGTGAATGTGTTTATAAATAGAACATTTGTACGTAGAGTGCACAGATATGTATATTATGTAAACACAAGACTTTATTCTGGAAGCGATCAATCTTGATTATTTGTGGAACAGCCCCATTAGACCTGTAAAATTTCAGTTGTTGTTTACAAGAAATGATTGACACACCCGCTGTCTTCATCGCCCTGTTCCAGTATGCACATTTACACTAAAATGTTTTCACATGATTGACATTGTCAGGTTTATCGCTGTGTGGTGAAGAGCTGCTCGCAGACGTTTCAGAAGTTAGATCCGTTTCTGGAGCACATTCAAACGCATCAGGAGCAGCTGACGTACCGCTGTCATCAGTGTGGGAAAGTCTTTCCATCGCTGTTTGAACTGGGATTACACCAGTACTCCCACAGCTTCAGTCCACAGCAGAACCAGCGCAAAGAGACCAACTATTACAGGTGAGAATCACACCGCTGCTGTTCACTCAATCAGATCTACTGTATGAACTGAAGGTGTGTGTGTGTTTTTGGTCTGTCCAGATGTATTAAGTGTCAGAGTAAATATTCCACACAAGAAGCTCTGGAGCAACATCTGCTGAACGCCACTCACAACTACCCCTGTACTCACTGTCAGAAGGTCTGAAAATACATCACTGATTTCATCATTTTCTGCTTATAGACGGTTTCAGCAGCCACAACGTTATGTGGCCCAAACTTATCTCCTCAAAGAATCAATAACTGTTGAGTAGTTTTAATTTAATTGGATTTAACACAATCAAAATATTAATATGAATATAAATTTAATCTAAAATAAATCATTATAGTTTAACCAAACACCGATCGCAAGTTAACTTCAGGCTGATGAAACTGTCTATGGCCCAATTCACATTTTGCTTCTAAAACCGTGTGGAAACCGCGTGCCGCGCCTCTTTTGGTGCTTTTCCTCTGCATGGTACCGTCAGGTTTGGTACAACTCGGCTCAGTTCATTTCACTTCGGCTCACTTTGCTCTTCCACAGCAGTTTAGCAGCGCTTCAAAGTGGATGGGGATTATAAACCTATTGGCATTGTTGCACCACCTCCACTGCTGTAGTGAACGTGACAAACACACTCACAACACAGGAGTAATGCGGATGGCCTATCGACAGCGGATGGCAGCAAAACAAAATAACAATAAAATACCAGAGAGTTTGTGAAATCTTAAGAAAAGAGCAGATAACAATCATTTGGTTTAATCGACAGCGCACGAGCGTAAGCTAAAGTAGCATTTAGCATTGAGTTAAGGGTCTTGATCTCTATTTTACTGTCACAGAGCATAAAACTAAATGCCAATATTACGTTTGCATATTTATTTGTTGCAAATCCAATGACATTGGTAATGATTCTCTCTGCCCAATCCCTGATATGTGTGTAAACACGTCACATTTTGGTATTGGTACAGTACACTTGGAACCTCAACTGAGGTGGAACTAAAAAAGTATCAGGTACTAGGTACTGTACCCTATGGAAAACCTTCCAAAAGTGAGCTGTACCGCACCATACTGTGCAGTACTATGCAGTGGAAAAGCGCCATTTCTCTTCGCATGTAGCACTCTGAAAAGTTGAACTATTTCCATCTCGACGCGGCGCCTACATTAAAAATAACGAATATGCGCGCGGAAAAAACGCAAAATGTGAATCGGGCCTATAACTCTTGAAACTGTGATCCCTTCGCTCTTTTGACTAAAAATAGGGCTGCAGTGCACTGTATCATAGAAAATGTCTAATTCAGTAACTTGCTAATTAACTAAGCATGCAAGATGTGAAAAGATAATGCTTAAAAATGTCAACTCAATAATCAACAAATTTAATCAATAGATTTGAAAAGTTAAAAAAATTATATAACAAACACGCGCTGCGTCCCAATTGGCCTACTTATACTATGGCCTTAAAGTATGTAGTGTTTTTGTTATAGAATAGTATATACAATATTGCGTAGCAAAACTGTATGCGCGCACATGGACATAACACCACGAAACAGAAGAGGCTGTTGTTGCCTAGACGACACTGTGATCCTTAACTGTCACGAACATCAAAATACATCTCTTCCTTGCATTTAAGTGTTTATTCAGCTATTATTTTGTATGTAATCTTTACTGTATTCTTACACTTATTTTAATTTGTTTAATTGTATTAATGCAGTGCAGCGTCACTAAACTCCGCCCTCTCGCGGTGAGTAGTGGGTAATACCAGCAGTTAAGTGTCCATGAATTCGTACCTTGAATATCAGGAGACTATGATTTGGGACATACTAATTCTATTTTGTAATATTATTAAGAACAGATTGTATGCGAATCGGGACACAGCTATGTTTTATATTCTTTCTGGGAAAAGAAAGAATCTCTGCATTTACTTAACATGTAAATAAAACTTCGTACGTATATACATAACCTTTTGAAATCATGAAGTTATTGATATTCACAATGCAATATGCATTTTTGCTATAAGTCAATTATTTCGATATATTAAAAAGAAAATAATTTTTAAGGTCTTCGCACATACAGAAAACATACAGAAATTTTCGTATGCGTTTTTTTCATATTTGGCACTCGTTTGTACGGTGTCTCTGAATTGTCAAAACGCCTCTCAAAATGCTTGCTACGGATCCGAAAATCACAGAAAATCGAAACCCAGTGCAAATTTTTTTTATGTGATTGACAAAACAAGAGGTCGTATTTAATTTTTAAAGTGCCGAAATTTCGGATGCAAATTTTGTGCAATGGGCTTTACCGCAAACCGTTTGATTTGACCTGTCAGTTAAGATTTTGCATTAAATTTCATTTTGATGTTATTTTACTTTAACCCACTTAAAAAAAGTAAGTGAAGTAACATGCACATTTATATTTCAAACCGTGATAGATTGTAGCTTTATTGACATGTATTTTCCTTAGCTTTCGGTGTGTTCTTACATCTCCGTCTCTGTGATTTCTCAGGTGTTTCCCTGCGAGCGCTATTTCCGCCGCCATCTGGTCACTCACGGTGCGGGAGGGAAATTTAAATGTCACATCTGTAAGAAGTTCTTCAAAACCGAGCACTACCTCAAACTCCACACGCAGATCCACTCAGGTACCTTAAATACAAAAACAACGAACCAATGCTGTCGAAAGGATGAACTAGTTTAACATGTGTGCTGTCGGTGTTGTTCGTTCTCTTGACAGGAGAGAAACCGTTTAAATGTTCGTTGTGTGAGGCCACGTTCAACAGAAAAGATAAAGTCAAGAGACACATGTTGATTCACGAGCCCTTCAAGAAATACAAATGTCCCTTCAGGTGAGCGATGGACCGATAATATCATCACGACTGTGAATTCTCAGTTTTCTTCATGTTTGTGTTTTTATTTGTGTGGTGTCAGGACTCATGTGGGCTGCACCAAAGAATTCAACAGACCAGACAAACTGAAAGCTCATATTCTCTCTCATTCAGGTGAGAATATGATTTTCTCCAAAAATACCATGGTTTTACTACAGTTACTACTTTAATCATGACATAAAAGTAAAATAAAATAAAAAAACTACTACAATTTTACTGTAATAAAACCGTGGTTAGTTTTTCAATAGATTTGGTTGTCAGCATCATGCCGGTTGAAGTATTAATAGCTGACATTATTTGTATATATTTCATTTCTCGAAATAATGTCAAATTACTACAAGCAAAACTGAACTATTGCTTTGTGAACTTTGTATCTCCATGTACAGTAAATAAAGACATCCCCGTCTGTCTCTCTCTCAGGTATTAAACCGTACAAGTGTCAGTTCTGTCAGAAGTCATTCAGTCGTCGTGCACACATGCTGGAACATCAGCGCTCGCACACGGATAATTACCGTTACCGCTGTTCCTCCTGTAACAAAGGCTTCACCCGGCAGAAATACTACAGAGATCACAAGTGTCCGCTGGCAGGAGCCGCGGAGAGGCAGGGACACGGGGACGACACTGAGGGTACAGAAACATCCTAGATTGTCAAATTCATCATCGTGTCTAATTGATCTTCTCAGAGGGCTTGTGTTCTCCATCCTCAGGAACAGCGGACGGATCTCCTGCCGCCGAGCCTGATGAACACGGAGAGAACACCGAGGAAGAGGATGGAGAGAAGCAGATGAGAGAGGAGGACGGGGGCGCGGCTGATGATTTGGAGGGCGGGGCCGGGCTGGATCCCATGCAGGAGGAGGGCGGAGCCGTGGGGCTGCTGTCTGAACCCATGTGCTTTCAGACGGTGGACGGATGAAAAACACATCCATGAATGATTTGCTGGCACAAAGGTTTAGTATAAAGAGATATTGAAAATGACTTGTGCAGGTAGTGTCCCAGCTGAAGATCTGTACTGGATAGAACAGAATTGAAGGACGTCTTGTGTATGAATCCTGAGCAGGCGGAGCTTCGTTACCATCAGGCACCAATAGAATCTTTGACGTCATCTTGACGGTGCAGTCAGTGATGTTTTCTGACATTGTCAAAGTGTGAAATGATTGTTTATCCTTTAATGTGTTTTATATTAAAACGTTTAATTATTTTCTGTTCTTTGCATTTGATGCAATGACGTCAGAGAGTGTAACTGCATCTTTTGGATACGGTTTGAAAATAAATTGAATTTCTGCAGCGTCTTACAATCCAAATCTTTCGTTTACTTTAAATGTCATTTATTTGAATTCTAAAGAAGAAGTTATCTGCACTGTTAATGTGAACATGAAATAGTCCTGTGTAAAAGTCGAATGCTTAGAAGTGTCTGTGCATTACAAACTTCAACTGGTTTGCAAAAAACTGCAAAGGCGAAACATGTTCAACATAATTATTTATTCAACTGATGAGCATCTCTTACACATTTTACTATACATACAAATCAAGTCTAGTAAATCATGTCCGAAACAACCCTGAAAGCGGTCGCTTCTGCTTAATACTAAAATCATTTTTGATGTTGTTTTAATCTAACAGAGAAGAGCAAGTATTCACAGCATGTACAGTTTTCAGTTCATTTACAGTACAGCGGGAAAGAGGTTTCGTTTACACGGATCAGTAGAAAGAATGACAGATGTCACATTATCAACCGTCTTCCCAGGATTTCATAAGTCCTTATATTGTTATGGGTTTACATAAATATTAAGAAGTTATATTCTGAAAATGAAAAAGATCCTGAACAGTCATTCACGTGACGGTATTTCCCACAATGCACTTCTGATCGGGGCCGCACCAGTGGTTTAGACTCTGACAGAAAAGACAGAAAGAGATCTTCACAATTTTTCAGAAGATGCCCTATAGAACTAGGGTCTCGATTTGAATAAATACTGAACTCTGAGACCCCTCCAAACTCACATTATTAGTTGAGGGTTTTATAGTCAGTGTCACAGTCAACTGTCAAATCGAGCTCCTGCAATCATTCTAAAATCCTCTTAATAAATCTTGTGATATAAACAGGACTTGATTTTCCTTATCAAAGCTCTAATGTGAAGAACGCTCACTTCTGAAAAATAAAGCGTGGCATCTTCTGCCATTTAAACGGAGCTACGCTTTCTTATCACTGTGCTGAATGCCAGTTTTCTGGATGCCAGTGGAAATAAAGGCACAAGGAGAACATATAAACACATTCACACAGCTCTCACACTTATATGTGTTGCACACGTATTCAATCTCATCCATACCATTCTTCTCATTTCACGGGTAATGCAGAAATGAATACCAAGTGACAGGCGAGTGTACGAAACCCACTTTCCCATAATGCACACGTGTGCTGCATCATCGAGGGATGAATGTTGGTCTCACAAACACACATATATCGGCTTTATAACCCGAGTTCGTGAGTCCGTCCTCTCTGTCTGTGTGTGTTTTACTCCTGTCCAAAACCTTCCGTCTCCTCGATGGCGAACATGAGCTTCTCCTTCATCTGCTCGTAACTTCTGTACGTTGGCAGGTCCAGACGATTGAAACTACAGCAACACAAAGAGACCAATGGGATCGTAACATGTCACATGAAAAGTCTTGACTCGAAGCACAATAGCTGATGTGTATTATAAAGCTATGCAACTAGGGATGTAACGATTCACTCAGCTCGCGATGCGATTCACGATTCTGATCTCACGGTGAGATTTATCATTTTTACAAAATGAGTTGAAACAATTGGAAATGAACAACTTCCCTTGCATTATTTCATAAATGTTTCACGTTTCTTTGTATGGTAAAATTATGTTTTATTAAAAAAAACAAAGCTAATCTGCAATTTTAAAACAAATGTATAATACAAAAAGTCTCTTTAATATAAACAAACTAATACTGTCAGTGCTTTTTCTATGATTTTTTTGCATTTAAGAAATATCTGTATGTCCATATTTAGGTTTGCAGTGAACATGGCGGCCCCTGCTGTTCGAAACATGTATTGCGATTAAGTTCACACCTCAACCGATTCGAATCATCACACATTATAATCGATTTTCAACCGCCTCACAGTGAATCGTTTCATCCTTATTTGCAACCAGTGAAGTTTCACTAAGCATACAGCAAAATAACAGAAACGAGATGGACACGTTAATATAATATATACAAAAGTGACGAATAAATCAGATTTATGTATAATCAATAGTTTTAAATGTTCAGAGAGATTTACCACGTGTGACTCCGGGGAAGCCAGTTCTCCTTGCCGACCTTCTCGATGCAGAACTTCTGCGGCCCATTACTGCCTGTAAACAAACACCGTCACAAACACATCAGCCTTAAAACCTGAGCAGATCTTCACTTCAAAAAACGAAATCGTAATGAACATCAACAGTGTTAAACACTGAGAGAGAGAGAGAGAGAGAGAGACTCACCCATCAGATCAGCAAAACCTCCAACAGGCAGACGACAGGTACCAGTAACAAACTGCAGGAGTCTCATACGCTTCTCGTTGTCCATCTCTTTAATAAACTACAAAGAGAGAATGAGAGAAAATGACATTTAAAAAAAATTGTCAGTTCTGGTCCTCGATTCTGATTGGTTGAGCCGCATTCTGAGCCGTTATAAAATACCCGATTTGTAACTGCTGACGCTTCACATAGTGTCACCGTGACACTGTTGTTACGTCTGTGTTTCTTAGCCCCTTTACACATATCACCGTGTCTACACCTGATGGCTTGTATGGCTGTCACTATTTTTAAGTCATCGTATCATCGCAATTATTTGAAATTATGGCGATTACTTCAAATAACCGCAATTAATGTGAATCCTTTGAAAACGAGTGATCTGCAGGATCTGCTGCATTTTACATCCACTGTTCTTGATCTGCTCTCACGGTTACATTCAAATGACATTTCTCCATTGTTTGAGTTGTATCAGTTTTGTGTTGATTTTTTGCATCTACACAGCAAGACCCTCATATCTAGTTTTAGTGCTCAAGACTCAAGTCTTCTCTATTAAAGGGGTCACACGGCGCGAATACGTGTTTTTCTGTGTGTTATAAGTTGCCCATGCATGTATTAGATACGTAAAATTTCTAAAGTGTGGGAACAAAAGATCCGTTCTATCTATAAGCGAATGCTCACCCAGACCTGCCTGAAACACCTCGTGTAACCACACCCCCACAAATCTACATCAGTTGGTGGTATGATGTGACTAAAACGGCCCAAATGTACACGCAAGTAAGGTGGTGCACCTGTCTGTACAATTGAAGAGGAACCTGATGTTCCAAATATGGTAAAAGGCGTTACATTTCCGTCACACGCTTGCAGTATTCGACCAATCACTACACACTGGTTAACTGGCCAATCATAGCACACCTCGCTTTTCAGAGCCATGAGCTTTGTTAAAATAGCATGTTTCAGAGAGATGGAGCAAAGAGGAGATACAAACATGCACGATATGTGGAAAATACTGCAATTTTGAATCTTAAATTGTGTATACACATTACATTAGATCTAAAACAAATGATAACATATTAACATAATACAAATTACTATGAAAAGTGAATGGGAGCCAATTTTGAAGTGAACTACTCCTTTAAGGTCACTTTATAGTAAATAATTTTAGTTATTTGCAAAATTTTCACATTTCTAAAGTATATCTCTTCTTCATTTAATAAATTATTTGTCATTAATAGTTATTTTCAAAGCCATAAAACGGACAATTAATCATCAGCCATATTCCATCATCGTGACCGCCCTAATGGCTTGTTTTAATGGGACGCGCCGCCGCATCCAGTGTGGACAAAATTATAATGGGTTCAACGGAGTTCTATTATCTTTTGTCGTGGTGTAAGGAATAAATGTTTAACAAAAGTACTAAGCCCAGCGAAGCATTAGGCTATATTGCATTTTTATATAGTATTTACTATATATGGTGCTACGCACTAAAGCCTAATGCTTCACCGGGCTTATTGCTTTGTTTTACACACTCATGATGTCACACAATGCCCCTTTATAGCAACAAATCATTTCAACAGACACAAGATCATTTGTGTCTTTATATTACATCAAAGATCAACTTAACGTCTGGATTTCACTAAATAAAAAATACATCAATTCTAAGCTAAACTATTTGATTTGACCACGTATCATAAATTCCTATTTTAAGTTTGATCTAACACAACATTTAAACGTTGACACCAAACTCAATCTCTCAAAGAAAGAGAGACGAGAGACAGAGAGAAAGAGAGAGAGATGATGAAGACTTTGTTAAAGAAGATGAAGGTTGTGTTACCTGCCAGAACCAGATGATCTGTTTACTGTTGCATGTGTAATGTCTGTAAATGGTGTTCTTCTGCCAGTCGCTCAAATCAATTTCCTGCATTCCACACAACATCACCTACAACAAACAGAACTCTGTTACAGAACCCACACTGTGTTTTATGTGATGTGAAGTTTCTTAAACAATCAATGGGACAGACACGGCAGTATATCTCATCACCTCCAGCTCTTTGGCATCAAAATACTGCAGATACTGCTGAGGAAGAACTTCATTGAAACCCTCGAAGAACGCTTGAGTCTGTTCCTCAACTCCACGAGACAACCTCCATTCTGCTACCAGTCTGAACACACACAGAACAGACATTACACACCAGACCACAGTGAGAAAGAGCCATGTGTGTTTCATTATGAGACAGAGGCTGACCTGATGTACTCTTCCTTGTTCTCCTCCGTCACCTGGATGTTCCCTCCATCCGGCTTTAGATCGTGAGTCGTCACCTCACCCAGAATCTCCTTATCCACCGAGAAAAACATCTCCAGCCCACACTCCTCAATGTTGTTATCCCTATAACACACACACAAGTTATTGTACCTTTGACACAAACACAAATTGAAGTTGTAATTAACTAGATTAATACAAAACAAAGTAAACAGACTTGATCCAGATGAGTGAGTTGTAGAACTCCGGGTCGATAGACTCCAGATCTTTCAGAGCCAAAGGCTTGTTCAAGATCCGCTTGTAAAACGGCAAAGAGAAGCCTGTGTCGATGAACTTCCCGTGAAACAAAGCCTAGAGGAATCACACAGATGGATATAATCCCATTTCTGACACTATCATGTTTAAAGTCACCATGAACCGAAAGTTGCGATCGTTTTAACTTGTAATCGCATTTGTGAGTAAGCTTTATGTTATCCTGATCTTTATCCTTATTTTTTTCCACACACAGTCTTTATGAAATGCAATCTTCCAATGACCAAACAGGGAAATGTTACCATGGCGATGAAACGGCCGATGAACTTGAAATATTTGAGGTGGTCTGGGTTGATGGAGGAGGCGGGGTTTATCTGGAGGCAGTAGTTGTCCTTTCCCGCATACTCAAACAGACAGTACATGGGGTTCAGCACCTCGTGGGATAACAAGAAGAACCATTCCCTGCACGAAAAAATAAAAGATTACAGACTGAAAAACACTACAGTTTTGAGTAACTGCTCTTTATTTTCTTTAATAGTGAACCTGCCTGGCCACGCCCCCATAATCAAGCCCCTCCTCTCCAGGGAAGATGATCCACAGTCTCCGGCGGAGATCTTGCGCGTTGAAGCTCATGATCTGCAGAGAGAGAGAGAGGACGATCTTTTCACCGGTCTGATTCACCAGAGGTCACAGATTCAGAGTTCAATAATGAATCAAACCTGCTGGAACGAGTCTTCAAACAGAGTCTTACGGGTGACTGTGATCTTAATGTGCTGCGGCATTGCCAATTGCTATGATGACATAAAACAAATAAACAACATTGTTTTTCAGAAAAGCTTTCCAAAGAAATAAAATAGAAAATCAAAGACATTGATAATGACAAGACTCACCTGACACCAGAATCTGAAGTACTGAACTTTGGCTTTGAAGTCTCTAACGTATGTGATCTGAGGACCGTTCTCACTGAAACACAGCAAAAAAAATCCTTCATTACAAAACCAGAATCTAATCTGTCCAATAAACTACTTATTCAGTTCGATAATCAATCATTTAAAATTTCACCATCAAATGTGAAACATTTCAGAAGTACAAGATGGTTTCTAATAATGCAACACTGTAAAGAGAAAACATTTAGATCAGAATCTGCAAGACAAAAAAACCCTGTATGAGTTTCTTTCTCCTTCAGAACCCAAAAGAAGATATTTTGAAGAATGCTGATAACCAAACAACACTGAATTCCATTAACTTCCATTATATGAACACAAAACCACTGAACATTTCTCGAATTATCTTCTTTTGTGTTCCACTGATGAAAGAGTCACATACCAACCACATGAGGAGAATAAATCATAACAGAATTTTTCGTTTATGCCAAATAAAATATGCTCCTTGAGCTTTTATTATGAAACAGGAACACTGAGTTCATATGTTTTGGGTGGGTTTGGGCTGATTCTTGGATATTTTCACATCAACAGCAGCAGGTCTTTAACACTCCTGTGACGTCTGGATCATTATGTGTATCATGAAAACACTTCATGTGGATGAATAAAAGCATGGGCTGACTCAACAGTGACGCACAGGTGTGTTGTGTTTCCTTGAGCAGTTTCACAAACAAAACTGGTTTTTCCTGCTACTCGTCTGATAACTCGCAGTGTGTTTGTGTGTCATGTAACACACGCTGGCTGTCTGAAAGACATCTGAGTGACTCAAAGCTCAGATCAATCCAGAATCGTCCAGCAAATAATTCACGAAATTCATCATCCTACAAGTGTTACATCAGAGGAGTCATGACATCATCATGTGACACAGAAGACCGTCGCTGCTGCTACTGATGACATCATCACGTGGCACTGAAGACCCGCACTGCGGATGACCTCAAGCCATGATAAATCTCAGTCTAGAGTTGGCAGACTGAGAGGGTGTGTGTGTGTGTGTGTCAGGTGCTTTCCACTCACAGAGAGGATTTTCCAGTCCGCGGGTCGATGTAGGTGGTGGTTCTCCGAGTGTGATCTACGAAGTAGGGAATGCCGTCGACAGTGAACCTCATCTCCCATCCCTCTGGCAGAGGCTTGTCATTTAGCAGACTGCAAAGAGAAACCTTCATAAGAGTCTGTTTATTAAAGCATCACTCACTCACACATCTTGTGCCCCGGGAGACCCGAGGAGTCGAGTAATTGATCCAACTGAAAACAGTTCTGACCCTTGAGTGCGCGGATCCTCCCACTGCGTTGCCCGGGTCGGGTGATGAACGTAGTAAACTCTTCCAGTAGAGTCTGTTCTCTTTTCTGAGAGAGAGAGACAAAGGAGGAAAGAAAATCAAGATGACATTAGGAAATAATGAAAGCGAGATGTGATTAAACCTTTGCAAACTTCCAGAGCTATTTTCAGCGGACGAGACATTTTCAGCAGCTGGTTTACTCAGACGGAGCGCTTCTCATTTGTTAAATGGGGACACTGAAGGATGTGTGGCTAATTTTAGTCGCAGGTGCAGATAATAAGGTTAGCAGAGTAATAAAAGTGTGTGTGCTAAAGAAAGAGTCTGTATCTCACCCCATCCATGTGGCAGAGGACCCAGAGGATCAAACTCTTTATTCTGATTAGCTGAGCCCTGCTCCTGTACCTACACAACAACACAGTTTATTCATTCATCCTGTACTGCTTTACTGTTCTTTAACAAGATAACACACTGGCAGACATACAAACAGTTGGTATAATATAACATAATAAATGGAAATACCATATGCAAATAGTAGCCTTGTTTACACAAAACACTGTCATTTTATTTATATAGCACTTTTCAGTGTGGATTTTTCCAAAGCAGCTTTACAGGAGAAAAACAGAAAAACGCTGAAAAGGTCAAACAGTTCATGGTGTTTGTAGAACAAGCAAGATCATTCTAATAATTAATATCTAATATCAGCAGTCTCCCGGTGAGCAAGACGGCCATTTGGCGAGGAACACAAACTCCAATAATAGATAAATGGAGAAAAAAAACCTCTGTAGAAATCAGACTCAGCCGCACTCACTTTGATTCTAAGCTACTGTGTCAATGTTTGTGAAGAATAGAGAGAGCTTATTAGTTGTGATTTTTTCATTTGTTGAAACTGTTTAGGTCTAATTTGGTCTATTTTGTGAATGATATCAGACAACAGAGGAATGTTATAAACAGGGAAAATAGTAATGACATAATGTCACTGAGTGCAGCTATAACTACAAACTGATGTCATGTGATGTAAGTTTAGCGTTAAATACTAATCATTGTTAATTTAGCATTAATGTGATAAATGTGTCCATCTCTGCTCTTGGTTGGGGATGGAATTGCCTGAGCTGGACCTGGGAAGGTCAAATTTGTGCACTCTGTTCTTCTTTTAGTATTTAAGGTATGTTTTTCTCACATCAAAAATAAAATGAAACAAAATAATAAAAAGTAAAATAAAATAACAAAAAATAAAAATAAATAAACAAAGTAAACAAAATTTTTAATAATAAGTTTAAAATAGAATTACAAAAACAAAAATAAATAAAACTGTATTGCAATAAAATTAAATATAAACTATAGTGAAAAAAAATCAATAAAATAAAGTCAATTAAATTTTTATTAAATGACAAAAATTAAAAATTAATGTAAATTGAAAGAAAAAATTAAGTAAAATAAAAGAATGTAAAATAAAATAATTTTAGCCTCAGAATTTGCGACAGACCAATCAGAATTCCAGAGATCAGTGTAATAATGTAATATATAAATATAATTTCCTCACCCCAAATATGAATCTCTGGTTGAACTGTTGCATGGCTCCCTGCAGCTGACTGCGCTGGTGCTGCCATTGCTCATAGTTACGCACTGTCTCCATGGTGGGCCGCTGCCACGTGGTGCTTCTGGTGATGTGGTCCACAAAGTAAACCCGACCCATAGGGTCCACCCGCCTCTCCCAACTGCAAAAGAGCCAGAGATGAGTCTCAAGGTTCCGTTCATAAAAAAAAACTGCATGCCACCTCAAGATGATCATTTTTTTCCTAAAACCATAATGCATTTCACAAAACTGCACCGAAAGCTATTTCACCCCAAGAAATACATCAGGGCTGTAAGAGATATGGAAATCATTGAAATATTGCAAATGTGCATATCGCAAGGGTTCAAACCCCTTAACACACACATCACATAGATGAAGCATATTTTTTAAGGGCCGTGTGATTCTTACCCTGCTGGTAAAGCCTCTGGTCTCTCCCATGTCGTCCTCTTTTCAACATGATCGACAAAATACATACGACCGGTCTGATCAACACGCTGCTCCCAACTACACACACAGATGACACAACGTCACAAACATGATGACCTCCAGCTTTATTATTAATAATACAGATTATAGCACTATGGCAAAATCCAAAATCCAAATAATCGCTTATATATATTTCAATCATTTGTCATATTTACCCCGGTGGCATAGGTCCAGGGGTGACCACGCTGGGAATCCTGCTGGGGGCAGGGGCAACACTGCGGGCTGTTCTACCCGGCTGCTCTTGAGTAGGGGCCGCACTCGAGTCTGAGGCTCCGCCCCCTGGTGGGTTACGAACCGGAGTGTCCGAACGGGACGAATCGCTGCCGTCAGGACATGAGCCAGTAGAGAGAGCTGGAAATAGAAAACATCCCTAATGTAAGATTACAAACGTTCTCCGAACACGACTGACCAAACGTGACAGCACGTGCATGTCACCTGGAGAAGACGAGGGCCTACGTGGGGCTATAGGCGGCGGTCGAGAGGGTCTCGGGGGTCGTGACCCTCTGGCGGGCCGCGAGGGCGAGTCCATTCCGTTGACCTGTCCGTTTGGGGCGGACGGACGTTCTGAAGCATCTCTCACTGATGGGGATGCATCTCTGCTCCTACACAGAGAATCAGACGTGAGTCATGACATTAGACAAACAATGCAATAAGCAAGGGTTTGAGGTGTGGCTAGGACGGTTAAGATAGACCACAGAGATAATGCCGTTCATATTAATGTGAACTCCCTCATTTCTTTCTCTGTGAGAAGAATGCATGTGTACCTCTGACTAGAGTCGTCCATAGGTTCCGATTCCCCATTTAAAGTGCCTAGAAAACAAACAGTGACGTGAATAACTTGATGAAGCGTACATGCGAGACAGAACATGACAGAGACTGACTTTGGTTGTTGGCCTCCGCTGACAGGAACACCTCTGGATCCACCTGCAGGCCGTCTAAACACACGCACAGATCGCCAACAATATCAGTCTGCTCTCTGTCTGCGCAGAGCTGCATCGACTGCACAACTTCGCAGACTGATGGAGAATAACAAAAACAAGAGAGAGGTGCTTGAGAAAATCTGTTTGTGTTCTGAATGTTGAGTTGCATAGACAGCGTCTGAGATGTGTCTAACACACACACACGCACACAGACAGACACACACCTATCAGCTGTTTAATTCAATTACACAGGATGTCATGTGACAGAATTTTAGCAACTTGTTTTTGTGTCTGATCTTTTTCTGAATTTTTATGTGCTAGGAATGTAGTCTTGTGACATTCTGTCTCCTGATGACCCCGGGCCATTATTATTGTTGAGACCTGTCTTCAGCTCTAACATCACAAAGTTCAATCAGATCATAGACACAAGGTCACATACATTCATTGGTTTCTTAAAACACAGTTTGTGAAAAACTAATAGCCTTAATAAAAAGTTACATCAGAGGAAAGCAGATTTTAATAATAAATAAACTCATGTCATTCAAGATTCTATTTAACGTAATGACACACACGTGAAGTTGTGTGACGAATGCACGTGTGTCCCAATGTTTTATTTGTAATTGTCAATATTTTGAATGCAGACTCTCAACAATACATACTGAAATATGATTATTTTAAAGGTGGGGTGCAACATTGTTGTATGCATTCTGACTTCTTTACACTGTTAAACGTGCTGTCTTCTCATGCTTGACATGGTCAACTTGTCAAAAAACGAGTTGGATGTGTGACGTAGTTATTCTGTGCTCGATACACTCCCCCAGTGTTCGTATAGGTTTCAGAGAGGTTTTTTTCGAGATAAAAGAGGAAGCCCACACGTCAACCCGTGAGAGCGGGAAAAAGAGCATGAGCGCACATCAACCAGCTGGAGCAAGAGAGAGCGCTGCGTTCATGAAGTTCAGCTGTGTTTGTTTGCTCACTGCATTTCGCTGAGGACTGTTATATAAAGGGTGGATATAATGCTGGATTTGGAGAAAGATGCACGCGGTAAGTGAAACTGAGTCATATGTCTGTGCTTTGTTGCCAATCGGCGTGTCCGTGCAAAAGTTACATAACACAAACTTATAGGGAATCAACATTTAGAAGGGATCTTGCAATGACGATGTTTTGTGTGCTCTTGCTGTAGTCCCGCCCCCTGTCTCTTATAAATGTGATCAAACTAAAGACTCTTCGAAGATACGAAGTATGCAAGAAACTGCGTGTGTTACAATTGCTTTAAAAAGTATCTGTAATATAACCTTAGACGTGTTCTTGTGAGCTTCAGTTATTTTAATCAATATAACATACCTATAACTTATATATTGTCTTTCTTACACATGCCAATAAATTATAAAGAAGATGCAGATTCATAAGTGCAACAAAATAGATATTGTGAATATTATGCATTTGTGAATCATATTCTGTGAATATCCACACTGTCTATTCAAAACCTAGGATGTCCAAATTGCATTTTTTCAGGGAAATGGAAATTTGTTAAATGCTTACATATGGTGTTGTGAAATGGACAAGCATTGTTTATACTTTTCACTGGTTAGATATTTGCGAAACCCAGTGACACACATAAAGGAGCGCTAATAATGATGATTTCCGGGAAAAAACTAAAAATCACAAAATACCAAGATGCAGATTTCAGAAGGACAGCAGCGACGTGTTGATTAATTCAAACTCACTCTTCATGTCATTAGATTTGAGCGTCTCGCTGATATCGAGCGTGGCCACGCCCAGAAGAATGTCAGACTTCAGTGTCTGATGACTCCAAACACGGAAGATCAGTTTGCTGAACGGAGTGACAATCCTGACACACAAACACAACACAAATAACATTATAAACATACAACAGAAACCGTACAGAAGTCCAGTTCGATCTGATAAACGTGTCTCATCTGCTAAACAGAAATCGTCAGATCATCTCTAGAATCTACTCATGTCATTCATGTGTGTACCTCAAACAATCTGAACAAATCCTTTCAAATCAACTATGACAATAACACCGGTGACATCTGCTGTATAAAACCATGTGATGATATCATTCATGATTGTTTCTTTACAATCGCTTCACATTGAGAAGATAAAAGCCAATTGAAAGAGTGTGTGTGTTTGTTAAATAAAAGCAAACATGTCATTGGTGTGAATGAGAACTGAACACTTACACAGTGAGCGGCTGCTTCCATCGGGGTGAGTGTGTGTTCGTGCATTTCTCCGTCTTCTTGGACTGACCGTCCACAGACACCTCAACATACGGACTGGGACCGAACCAGTTCTTCTTATTATCCTTCAGTTTTGCCGAAATCACTGCATACACACAGATACAAACTTGTCAGACATAATGACACAAAGCTTTGCACAAACTCTATCTTCTCTTTGCTAAACCATTTATTCATAAGATGTTTTGATCTCATCGAGATCAAAACATACTGGTATTACAATATTTGTGGGAACATTTCATCCCCACATCGTAGGTTTACATGCAACACACAGCCTGGTGATAAAACATAATATGATATGATGGGTTCATTTGCAAAAACAGATAACTTATGTTTTTTCTTATTTTAAAAATCATGTTTTTGTTGTGTTTTAGTTATTATTACTTAATCAAAACAACCCAACTCCACTTTGACTGATGTTACTTGAAATAACATCAACAAAGTTATCTGTTTTTTGCAAATTACCTCTTTAATTCTAGACTAAACTTTACAGTAAATAAACCAGGCTATACGAACATTTCGAACATATCCATGAATATTTATAAAACACATGCAGACGTGTGTGCAGGTAACACACCTGTGATCTGAAGCTGTGCTTTCATAGGGAAGCCATTAGCCGGGCCCACTTTAGCTCCACCGCAGGCCATCGCATGAACTACAATGAGACCTGCAACAAAAACAAAAACATACAAAACTATAAAAACAGATAAAAACAACGCCTGATAAAAGATCTGAATCACCAATAAAAGACAGAAAATGAAAACCTGAAACTGTAAATCGACACATATCTTACATCAAGACTTGGGAAATGTGAAAGTGAAATACAAAGTTGTGCTTAAGGAAGTCGGCTGTTTACTTGTCTGAAGAAATTAAACCACACAAATGTCACAAGTGTTTAACTTTTGTTGTCTGGGAACTCAACGTTAACACAATGTGAAATCTGAATGAAACTGGAGATATTAAATAACTTTTTCAGCCGGTTCATTTACTTTGTTAAAGAGTAACAAGTAAAGTTTCCACTAATAAAAAAAACATCAAGTTGGCCAATTTTTACAAACAAGAACTTCTATGATGCAATAAGATTGATATTTTATGATATTTTCACAGTTATTTAATCTGAAAAACAAACACTTTCACATTCAGGAAAACATGTCTGTGCTATAGCTTACGTACGAGATGCCAAGATCAAAAAACAAATGAGATTTTCCTTTCATGGAACCCTTTGACTCATTAATAATAAAACCATGGATATGTATTCATAGTTGCCACACCTCAGCAATTGATTCATACATGTGTGGGTCGTTTACAAATATACAGTAAAAAGAAGAGAGTTAAAAAGGGGGTAACAAATATATTCTTTTATATATTTATTCTTATTATATAAAATAGCATAAGAGAGACAAACATCATAAAATCAAATGTAGATCCAAACTTTAGACTATTCAAATGCACTACAAACATTATTCAAATGTAAAATTGACCACACATTTAATATGATCACATTCTCTAGTCTGAACCTTCATTTAATAAAGTTCATGGATCACATCATCTGGGTCTGATAACTTCTCAAGTCCCGCCACAAAGATTCATTCAAAATCACACAAAATGTCACGGAACGCTGGTGGTTAGGGGAGAGATATCAGTGAGATCCGAGAAAACTTTCACTTGAGCTGATCTGTGGCTCGGTTAATAATTCATCACCGATCGTGTGTCGGGCCACAATAAACAGCCAGCAGGCCAAACCCAGGGACACATATAAACACGCAAAACCACAGAAGCTAAACACTTTTATCACATCTTTGAGCTTCCAGATGAGCAGTCATAACATTAACACACACACCTGAACTCAGAAAACTAAAGAGACAATCACATTGTCTCTAACAGGGGATGTAAGGCACCAAAGACATCAAAACACTCAACTCAACTATAAAACTCAGTAATTTATATTCAAATAAAAGTCATATTAAACCAACTACATTTTTTACTAAAAATACCATGGTTAAACTATGGTTATTGTGGTGCGACAATGGTAAATCTGTGGTTACTATAAAAGCTGCTACAGTACAGTATAATTACAAGGTTTTTCATTTTATGGCATTATCATAGTACATGACAAAGAAATCACGGTATAACCTCGGCTCAAACTTCCCAAGTCAATATGTTAAATCGTTGGTGTCTCCACCTGTTGACAAAGTGATGATGGGATGGAGATCATCTGTACTACACAACATCTCCATTATCTCATCCACAACACTGACACACATCACAAACATGTCAAAGCTCACGGTCAGGGTCTGACTTACACACCTTTACAATAAACACTTCCATACATCCTCATTAAATATGATGAATGCTTACAAAAACCTACTTTATAGATTCCTATAAAAATCTGGCACTTGGGTTTAATGAAAATCACATTCAATATATCTTTGACACTGTATGCTTTTAGACATAAAGTAGTCGACAATGCCATTGTACAGTGATCGTATTAGACAGTTACGTCATGGCTTTTTTGTGGAAATACAGATTAATTTAATACCATTTGGTGATAATACCATGTGACATATTGTGGTGTTTAAATCATGAAATTAAATCAATTTCTGTATGTGATGACGGGTGACTTTAGTAAACATTCCCTATGGTACTTTTGCAATAATGCTTTCTTTGCCAAACTTATAAAAACCTTCTTTTGGAATATTAATCGTGGTTTTATTATAGTAAAAGTGAAGCAATCATGGTATTTCGGCAGATTGATGATCACTTGCATAGCATAGATTTAGTACATAAAACTTATATATGATTACGGTTATTGTGGTGAGATCATTGTAACAACGGTCTTACTCCAAATAAAACCAAATAACTTTGGTTATTATAGTTCACCAATGGTTAACTTTCGTAAGGGTTTCTTTGCCAAAGTTGTACAAAATGTACCCTGGTCATCATATGTGTGGTTTCTCCCACAATGCCATAGTGAGCAAATTCATACAGACAAACAAGTAAAAACCTTTGTCATTGTTTACTATGGTCTCACAGTACTATATTACCTACGAAACTATGTTTTCTACAGTTCATTTAAATAAGGTTCTCGAAATACCTGTTCAACTGGGAAACATTCAAATGATCAAAACCAAAACCAAGACACGAAGAAGTTCATGTCTGTCTGAACATCTGAGTCTGATAATAACATGTCACGTGTGTACGGGCTGATATGAAAGAATCGTAATAATCATGTAAACTAGAGATACACCTTTAGACAGATTAGAATAATAATCTGTATAATAATGGTTATTATAATATTTAAGACATGTATATGAGATTTACACCGTGAAAGTGATTGACCGAGCTGTCAACACGCGTCTCTCGCTGTCATTATACGGCAGTAATCCGCAACACAAACACATTTCTGGATCATTTATCTGTTTCTTACCCGAATCTGTCAGTGGGTCCGTGAAGACTTTGACGAAAATCCGAACCGGTCCGTCCTGAAATAGTTTATTAGAGAATTACGGAGCGACTCCGGCTAGGTTCGGGAAATGAACTTCCGCCATCTTCACGACAGTACGTCATCAAAGACGCTGTTCTGAAACTAGCCCTCCCACTACAACGTCTGTGTTCAGAAATCGGCCCTCCTTTGTCTTTTTGGAGACGCTGTATACTACACTTTTCTGTCTATTAATTTAAGAGCTGTGTAAACGTAAATTTCTATAGAAATATTTTTTTATTTAAAAAACTCGGTCCATTATAATCCATCTAAACGCGGAGATACGTAGCAGGTATCACGTGACATGACTACTTCCAGCAGCTCTCTTAACGCTAATTAAATACCTCATTTAAAACAGTACATATTATTAATAACACACAAACGCCTGATGTTAATTCATGCCCATTTCATCTCACAAATGTCAGTCTTGTCGTTCTACAGTCCCTCTGACAACTGTGATAAGATAATAGCGCGCGTACACACTACCACACCCACTAACTCACTCACTTACTCACAGAACGACAATCTTCTTTTGCTATGTACACATGCAATGTTGATAGTGCTAAGTATGCCGGTCAAAGTGTATTGTTTATGCTCATGTATTTTGCATGCATTTATTTATCAAATACATTTATGTAAATGATGTCCGATTCAACACAAGCAAGTCTTAAAAAGTGCTGATAGTACTGAGATGTAGCATCAGTATATAAATATGGACTACATTGGGTATGTTCAAATATTTAACACTTGTTTGAAGTTTAAACTTGTTAAACTTAGGTGAGATGCACGATATGTGACCGCCATCTACCGGTAAAATACATTAATAACACGGGCACACACGCACTTATTTACTGAATAGTTTTTAGTTATCACTAAGTGAGAAAACTGAGTGCATATGAATACATGGATTAAAAATTAAATAAAAGCGTATCACTTGATTTTACCCATAGCTACGGGTTGTTGCTGCATGTCGTGAAAATGAGTACAAATTATTATAAGAAATGTTTTTTAGTCACCGAACTTAAGTTGTTTATCTTGTTTTCCAAATATTCGGATATTTGCTTTTCAATACAGGTGGCATGATTACCTGTTAGCTGTATGAGTGTGTGTTAGTGCGCACTACTACGTGACGTTACGTTACAGTGATATCCTGAAGATCCTTCATAAACTTCCGACATGGTCCAGTCACGGAATTATGATTAATTAATCCACCCTTACAATTGTTGTTATAAATACATCATCTACCGTCCAACCACAGATCGCTCGTAACCATAAAAGGTAATAAATTAACAATAATTTTGTTTGAACTCTTTGCAAATGTCATGCGCAATGACAC
This sequence comes from Triplophysa dalaica, assembly GCF_015846415.1. Classification (NCBI taxonomy): domain Eukaryota; kingdom Metazoa; phylum Chordata; class Actinopteri; order Cypriniformes; family Nemacheilidae; genus Triplophysa; species Triplophysa dalaica. Next base: position 19,194,890 of record NC_079561.1, on the reverse strand, counting down.
GGGTTGTTACGGTAACGCATATGTGTCCGGAAATGATCGTGTAGTGAGGCATGTTGAATCGGTGCTCTCTGCTGGCGGACTGTAATGCTTCACTCTTCGGGTTTGGACGCGGGTCGGGTTTGATGGGCGATGGGTTTGATCGCTCGCGCGCGTAAAGAATGGTTCATCATCGGTATATTGCTCGTGATCACGTGCGCCAAGCTCGAGCCGTCCGTGGGGGTGAAAGGAGGTGAGACTGATAGAAATCTTACGGGTAATGTTAGACATCTGGTGTTGATAAAACTATTTAAAATAGTTTTCGACCATGATTACATAATAACATAATAAAGAATTACTTTATTCAAGCGAAACGGTTCTTGTTTTGGCTTCCTCTATAGTGGTCAAATGCATAAACAACTTAATTACAACTTAATTAGTTTTGTTAATAATTGTGGTGTTTGTTTTTGTGAAAACGGGTTTAGAATACGAGTTATTAATACGTTACAATTTCTGCCTTGATATTGTAAGCTTGATTAAGTGGGATGGCATCAGACTTTTGCATGCAAAGTTTAGTACATACGACATCATGTAAATAACATTACCACTGACTAGATCTGTTCGAAAGTGTGTATTGGATTTGATTAAATGTGTTATTTGGCCCAGATAAAGCTGGTTTATAGAGGCAGCAGGTTGATGGATGTGTTAAGCTCACCTGTGGTGACTGTAGTGACACGTTGCAACACCCGGATCTGAGAACAGTTTGCTTTAACACTGTCACTATGTTAAGTTCAAGACAGACTCTCCGTGTTTCAAAGGTTTGAAGATAGATGAGGAAATGCCTGGAACACCAAGTTGTCATCATAATACATAAGTAATCATAAATGATTATAATTATGAACATTTTCTCTGAGTTTGCTATAAATAAAAAGCAATGGTTACTGTAGTAAAATCATGGTGTTGTATAAAAATGATAACCAATCTTCCCAAAACATGGCTACTATATTTTAACTATATCAAACATTTTCAAAAGGAATTATCCTCTTTTAAGTTAATATCTGATGCAAAGCCTTATTCATTGCATTAAAAAGTCTGTTTGTCCTGTTCTCCTTCAGGTCCTCTTCGGCCAGAGTTCACCATTACCTATGTGGCAGTGTCTGTTATTTTCTTTAACAGTGGTTTATCTTTAAAAACAGAGGTGAGACTGATACCTCTTCAGGTATGTTTAGAGATGATCTATAGTGTTAAAATGAATCTCGCTCTCTCTTTCAGGAGTTAGCCAGCGCGTTAATGCACGTCAAGTTGCATTTCTTTGTCCAGACGTTCACACTTGTGTTTTTCCCCGTTGCCATTTGGCTCCTTCTTAAAGTTCTGGCGCTCACTGCGATCAACGTCTGGCTTCTGAAAGGGTACGTCTCTCTCTCTCTCTCTCTCTCTCTCTCTCTCTCTCTCTACCTGGTAAGTGCTCAACTGAATGGAGTCTGTGTTGATGAACTGCTCTCAGAGGTCCTCTGTGTGTTTAAGTCGTCACATTCAGCTGAAAGCCACACACATACACTCACAGAGTGGAAATACTCGAATTAGAAATAAAGAACAAATGGTGATTTTGTTTCATTGTCGTTGAACGTTGACACACATTTCCAGTTGTGTAATGACCCAGAGGGATCGACAGGGTGGGGTCGGTTTTTAACAAGAGCATTATGCATTTGCAGTGTGCAAATACAATGGAAAGTAAGAGAATTTTATGCTCAGTGAGTTTATTGGTCATTAAGGTGTGTGTGTGTGTGTGTGTCTCAGGTTGCAGACCGTTGCGTGTATGCCCCCTCCTGTCTCCTCGGCAGTCATTCTGACTAAAGCTGTGGGAGGAAATGAGGTAAAATATCACAGTAACTTTACAAACACATCTCATCAAAACATTTACACACTGCATCACAACTGTACAAACACAATCCATCTCAACTCTGCAGCAAAATATAGTGCACAGACCTTAAAGTTAAATCAGTTTAATATTGTCCTATTTTTGTTCTCTACAGGCTGCAGCCATTTTTAACTCTGCATTTGGGAGTTTCCTGGTAAGTGTGATCATATGGAGTATCAAGGTATCACAATGTAAGACTGAATGTGTGTGTCATGTGACCTGAGGGTTGTGTTCTCTGTCTGCAGGGGATTGTGGTCACTCCTCTACTTCTGCTGGTGTTTGTGAGGACAAACTTTTTTCTTTAATATCAGTAATGTTTAAAAGGAACACACACACCAATAAGCTGTGATATTGTGTTGTAACACTTATTGTATCTCTGGTCGGTGTGTGTGAAAATGTTTATTTATGATTTTATTGTGTGTAAGTGAAATCTTTCTTTATTCTATTGTGTGTGTGTGTGTGTTGGTGTAGTTGGGCTCCTCCTCGTCTGTCCCGTTCTCATCCATCTTCTCTCAGCTCTTCATGACTGTGGTCGTCCGCTCATAGTCGGTCAGGTGAGTGCGTGTGTAATGCTCATACAAGTGTGTGTGTGTGTGTGTGTGTAATGAAATCACATCTTTTGTTTTATTGAGATTTTGGAGCCATTCAAATCAAAGACATTTTGTCACAAGTTGTGACAACCAATGATGTTTGAATTCATAAATATAACAGATCTGTATTTTTATTTCATACAAAAATGTAATACAAAGTGCTTCACAGGTGATAAACAGCAAAATATTACAAATGACATTATATAATAATACAACAAATAAAGGAAATAAAAGAAAAAAGTAACAATTAAGACCAGAATTAAACAGATCTCTAACCACTTTTTTAGAATTTCAAATTTCTACACAACCGCGTAGGGAATTTCAAAAAATATGTTTTTAGCCTCTTTTTATAGTATAACATTTACATTTGGTCATTTGGCAGACGCTTTTATCCAAAGTGACTTACAGTGCACTTATTACAGGGACAATCCCCCTGGAGCAACATGGAGTAAAGTGTCTTGCTCAAGGACACACTGGTGGTGGCTGCTGGGATCGAACCAGCAATCTTTGATTTACCAGTTCAGTGTTTTAACCCACTAGACCACCATCTCACACTTAGTAAAAAAAAGTAAAAATATAAATACTTAGTATAAATACAATTCCACATTTTGTCCACATCCTAAGATTGACTGTGTGATATTCCAAAAGACCAGCACTAGAGGATCTCAAAGTATTTGGTTGAATAGTAGAAGTTAAGCATAGGTGGTCACGTGATATAAAACGCTCTGTGTTCATGTGTTCTGTATGTGTGTTAGGTATGCAGGAGGTTTCTAAGGGAGTGTCTGGACCGACGAAAACCTCCGTTCGGGACGGTGAGCAGCGTCGTTCTGCTCATGATCATCTACACCACCTTCTGTGACACCTTCTCCAACCCCAACATAGAGCTGGACCGTCTCAGTCTGCTCCTCGTCGTCTTCATCAGTACGATTCAAAGACTGTTGTCATGGAGATTTCTAACTTTCTGAAATAAGATAATAATCTCTCTCTCTCTTTCCTTTTCAGTTTTTACTATTCAGTTGAGCTTCATGTCTCTGATATTTATTATATCTACAAGGTGAGAGAGACACACACACACAATGGCGTATCAGTCTCACAGTGTATAGATGTAAATATTGTGTCTTTGTGATGTTTGTAGAAAATCCTCTGGATTCACAGCAGCTGACTCTGTGGCCATCCTCTTTTGTGCCACACACAAATCACTCACATTAGGTAAAACACACCTGAGTTCATTGAACCGTAATTTTTTTTTTGCGTAGTTAATGTTAAAGGTGTGTAATACACTTTGTGTGTAGGAATCCCCATGCTAAAGATCGTGTTTGAGGGCTACAAGCATCTGTCTCTGATCTCAGTGCCTCTGTTGATATATCATCCCGCTCAGATCCTGTTGGGCAGCATCTTACTTCCTTCCATTAAAACATGGATGACTGCGAGACAGAAGGTAACACACACATGGACTGCTAAACACACCTATCCTGTAGTTATAGAGAGGTCATATGATCAAACCACCAACACTTCAAAGGTCTCTGACACTCTCATTATTATGTTTCTCACTTTAATTCATAATTTGAATAATTTGGGGTTACCTTGAGTCAAGCGCCACTCAATTTATGAAAGTTTTAAATGAAAAATAAAGAAATCTATATATTACCTTTCACACTAAAGGACGATAACATTATATTTATTCTAAGTTTGCGTGCTGCTGTTTCTCAATTTTTAAATGTGCTGGCCCTTTAAATTATAATGGGTTTGATTAGTTGGTTTTATTGCTCGTCAGCTAAAAATCATTTTAAAATAAATCTATTTGACCTCTTTTTATTTCCCTAAACTCAAAACTGTTCTTACAGAAGGCTCATAAAAATACCATACAGTAGATTCATGATGCATTTTTTAAATGTGTTTTCTTTAAAGACCCTGACACCCGTATGAACCACGTTGGTCATTGAACGATGTGTAAAACGTGGCTGAGCCAAACCAGACCAGGAAAGAAAGAGACCAAACCGTAGCGTTCCGCTCTCCTGACGGCAGGATCAAGTGCCTTAAATCATCACCGCAGAACCTCGACACCCTCGCATCTACAGATGATTCCATCAGCCTTTTTATAAAGAACCTGAATGTATATTTTTATTTTTATATGAAATGTGAAATCTTTTCTTACTGCAGCCGCACTCAGACCTTCTTAGAAGAGTTATTTTTGTTTTTTAATCTTGCGGGAAGTATTAATGTGGCTCGATCGGGCCTTTGTTATTTTTGCAGTAGAAAGAAATAAGGAAAATCAACGTAATGCACTCTTAATATAAAAATATTGACAGTACTTAACAATGAAAGAGTATTATATAATCATTTATCTATTATTGATTTTTATCGGTTGTTTATTTTGGTGGAAAGCTTTGCAGTTTTGTCAAACTCAAAGGTCAGTAGTTTCAGGTCAGACAAGACTTCTCTTGTGATGTTAAGTTACTGGAGACAATAAATATTGTCATAAATTCTCTGATTCAGTGTGGTTTTGCGTTCTCAAACTAATTTTGACAGATCACATCACACTACATATAAATGTAGTATAAGCCATATCCCTACAAGACCAACTGTTTATTAAACACTGATTCATGCATGTATTCTTTTGTCAAAAAGCTTTAACATTAACAAAGAGACATACACTAACGGCTACACAAACATATTTAAGTGTTAAGTAACAAAGTATGATATATTTGATAACAATTTACAGTTTTTTATCAGTAAACTTCGTTAACATTGACTATAAAAAAAACTTCTACAGCATTTATCAATCTTTGTCCATGTAAATTTTAGTATTTACTAATACAATACAAATGTTGGAAAATAATATTTGTTAATGCAGAATGAATTAACACAAATTAACAGTTGAATTGGTATTATCTAACAGTAAATCAGAAAAGAATATAAGCTGTAAAATACACCAATATATTGCTCACTATAGCTCATGTTAACTAAATATTATGAATGAGGCATTTTTGTAGTTTTACAGTTTATTTATATTCTGTAGATAGCTCTGAAAACATAAAAATAAACACAATATGAATAATAATTTAACTCTGTTATTAACTGTCATTAAAAATGAAAAAAATATATATGTCAAGAAACGTTCAACACTTTCTAAACTATACATTTCATAAAAAAGATATTTGATTACTAAACATATATGATATTAAATTTCCACCGGGAAATCAAAATCGTCATCATTTATTCCCCCTCATGTGGTTACTCTTTCTTCAGTGGAACACTAAATAAGATATTTCGAGAAATGTCTCAGTGGTTTCGAATTCATATGATGAAAGTCAGAGGGGACAGATGACAGATTTTTAATTTTTTGGTGAACTATCCCTTTAATGCGAAAGCATTCTCTGCTTTTTTGTCTCTGTTTATAAATGTCATGCATCTGTGTACAGTATTTGTGCGTGCTGTCAGTCTCCTGTCGGGGTAATGAGATCATACTCGGACTGCAGCACCAGGAAACTGTTTTGTCGGATTTTGCGCACCTGCACCAGGTCTCCACACTCTTGCACATGGATGATGCCTCTGTTGTCATGGCGATGGTTATGAAGCGAGACGGCGGTCCGTTTGCGGCAGTGTTTCCTCTGCAGGTACCTGAGACCGCCGGCGATGGCCATGCCCAGAGCGGCGGAGAGACCCAGCAGCAGACCCAGCTCAGATCTGTTCTGTCTGGGGACGCGCTCCGGTCTCTCTCCTCCCGTCTCTGTAGCTCCTGGAAGATCTTTGGCACGGTTCCGTGGTTTGAGAAGATTTCCAGATGGATGAAACGTGTCCCGCTGTCTCTGGGTCACTGACACCGAAGCCTCTGTGGGCTTCTGGGATAGGAAGAGGTCTGAGAGAGATCGGCGAGGAGCCGGAGAGGGTTTGAGATGCGTGTGAGTGTTGCGTGTGTTGGGGATGTGACTGTGTAATGTGTTCATTCGATTAGGCGTGAGTGAGAGAGTAAAGGGAACAGTTGGTGTAGAAGTGTGTGACTGAGATGTCTGAGTGTCAATCAATGATTGTGAATTTGAGTGTGTATTAAAAGGTGAAATTGTGTGTGTGTCTTTAGATGTGTGTACGTTATATGGTGTGGAAGTGTTGAATGGTTCAAGTGTATTGGTGTATGTGTTGTATTGTGACTGTATGGAGGTGTGTGTGTTCAACGGTGCAGGTGTGGTTGTGTTATTCTGTGGTTGTGTAGAGGTGTGTGTGTTAAACGGTGCAGGTGTGTTGGTGTTTGTGTTATTCTGTGGTTGTATAGAGGTGTGTGTGTTAAACGGTGTGGGTGTGTTGGTGTTTGTGTTATTCTGTGGTTGTGTAGAGGTGTGTGTGTCCAACAGTGCCGGTGTGTTGGTGTGTGTGTTATTCTGCGGTTGTGTAGAGGTGTGTATGTTAAACGGTGCAGGTGTGTTGGTGTGTGTGTTATTCTGTTGTTGTGTAGAGGTGTGTGTGTTCAACGGTGCAGATGTGTTGGTGTGTGTGTTATTCTGTGGTTGTGTAGAGGTGTGTGTGTTCAACAGTACAGGTGTGTTGGTGTGTGTGTTATTCTGTGGTTGTTTAGAGGTGTGTGTGTCCAACGGTGCAGGTGTGTTGGTGTGTGTTCTATGTTGTGGTTGTGTAGAGGTGTGTGTGTTCAATGGTGCAGGTGTGTTGGTATACTTGTTACTTTGTGGTTGTGTAGAGATGTGTGTGTTATATTGTGAGTGTATGGAAAAGTGTGTGGTATATTGTGGTTGAGTAAAGGTGTGTGTGTCCAACGGTGCGGGTGTGTTGGTGTTTGTGTTATTCTGTGGTTGTGTAGAGGTGTGTGTGTCCAACGGTGCAGGTGTGATGGTGTGTGTGTTATTCTGCGTTTGTGTAGAGTTGTGTGTGTTAAACGGTGCAGGTGTGTTGGTGTGTGTGTTATTCTGTGCTGGTGTAGAGGTGTGTGTGTCCAACGGTGCGGGTGTGTTGGGGTGTGTGTTATTCTGCGGTTGTGTAGAGGTGTGTGTGTTAAACGGTGCAGGTGTGTTGGTGTGTATGTTATTCTGTGGTTGTGTAGAGGTGTGTGTGTTCAACGGTACAGGTGTGTTGGTGTGTGTGTTATTCTGTGGTTGTGTCGAGGTTTGTGTGTCCAACGGTGCAGGTGTGTTGGTGTGTGTGTTATTCTGTGGTTGTTTAGAGGTGTGTGTGTCCAACGGTGCGGGTGTGTTGGTGTGTGTGTTATTCTGTGGTTGTGTAGAGGTGTGTGTGTCCAATGGTGCAGGTGTGTTGGTGTGTGTGTTATTCTGTGGTTGTTTAGAGGTTTGTGTGTCCAACGGTGCGGGTGTGTTGGTGTGTGTGTTATTCTGTGGTTGTGTAGAGGTGTGTGTGTCCAACGGTGCAGGTGTGCTGGTGTGTGTGTTATTCTGTGGTTGTGTAGAGGTGTGCGTGCTCAACGGTCCAGGTGTGTTGGTGTGTGTGTTATATTGTGAGGGTATGGAAGAATGTTTGTTATATGGTGTAAGTGTGTTGGTGTGCATTTTATGTTGTAAGTTTATATAGCTGTATGTGTTCAACGGTGTGGGTGTGTTGTATTGTGGTTGTGTAGAGGTTTGTGTGTTATAATATAATGGTATAGAGGCGTGTGTGCTCAATGGAGCCGGTTTGGTTGTGTGTTTGTTATATTGTGAGTGTATGAAAGTGTGCGAGTTAGTTTGTGTAGACGTTTGTGTGTTTGTGGACAGTGTTGCTTTTTGGACTCTATGTTCCAACACAGAGGCTGCAAGTAAAGAAGAAATACACAAAATATACACAATTAAACCCTTAAAAATAATTATAATTATTGTGTAATAAACTGTGTGTCTGTGTGTGTTGTCACCTGTCACATTTGCTGTCTCTTGTCCTATGTGACCGTCAGTAACAGAAGAGCTCCGTGTCCCATCATGCACTACTGCTGATCTGATTCGAGCCCAGTACACAAAGTAAGACTGAACCAGTGTGATGCTACAGAGATGATGAGTCATTACACAACCGAACGGCTACATGTGTGTGTGTTATTTTGTTGCATGTCGTGTTGCTGCACTCACTAAAAGCGCAGGTCTCCGCTGGGTTGCGGTGGGGCTCTCCAGCTGAACGACAGGTTCCTCTTCATCATTTTGTCTGAGTGTGTGACCGTGTCATCAGGACTGACACAGGACAGTGTGTGTGTGCTGGGAGGGTGAAGCCTGAACTCTCCTCCAATCACACGATCCTCCAGCACTGAGCGCGCCTGCAGCAGAAACCCCATGAACGCCCGCGAGCTCTGCACGGTTACTGAAACAACAACACAACACACACACAAACACAAGTTCAACTAAAACACGAGAGTGTGTGTGTGCCTGAATGGGTGGCAGCAAGTACACAGATGTTTGTGTTTACCTGTGTGTGTGTTTACCTGTGAGTGTGTGATGCGGCAGGTACACTGACCGGCTGCTGCGTATCATTATGGCGGTGTGTGTGTGTTGTCGTAGAGAGCTGATGTGACCAGGGTTCATCGACACACATGAAGAAACACTCGCACCAAGAGAGAAACACACACAGCTGACGGGAAACAGCCAGATCATCACACTTCCAGCCAACACCACCTTCATCATCATCATCATCTTCATCATGTGTCCTGAATCACACACACAGCGTTACAGACCAGCATCATCCTCACCAAACTCAGCATCCACTCAAATACAATGCAGTACTACTTCAGCAAAACATGAAAAATGCTACAAACGTGATGTCAGTGCAAAACCATTTTCCTGTATATTCCTGTCGCTTTGAGCACATAGTTATTGACTACATGGAAAAAGCATTTGACTCTTTGAAGTTCTGGAATTTTTGTAAGTAAAAGAAGATCAAACTTTCAATATAAATTTGATTGATCAGTAGTTGATCTCAAAATTTGTTCACCGACACCTTTAATATCTGGACATTTCATTAAAACGACATTAAAAACTGCACATCACAAAAAAATCTGCATCACAGTTTATAAAATCTATAAATGACAGATGCTTAGAATAAATCTGTTTTAATGCTTAACATGTCAGTTCCCTTTTTATCAAACATGTAACAAGGTAAATAAACAGTAAATCAAAACCTTACTTACATTAAAGATGCTTCTGTGCTCACTGAGATTATACAAACAACTACCAGTGAACCTCTCTCTCTCTCTCTCTCTCTCTCTCTCTCTCTCTCTAGGATGTGCAACAGCTGCAGCTCCCGGAACTACAAAATCCTATGTGTACACACACTCTCTCCCACACACACAACAATCAAATCTCAGCACACCGCACGAAAATATTTTTTATTATTATAATATATTTATTAGGAGCATAAGGATGTGTTATCATGGAGATCCTTGCAGTGTATAACTTAGACACTAAAATAGATTATTGTTGTGGCCCACTTAATGAAACCATTCCCTGAAAATCTTCTATCATTAATTTGTACCCAAAAGTGACCAATCTGAGCAAAATCTCCCCTTGGAGGTGTAAGTCTTTGCAAAACACTATAAAATATGGTCAATAAAGGTTTTATTTAAAATGTAAAAAGTGTTTTAAGTTTAGGGTTAGAAATATATGGAATAGATATATATACAAAAGGAGTATATTAAAAAGTAAAAACTCTCAGATCTGTTATTGTGATATTTCTCATGGTTTGCGCCTAATGTAACAACAGTAAATGCGAATCTTACTGCGGCGAACGACCGCGCGCTCCAGTCCAGCAGGTGGCGCATCACGTGTCACAGAAAACGTGAAGAAAGATCAGCTCAGTTTCAACAGCAGTAAGTGTCGTGTTGTTTATGTTTTTCATCATTTATGTGCTTCATGTTTATGTTTGTTTTCTCTTTGGGGTGAGCGAAGCTTTTTCCTCGCTCACTGTAACTTGCAGTTTTTTTTATCGGACGCTTTAAAATCTTTAACGTTAGATGGTTATGTTTTTAGATGGAGTCAGGGAAAGTTTTTTCTTGATTTTATAAAGCTGCTGTCGTTTGTGATAATATTGTCATGTTGTTTTGTGCCGTATGAGTATGAACATGATTTTGATGTTTTGTTCAGGTGTCCATGATGATGGTGCAGGTGGATGTGATGTGCTGTAAATCAGTAGGAACTGATCTGTCTATGCTGGATATTGATGATTTGATGACAGAAATCTGTCAGCTGAAGAAAGAGGTGAAGTTACTGGAGACAAAACTCAGAGAGAGAGACCAACTCAACAGAAAGGTTTGGACACTTGTCATGTGTATGATATCTATACATGTAACATTGGTCTTCAAACTAGATTAAATGTATCAAAGCACTGAAATGTATGTTATTTTCAGGATGTATGTGGTGTTTCTCTCTGTGACTTCACTGATCAAACATCTCCAGATCTTCTGCTTTCTGTCTGTAATGAAGAGCAGAAGACATCAGTGAAGCTGCTGGACTGTGAGATGGAGCTGAAGACACAAATCAAAGAAGAACAAACAGATGAAGGTGATGAGATTTATTCAGGTGTGTCTCTTCTCTTCCTGACATAAAGACATTGAACACTATCCTTATAGTTTCAGAAGTGCTCAGTGCATTTCTGTACAATGTGATATTGATCACAATTACTTTCTCTGTTCATTTTAGACCTGATGGAGGTGAAGGAGGAAAAACCTCATCATCTCATAATGGGAGAAGAATCTCTGACCTGCTTGAACACTGAACAGAATTTCTCACCCAAAATGAATCAAATAGCAGCAACAGATCAAAAAGAGTCTTGTACCTGCCCTCAGTGTGGAAAGATCTTCACTCGCAAATCCAAACTTAATAGACACATAAAAATTCACACTGGAGAACGGCCATACACATGTGATCAGTGTGGGATGACCTTCATTCGTAACTTCCACCTTCAGAGGCACATGAAAATTCACACTGGAGAAAGATCTTATAGATGTGACCAGTGTGGAAGGACCTTTACTCGTAAAGACCATCTTAAAGACCACATGAGAGTTCACAATGGAAAACCTTACAGATGTGATCAGTGTGGAAAGATGTTCTTTTATAAAGCCATGCTTCAAGCTCACATGAGACGTCACACAGAAGAGAAATCTCAAAACTGCTCCTTATGTGAACGGAGTTTTAAATACTCTAAATGTCTTGAGACTCACAGGAAGAAGTGTTGCAAAGTTCATCCACATGAAACTGTTTAGATCAGAACATCCCTGAGATCATCTTCAGTAACTCACCAGAGATGGAGTTTGTCTTTGACCTTCACTAAATTAAGCTCTCAATGTAGGAGCCTAAACATTCAGTTCTGTCAATCATCAGGAGGGTGTATATAAGCGGCAGTCTCCATGTCGTTAGCTCTTCCAGCATCCCTCCTCCTATTTTTCCCTCATTTTTCCTCTTAGGACCCTCGGATTCGAGCCCCCTTCATGAAAAAGGCAGCGATTCAAGTTTTTGTTTACTGTTATCTGTTAGACTGAATGGGCAGACGAACCCTCGAAATGTTTTCTTTTCAAACAATGTAATAATTCAGGAAAAGCTTTTCGTAGTAATGTTAATATTTTATCAGCATTATGAATTTATTTGATCAAGGACTACTTGTTGGTCAACCATAGGCCAATAAATACAAGATTTGTGCAGTTTTGTGATCTTGTAAAGTTGAAGTGTTTACAGATGATCTAAGCGTTTTTAGGAGATACAGCTCATCTGAATTACAGTCTGGAATCAAACCTGTTATTACACAATGAGACATATGACGTGAGAGTAATACAGGTTTAGTCTAGAGTGATGGGTGAGATATCCTGGAACTGTGTATTTAAAGAATTTAATTGAAGATGTTTCATGTATTTCTCTTAGGCTGTGAAGGGCTCGAGGCCTGTAAATGCACGCTTAACTGGGTCTTTATGTATGTCTGATGACATTATTTCAAGAAAAAAACATACAAAGATATTTGGAAGTTGAATCTTCATTTCAGTTTTACCACAATCAGCAGACGTTGCTTCACGCAGCAGTCCACGAATCACAAAAAACAGCAGCTGTAAATGTTTTTAAGTGTGAATAAAACCGTTTACAACTGGATACACTGGCTTTTAAAAAAACATATAACAAAAAAATAACATCTGTAAACAATAGAGATGAGTGGGTAACTGTTGTAAATAACTTGTCAACCAGACACCGCTTCATTCTCCAGCAGGTAGCGCAAACGCAGTAATCGTCACAGAAAACACCACGTGAAGAACAAGAAGCTCATACTTTCAATACGAGGAAGCGTTGCTTTACTAAATATTCTTTTGTGAATCATACTTGTTTACTTTTCCGCTTACTGTAACCTGTTGATTTTCATTGATTTCAAATCTCCTCTCATGTGTAATTATGTAAAAATGTGTTTTTGCGATTGGTGTTTCGAGTCTGACGTCATAACTTGGTCATGTTTTTTGCCAGGTTTAAGAAGCATAGGTAGTTTAGATGGTTAGTGTAAGGGTTACGTAAGACTTGGAACAGCAAGTATTTAGTAAGTAGATATAATTTTGATGTTTTGTTGAGATGTCCATGATGATGGTGCAGGTGGATGTGATGTGCTGTAAATCAGTAGGAACTGATCTGTCAATGCTGGATATTGATGATTTGATGACAGAAATCTGTCTGTCAAATATAAAAATGTACATTGTTTAAAGTGCTGTAGATCAGACTTGAGAATCAAAGAAATATCAGATTTTGTCAAAAAAGCATTTACTCAAAAATACCATCTCAATGTGCACAAGTGAATACACACTGGAGAGAAACCTTGTCTATGTGACCAGTGTGGGAAGAGCTTCAGTCTGAAGGCAAATCTTAAATCTCACAGGAGAGTTCACACTGGAGAAAAGCCGTACAGATGTGATCAGTGTGGAAAGAGTTTTGCATCAGCAGTGACTCTGAGAGATCATCTTCTCTATCATTCAGGAGTGAGATCATTTCAGTGTGAACAGTGCAGTAGAACATTCATTACTACATTTGCTCTGAAGAGTCACATGAAGACTCATGCGAGTGTGAAGCCTCATGTCTGTTTCATATGTGAAAAGACTGTCTCAACACTCTCCGATCTTAAAGTACACAAGAAAACACACACAGTCATGTTATCATATGTGTGCTCTGAATGTGGCAAAACCAAACACCAGAGAGTTCACACTGAAGAGAAATCTGACCACTGCATCTCATGTGAACACAGCTCTAGAAAATCAAGATGTCTTGAGACCCGCAGAAAGAAGTCCTGCAAAGTTCAGCAGTTAAATAACTTGTGTTGAAGTGATTTCTGCTAAAGTAGTTTTATTCACGTAAGATAAATATTGAATACAAATAAGCTAAAATGACTTTTTTTACTTACCTAGTAAATTGTTTAAAAAATAAATATTAAGGGCTGGTTGCATACATCTGTTTTAAGGTAGACTTTAAAGTCACCAATCAGATTTTTTTTTCTTGAAGAGAGTTTTTTAAGACTATTGTCAAAAATCTAGGATTTGTCTAATTTACGATGAAAAAGTAAGACTGATCTCCAATATGAGGGATTCAACTTTAACACAGCACAAATGATCTATCATATTTCCCCCTATTTTATTAATGATTATTCCTCATAGTTATATTTTTGCCATTTTGTTTTTACAATTTAGCAAATGTGTGTATTTGTTATTGTGAGTTGTATGTTAGTCTCAAACTGCAATGAATCATAAAACAATTTTTGTCATTGATCGTCCAGACAACAACACAAAGTATTTGAGAATGAATGCTTGTAAACTTTTGAAATGATTGATTATCATTAATAATGATCAATATATCGGTCCCGCCTGCTCGTGTTGAAGAGCGAGAAGGGGCGGGGCTGATAAAAGTTACGTCAAAGTATACGTGTATATTATTCATAAACATCTCTAAATAAATACATAAATCATTTAGTATTTTTATTTTACTTTTGGTTAATTAGTTACATTTCTTAACTTACTAAATATATATATATAGATATCTTTCACTTGTGTTGCAGGAAGGGTTTCACTTTCAGTCTTGCTTACATCTTCCGGGCCGGCGTCTGCTAAAACTTAGCTAAACTATCCACGTTCTCAGCGGTGTCACGACGCCTTTAGAAAAGCCCCAAATGTCCCTCCCATGACCTTGAATGTCCGCTATAAAGTTTTGATCGTTGCCTTCGTGTTCGTGCATACGTGCCTGCATGCGCCTGCAGCGCTGCGCGTGACCTGGAAACGCTCTTAACTTTCCTCTGCACTGAAATCAAAAGTGAATCCAGTCACTCGGCATTCAGACATGAGCTGACAGGACCTCAGTAATGGTAAGGAAACCCGTTCATCACATATAGTTTCATATATCGGGATCATATTGGTGGATCATCATGGAAGTCCGGAGGGCATCAGCGGACGCGCAGTCGCAGCAGACCGGCGATCGGACGCTCGAGTGCCGCATGGATGAGTACCTGCGCTCGCTGGGGTTTTACCGCAAAAAGATCGCCAAGGACGGCTCGTGTCTCTTCAGGGCTGTGGCGGAGCAGGTCCGATAATCGACAATTCACTTTAACATCATCATTTAACGTGTCGTTATAGTTATACACAAACAAACACATTTAAATAGACTTCAGAAATAGTTTTAAATATTGCGTGTGTTGAAATCTTCAATAATGCCATAAAGTGACCGGAAGAACATTTATTTCATTGTTTGTGCCACTTAAAAACAAAACCGCACACTTTATAATGACATGTAAGGATGTTTTATTATTGAACTTACAGTTTAAATTAGCTTTAGCATACTAGCTTTGCAATGTTGATATTATCGTTATTGTTTCACATTATTTATCTTTTTTAAATGTTAGTAAATAATATCTCTAAAAGAGACTTGTAGTACTTATGTAGTCTTAATCATAACTAATTATTAATTTCAGTGTGCTTTGTATTTATTTTAGCTATAATGTGGCATAAATTATAATAGATTAATTGATAATTATATACAACACAGGTTGTATTTTATCGTTTATTGTTTTAACATCCCTGCAGGAAATAAATCTATTTATTTATTTATTATATCTCTTCTTAATAAGAGTTATTGTTAGTCAATGTTAATTTTCCCACATTATTGTAAATGTCAATCTGCAGGACCGGTTGATATGTTTATTGTCTGTGATATGAATTTCAATTCATGGCTCATATAAGAGAAATTTTCACTGGAAGCATACGATCTGTCATAAACCTGTTATTCTTGTTGTGACAACTGATGATCAACACCTAATGTCAGTGTAACACTGTCTGATGTTTTGCTGTATTTTTGTTCATAATTATTTCATTCGTGCACACAGGCGACACTTTTTTTTCAAGTTATGTAATTATGTACATTACACGTGTTCACTGGGAATCAAACCCTGGCTCAATGGGATCATGAGCTTTGAACAAGTCAGGTTTATGCCTATAGCGCATTCCTGCACCTGTACAAAAAAACACGTTGCAACACAAAAAGAAATAAATAACGATGTGAAGTATGACACATAGTTGTGTTTGTGATTTCTTTACAGATTTTGCAATGTCAGGGTTTGCACACCGACGTTCGAATGGCTTGCGTGAAATATCTGAAAGATAACAGATCCACTTATGAGCAGGTGACAAGACACAAAATGTGTTTAATAAAACTTTCATATACTGTATGTAAATAACATGTACAGTGTTTCCTTATCTTTATGTGTGGAAAACCCAGATGTTTAGAAGTCTCACAGAACCCACTCAGTTGACCATTTACATTTTATGTGGAAATAGCTGAGAACTGGATTAAAGTGAACACAAACTCAAAAATGAGATGAAAGTGAAACTGTTGTGAGCTGTTTGTGTAGTACAACAATGATGTTGACTTACGAGAGGTTTTTATGTGTTTGTGTCTAGTTCATCGAAGGTGATTTTGAGAAATATCTGGAGAATTTACAGGACCCTAAGGTAACACCTGCACTTATTTAGAACAAACCTTTAAACACTGTGATTTATAAAACGTATCTTTATGTTTTTTTATTTAGTTGTTATTTGCTGTGAAATACAAATGTGACTCACATGTTGTTTTTTCTTGTATGTTTGTTCTGTGTTCAGAGCTGGGTTGGGCAGGTGGAGATCACCGCTTTGTCTAAACTCTATAAGTGAGATCACAACTATAGTAATGTTTGTTTCAATGAAATTGTGAGCTGTTCCAAATTAATAATGACATGAGATTGCATCATTTTTCTAGATGTTAACTTTTACATTGTAGTTCAAAAAGTGTGTCATCATTTATTCTCCACATGTGGTTGTAATTCTGCATGCGAGTGTTTCTTCATTGGAACACTAAAGAAGATATTTTGAGAAATGTGTTCATACAATGGAAGCCAGTGGGATTCAATTCAATTGTCTGATTATCAGCTTTCTTCATAATATCTTCTTTAGCGTTCTGAAGACCGCATACAGGTTTAAACTGAGAGTGAAAGAGAATGAATTTAGTTGTTGTTATTCTTGGGTGAAATGGGTTATTCGTTTTATGTTATTATCATTATTATTTTTTTCCAGGCGTGATTTCATTGTTTTCCAGCAGCCTGATGAAGCTCCGGTCAGCATCACCGAGAACGGCTTCCCTGAAAAGGTGCAAACAAACAGTCGCTCAGAGATTTCATTTTCCTAGCACATGAAATCAGTTCATTATGTGTAAAGCCTGAAATCTCTTCCTCCTGTTCTGTCAGGTGCGACTCTGCTTCCTCAATGGAAACCATTATGACAGTGTTTACCCACAATCCTTTGAGAAAAGTGCAGCTGTATGTCAATGTATGTGACGTTGATGAAGCCATTCCAGTTTGTTGTTGTCAATTAAGTATGTGTGCAAAATGAAACTAAAGCACCTTTCTCTCTCTGTTCATTAGCGATCCTGTACGAGCTGCTGTACGATGGAGTTTGTGGCATCGACCGCAGTGTTTTAGGTCCGTGTGTGAAGGGAGGTCGGGGACGAGACAGGCTGGACTCAGAGCAATGTAAGAGCAGTGAAGAGTCCGACCTGGAGGAAGATGAGTTCTGGTGTGTTTATAAACAACCAAGCAAACACTTTTTTACCATTAATGAATTATTGTGGCAGGTTAAAGTTCACACGTTGGTATTTTACCTCAAAATGTTTTCGTTTGTGTTCCTCCGAGGAAACAAAGTTCGCAGATGTTGTGTGTTTGCTCTCATCAGGTCCAGTGAGGTGAAAGAGAAACCAGCCAGTGAAATGAAGACCAGACCGTCACACAGGGTGCTCCACTCTTTCTCTTCTAGACCGTCACATTATTTAGACGTGGTGATGTCGTGACAGTGTTTCTGTCTGTGCTTTAGGGTCGTGGACGGGGCCGTGCTCGAGATGGGGGGCGTGAATCTCTGTCCACAAAGGTCCAGAAATCCTTAAACCCCGGCCTCTACAGGAACGTGGAATATGACGTCTGGCTTCGTTCTAAACGTCGTACGTCGCTCAAATATGTTATTCGTGAGCTTTCTTAAAATATAGTTATTGTGATTGAAAACCGACACGTGTTGTGCGTTTTTGTGATTGCAGTTCAGCAGCAGCAAGATTTCCGCATGGCTGCAGCGATGCAGTACACTGTTGGAGACAAATGCAAAGTAAACTGAGTGGGTGCATGTGTCAGTGTTAACTTCTTTAAGTAACAGGATGTAAAGATGTTTTCTGTCTCAGGTGCACCTGAATGGGCGTTTCTACAGTGCTTATGTTCGGGAGGTCAGTCCTGACAACGGACCCGTCACTGTGTACATAGAGGAACTTGGCAGAGAGTAGGTGTCTCTCTTCTCTTGATGTGTGTTTGTGTGTTTGTGTATGTGTGTTAAGACAGTGTTTCACAGCCGGGGGGGTTACGTGGACCCCTAGTGGTCTGTGGCTCAATTGCAGGGGGTCTGTAGATAATACTTTTTTATTTTTATTGAACAATGGATATATCTATATCACGTTGGTAAATCTTTTATTGCTTCTTGTTTTGAATCATTCTCAACCTTTATTAAACATAATATAATGGTGACTTATAACGGTAACCGATCAGTAATGGTTTGTGTAAGTCCTTGTTGACAAATGAATGATAAAAGAATAAACTGCAGTAAACCATGTTTATACTGATGGAGATGTTTTGGCGACGTAATTGTGATTATTTTGTCATTTTAATGCAACTGAAAACCATTAAATGGTCATGTGTCATTTTAAGTTATTCTTAAATTTACTGACTTAACAAATATACAATGTTTGACTTTAAAAAAAATATTTTCCTAATTTAATGGGAATATGTTGTTGAGCTGGGGAAATGGGATTGGGGTCCATGAGGATGGTTTGAGATATGATGGGGTCCAGTACTCCAAAAATGTTGAGAACCACTGTGTTAAGACTCTGGCTGTGTTCAGAATGCATCTTACTCAAACTTTTTACATACCCACAGTGTATATATATATACACCTGAAGAAGACTTTATTTGCAAAAACGATCATGTTTTTATTGTGTAAATTAGCTGTATTTAGTCATTATTACTTAATCACAGAACCTGACGCCAGTTCGATTGATATTACTTGGAATACACAGCAAAAAATGCTGAAATGCAGAATAATGTCATTCAAATGTGATTTTCTAAATGCTAATCTTGTCATTGCCTTAAAGCTGATGCTAACATGACTTCAGTTTTGATATCTTGGGGGCTTTATACAGGCAGAGGGCCATTATTTTGAATCATGTTGTGTGTGATGAGAACTATAACAACAGTTTAAACTTCCGTCTTGACCGGTTTCATCTATTAAGAAATCCTACACTCTTGTCTGTCTCTGTAGACAAACTGTGCCGTTGTTGAACTTGCGTTTACCATCTGAAGAGTCTCAGTCTTGGCAGAAAGTGTCTGAGAAGAGTAAAAGACATCCGCCACCAAACAACGGACAAACAGCGTCTGGTATGTTCTCTCTGAACACACACACACACCCATGGCCTTTAGTTCAGTTTGAGAGCTGTGGTCTTTCTTTGTCTTTGTTGTACCTTATTGATGTTCATTGGTCAACTGTGCTTGTTTTAAATGTGCTTTAGAAATAAACTTGAAACTTGATGTGTTGATGTAGAATGGGAGAACAGAGGAGGCCGGAGATCAGGTAAACCAGCACCTTATTCTGCGACCGGTGGTCGTGTAAACAAACAGCACTCCTGGCCTCCACAGAGCACCGCAGACGAACAGACGGCTGGACGCGGCAAATCCAGGTGTGCTATCTTATTTTTTATAAAAAATGTTTTGGCAGTGGAATAAACAGCTGGACTGTCTGGAGTCTCTGTGTGAAATGATCCGTGTGTGTGTTTGCAGGACATCTGATCAGCACAGCAGTCCTGTGTGTGTACTTCAACAGGAGGAAGAGAACGCTCTGCTGGAGCTCCTGCACAAAGATGAACACAACTTCCCTTCACTTGGAACAGGTCCACAAACGGTGAGGTCATAACACACACACCATGCACATTGACACATGACAACCTTATTCACAACACATGATGGCATGTGTAAAACAAGATATTCAGCTGAAAATGAAGAGTTTGGTTCCAAAATGAGTGTAATTGAAAAAAATCATGTTCTTTTTATTGTGCATTCCAATTAATATCAATCAAAGTGCAGTTGGTTTGTTTTGATTCAAGCCATGATACCATTTAAAAAATACAGCTAACAAACAAAATAAAAACATAACGTAGTAAGCAACATTGTATTTTGGGACCAAACTCTCGAAATATTGATGGACATTTTCTTTATCATGATGATTAACAAAACATTGTTTCAGAGATGGAGGATTTTTATAATTCAATATAAAACATCAAATATATATTATTCTTTTTGTAACATTGTAAAGTATAACTTAAGATAACGTGCAGATGACTCATTTACATAGTTCAAGAAAGACTGAATATTTGTCATTAAAATAAAATCACTTGTGACTTATTAATCCGTGTATCATTCGTTCTTTTCATATTCAATTGAGATTCCAAAATCTGAAAATTAAAAAACGGTTTGTTATTTCGTTATTCGTTTATAAATGTGATACCAAAAAACAAATAACGGGTCATTTTTCGTACTTTTGATTTAATGCTCAGATCAAAAATAGGAAATGAAATAAAGGGGACACGACAGATTTTGATTTTGAGATTTAATTTGTTCGATTTGGGTAAACCGGAAGTTATCTTCGTGTGTATGTGTTGCACTTGGAAGTTTGCCGCATTTGCAAAAAGTTAAAAGAAGCCTGAAAATCCTCAATCTTGCAGTGATTGACTAAGTAATTGTTTTTGTAATTTCGTATCGACACCATGGCCGTACTGGAATCATATGCTGATTTAATTAAAGACTTATTTGAAACTGTCAAGACACATAAAGAGATGTCAACTACGCTGCAGAAGATGGGTATCCAGCGAAGTTCTGCTACAAAATGCTACAATAAAAATATCTGCTTTTTGGCTAGATGTTAGTCATGAATACTGGGTATAACTCCAATGTAGAACGTCTAACGCACCCTCAAAGAACTCGAGATATGGCACCCCAAATTGTCCAATAACCCAAAAATGCTACAGTAAAACTGTTTTCTTGCATGACGGTAGACATCAAGACAAGGTGTAACCTAGCTGTGGAACTTTTAACGCACCATCAAAGACATACTTGTACAAAAACACAGTTCTGTGTCAAAGTTTACTTAAATATATATACATGTAACTACATAGCAGTAATATAATGTGTGTATAATGCACTGGCTAAGACCAACAAGAGTATAATAAATTGTATAAGAACAATGGATCAGTAAAAAATTAGAATAAGCTTTATTTTCAAATTGTGCACACAAAGACAAGCAACGTGTTGTGGTTTCAGGAGCTCAGAATGAAAAAATACAGTATAGACAAACAAAGGAAATAGAAAAAATAAATATATAGAATAAAAACAGTTAATTATATATATGCAAAGTATAACAAAACGGTGTATACTATGTTTTTTTTACAAATATACACGTAAATTACTCATGCATAAACCGTACTGCATGTTCTGCACCAGAATATTGCACTTTCAAACATGTAGGTACTTTTGGATTCGATTAATATTCATGGTGGACATAGGCTGCCTAAAAAAACTGTTCGATCAAAGTAATATAGAGAATGTTAAGGGGAGTGGGTGATGGAGGTTCCACGTGAAGTTCACGGTCATCTCAAGGGGCATTCAGCAGGTCATGACTTAGACAGCGAGCAGCAGCCCATCCTCTGTGCACTCTCTCTCACACACGCACGCAGGCAGGCACAGACACACGCCAACAGACACACACACACGCGCGCGCACACAGAAACACACACACAAAAAAGTTTTTATTTTAAAAATGTAAAAGAAGAGAAACGCGAGATGGTCCCTAAGAAGCTAAGCGTGAATAAGAAACTGCGAATAAGAAGCTGGATTCAGCCTCGTCTCATTTCAGAACTTCGCTGGATACCCATCTTCTGCAGTGTAGTTGACATCTCTTTATGTGTCCTGACAGTTTCAAATAAGTCTTTAATTAAATCAGCATATGATTCCAGTGCGGCCAGGGTGTCGATACGAAATTACAAAAAAAATTACTTAGTCAATCACTGCAAGATTGAGGGTTTTCAGGCTTCTTTTAACTGCAACACATACACACACGAAGATAACTTCCGGCTTACCCAAATCGAACAAATTAAATCTCAAAATCAAAATCTGTCGTGTCCCCTTTGTTTCATTTCCCATTTTTGATCTGAGCATTAAATCAAAAGTACGAAAAATGACCCGTTATTTGTTTTTTGGTATCACATTTATAAACGAATAACGAAATAACAAACCGTTTTTTAATTTTCAGATTTTGGAATCTCAATTGAATATGAAAAGAACGAATGATACACGGATTCTTATTGTCAACATGTTTCAAAATTGTCTTTGTTATTCAACGTACTTTTAATAACAAAGAAACTTGTGTTTATATTTGTGTGTGTGTGTGTGTGTGTGTGTGTGTTCAGGTCACTGCTGTTGACGTCACAAAAAGGGGAGGGGACAAGAAAAGCTCCCAGAAGAAAGTTCACAGGGGGTCCATCTCAGAGCATTTCACAGGTGAGGGACCTAGCTCCGCCCCCTTTACGTCTCAGGTGTATCAGAAAAAATAAGTCAATGTAGCTGTCATTCATGTTGGTTTCATGGTTTTCAGACTTAACAGAAGCTCCACAAAAGCCTGCTCAGAGACAAGAGAGTAATACTAAAGAAACACAAGAGGTGAATGTTCAACGCACGATCTACAAGTTCATTTGTCATCATTTAGACGTAATTTAGAAAAATGTATGAAACATGTTGTTTGTGTTTTATTTTGTTTGTTCAGACAAAAGTGATTGAGGAGCCAGTTCAAAGGTCATCTCCCATGGTCTCACTCTCTCATCTCCCAAAAGTCCTGACTCCATCTCAAACCGAGACTCCTGCTGGCCCTCATGCTTCAGATAAGACTCCGGTCCTAACTCAAAATCTACCTTCTGTCTCAGTTACTCCCTCTGCCACCCTTTCTAAACCTCCCGGACAAACTGCCCCAGTTCTGCCCCCAGCTGCTGAACCTTATTCACATCCTTCCCAACCAACTCAAGCGCTCTCTCAAAACATCCCGGTGAGCTCTTCTGCATCCGCTCGGGTTGCCCTGGTTATACCCCCCACCCCTGTCCAAGCACCTGCTTCCGTCTCAGCCACAGATGCCCTTGTTAAAACCACACCCCCCATTCAAACTGCCTCGCATGTCTCTATATCTGCCCCTCCCTTCATACCTTCCCCTGCAGTACCTCCCTCCCCAGTTCAAACAACTGCTTCTGTATCAGACACTGCAAACCAGTCTACTACAGCCCCTCCCACTGATGGGGGCAATGCTCCGCCCACCGTCCAGCCGACAGTGGACATTCGTACTCTCACAACTACTGCTGTGCTCACACAGGCTCCGCCTCCAGTCATACCTTACACATCAGAGCCAAGCCCCTGTGAATCACTGGAAACACCTTCCTCAGGTAAATGTTTTTAAAAAGACACATTTTCCTCTTTTTAATAGATCATTTTTTGACATAAAGTCGAGTCAAATCTTAAGTGCATGTTTTTACAAAGAAATGTTTGTTTCTAGTGGTGAATGTTTTTGCTCAGATGTTATCTACCATTCAATGGAGTTCTCAGTTGTGTCTCATTTGAGTATTAACTTCTGTTGTCTGTTTCTGCTCAAATTGTTTAGGAAAAAGAGTGTAATTGTTAAACGCATGGCGGTGTAAAATCAATGTAGTGGTAAAAGAATCTGGATTTTAGTTTATTTGATGAGAAATGTTTGAGTTGATATTGAGATCCTCAATAATATTGACTTTTAATTGCAGATTTGACAAATCTGAGCTCAGTTTGACACATTTTTGACATCTCTTCTCAAAATTCTAACTACAAAAACATTTGTCAGATTTCTGACTCATTTTCTCAAGAGAAATATCAGAAATGCACATGAGATTTAAGCATTTGCTCTCCATTTAATCTAACAGATGTCTTGAAGAAATAATCTAGATATGATCAGGTTAACCATTTCAGGCACATTTTTGCCAAAATATCCACAAATTTAAATATCTTTATCTTAAAAATGTATAAAAAAAATTCTGGTCTGTCAGGTATAGCTTGTGCTCCTGATCATCCGTCTCAGCCTCAGCAGCTCCTCTACCCTCCACTTCAGTGGTCTCAACTCGTTCGGGATCCACTTTACCCCGGATTCCCACAGAATGAGAAGGGAGAGGTGGAGACGCTGCCCCCGTATTCCCTCTCGCAGAAAGGAGAAGATCTACCACAAAGTAATAAACTTGCCAAAAGATGTCATGTGCAAAAAAACTGATAACATAGTGAGAGGACTTCAGCTTTTAATCTTTAAAGCGTTCTTGTTTTTTCAGATATCCACGTCCTCAGGTTCTTCTTCAATCTTGGCATCAAGGTGTGTGATTATAAATCTATACCTGTTTCTCTCGCTTTGTGTTTTTGATGTTGAGCTGAATTTCGAACTTGTTTTCTCAGGCGTACTCTCAGCCCCTATGGCCTCCCATCTCATATCTGGGTCCTCTGACTCAAGCCTATCAGATGCACCGCAGAGCACCGCCGCCTTCCTCCAGCGCTCTCGCTAACCCCACCCCCATGACCCCATGGCAACTAGAAAACCCTCCTCTTCCACAGAATTTGAGTTCCACCCTTGACATCTCGTTGGAAAGCCACCGTCACGCTCCTATCGGATCTGTAGACATGGGAGGATATCGCGATCACCCCCCAACCATTCAAATGCAGGTACCGGCGAGACCGCCAGTGCCCTGGTCTGCTTCCCCCGGTCCAGGTGCCTATCCCGAGGCTTACCCGGTCCAGTTTTCAAGCCCATCTTGTGCACCCCCCGCGAATCAGATGTACCCAGCATCATCCGCCAGTTACCACCGGCCACCTCAACCTTTTGAAGCCATAAACCACGTTCCGATGTCGTTGGTGAGAAGTCAAGACTGTGGCCAAAGATCAATGAACCCCCAGTATGGATCCTATCAGACGGGTACGTGTTTTCCCGGAGGTCAACCTCTTGATTTCAAGCCGGTGAATATTCCTGTTTCAGTGTCGACAATGGAACCGCCCCCCTATGGTTCCGTTGTGCAACCCTACGGGATTGGTCCACTCCAAGGAGACATAGCGGGTTTGAATCCGTTAGCCAATGGGAACTTCGGAAGACAAGATGTATTTCAAAAAAGCGCTCTCGTCGCAGAAGAGCCCACTCGACTGCATCACGCGTACTGTCCCGAAGACGAACAAGAGTTGGTCGGCGTTGACCTCCGAATCGGCCAGAACTTCTACAGTCAGTCATACAGGGGTGGAGGAAGGCGTGGCCAAGATGACAGAGGAGGATATAGAGGGAGGAGCTACCGTGGGCGGAAAGAGTATTCGGGGCGGGGTAGACAAGACGAGCAGCCGTATGGCGGTAGAGGACATTACATCAGGCATGGGGTGGGGCCACAGTAAACATTTCGATGGCATACCCCGGATACACACCAGTCATTGGTTTACAATGAATTGTTTGAGGTGTGTCTGTGTGCTGTTTTAATCGTTTCTTCACTTTCTTATTTAAAGCAACCTGTTCACACACAAAGTGTCGTGAAAATGTAAATGTGTTCGCATAAATTTTCTAATAAAGTCTTGCATGGAAGTTTTTTGTTCAGCATTGATTGCACGGCCCCTAAACGCACATTTGAAGGGAAACATAACAGTTTAAAAAAAAAACACTAAATCACATTTACAAATCTAGTTCATTTGAACTCATTTTATAAACATGAAAACTTTCCAACGAATATCCTTAACTCACTGGATATCAGCTCTGTATTGTACGCGATTCTACAGAATCAGAATTTCTTGGTGATGGTGTCTCGCTCACGTTTTGCTTGGGTTATTTTAACTTAATCTTCACCTTAAGGTTTGGTGAAGTTTCTCTGCACTTAAAAGTTTGTTTGAATGTTGTGATACGAAGTGCCGATTCATTTACTCATCCAAAAGTTCTTGTTTGAGCACTGAAAACAAATAAAAGCAAAAGACCTTCTCTCGTTTCTCTCCATTGTAAATCAGTTTATTCCAAAACAATGTCATCGGCTCACGAGCCTTTGATACAACCGAGTTCTGTGTGGCTTGTTGTGTGTGTGCGTGTTTTATCGTAAATCTTCAGTTCATCTCAAGACCCCCGAACACACAAGCCAATCTGTTTTTTAATATGATGATGTAACATGATTAAAATATTTTATTCAAATATACATTTGCGTGTTTGTCATATTTCACACCACCAGAAAGAACCTTAACATAAATGACAGCAACAATTCACCCGGAAACATACATCTGTCCAGGTTTCATTCCTAAATGTTGTTCTCTCTTCTCTTTGGCTTTGCTTTCATCTCAGTCGTTCTGTCCAACAAATTACGCCAGCGACAAAGAGAAGAGAAGATCTGCATGTTTGAAATGGATCCACAGGGCGGTGATGGTGTTTGATAGTTCAGACAGTCAGATGGTTAAATGTCACATTGAACGGCGGCCCTGTGGGATGAAATTTCTGGAATTCTGTGAAATGAGATCTTCAGTCGTCCAGGAAGAAGTAGTTGCCGCTCTTCTTCTGTTCCACATCCTGAAAGAGATTTTTTTATTAACACAACATTTTTGTTCCCGAGTATGTGAAAAGCTGTCTGCAAGACTTTGAGAATTGAGAAAACCCCAAAAGAAAAGATGCGTTTCCAGAAACCATGTTTACCTTAATGGAATTAAGTTTGTTAATTCTTGGTCTGAAATTGTTGGGGTCCCTTCTGAATGTGATCCCCAGCTGCGCCAAGAACTTATTCATGCCCGCCAACAGCGACTGCGGCCTGGTGACATCATACAATTACATCAATGTCCGTGTCACATTCAACATCCGGAGACAAAGGACCTCAAAACATGTAGATTGAATTAGAAAATTTGTACAATCTGGACAATAAGAAACTGAATATTAAACACATACGCATTGGCGGTGGTGCTCCTGGAGGGAATGCCGTCGAACACGATGACCCTGTCTGCCAGGTAAGTGGCCATGATGAAGTCGTGCTCCACCACAAACGCCGTCTTCTTCGCATGGAGGATGAATCTGCACGAGTCAAAGTAAACATGAAAATAAGCCCCACCCACACGAGAAGATTGACATCCGTACTAAACGTGTGGATGCGTTACCGTTTGACAACTCTGGCAGCCATCAGACGCTGCTCAGAGTCCAGGTAAGCAGACGGCTCGTCGATCAGATACACGTCTGCTGGTTTCCCTAAACACAGAGCCAGAGCCACACGCTGCAGCTCACCACCAGACAGATTCTGAACCTGTAAAACACACAGACACAACCCATCAGTGCACTGTACGTGTGTTAAATGCAGTGTGTGTGTTGATAGCGTTGACTCACGTCCTGGTCGATGATGCTCTCTATCTGCATGGGCTTCATGACATCAGTGACAAATTGAGGGTGCGTGTATGCATCTCTGATCTTATCGTGAAGTAAAGCTCGTACGCTGCCCTGCAAACACACACACAGTTGTAATGAGTTTTCGAGCTTGCAGCAATACACCGAATAATATGAAGATTCAGAGTTACACTTACTTTAAACTTGGGACTGATCTTCTGTGGTTTGTAGCTCACATTCAGGATGGGTATATCACCTGAGGAGCAACGTTATTTTAGTTTCCTTAAAATAAAACTTATCAAAAGTTTCTGTTCACTGAAATCAAATCAAATATTGGCCTAAAAATTATTGGGAAAAACTAATCAAAACCAGAAATGTTCCCTCAGAAATAAACTGAAATAAGTATTAAACACTACAATTATAATAATAAACAAACTCAAATAAAGAATAATTAAAATGTATAAGGCAACATAAAAATAAACAGAATCAAAAAAGCACAGTCGCAAAATTGTTAAACATGTACACATAACAATGTAAGATAAAAATCTCAAAATAAAAGCTCATTTTAAATATGAATAAATCAAAGCTATAATAACTGCTGAAGACACAAAAGATAAAGAAAAAAACTGATGTGATTTATAAATCAATGAAATGAAGAAAGTTAGTGCACATTGTGTGTGCATGTGCGAAGCTGAATTTTACCTCCTCCGTCCGGTTTGAGTCCTCCTGCCAGCATTCTGATGAACGTGGTCTTCCCAGTTCCTGTCAAAAGCAAAGTTCTCTTTTATCAACACTGAGACGTTCTTTAACTCTGACCAACATCATCTCTGCTCTCATGTCTCACCGTTCTCTCCCAGCATGACCATAATCTCAGAATCTGTGAACTCTCCTTCGGTGATGACGAGCGAGAACTCTCCCATGCACTTCTTCATATCAGGATACTGATAACGACACATCTTTTTCACTTCCTCCTCGGCCGCCGTCTCTGCCACCTTAAACACCAGTGACGTCTCCCTGAAGCGCAGGTTCTCCGTCGGCACGTAACCGTCCAGGAAAATATTGATACCTGAAACACAGAGCGAGTGTTCCAGTCTCCAAGTTTTACAGTGTCTATGCCTCAAAACATTTCAGATGTCTACAGCTACATTTTTCTAGACAGCTTACTACAATGACCAAGACACAATGATGCTCGAAAATGTCGTGTAGGCAGATAACTCACACGGCTGTGTGTGTGTGTGTGTGTGTGTGTGAGTGTGTGTACCTTCTCTGACACTGAAGGGCATCGTCACAACTCCATAAGCGCTGGGAACTCCATACAGACAGCAGATGAAGTCAGAAAGGTAATCCAACACACTCAAGTCATGCTCCACCACAATGATGTATCTACACACAAACACAAACACTGAGATCCATACAGTTTGTATGTCCTAAACACATAGGACAGGACACGAAATAGTTCCTCTCAACCAACAGTTTTTTTCCGCACCTGTCTGGAGAGATGAGGGAGCGGATGGTGATGGCGGCTCTCAGCCTCTGCTTGACATCGAGATAACTGGACGGCTCATCGAACATGAAACTGCACAGAAAAAAACATCAGCGCTACAGAGTTTGACACTCAAGAGAGACGAGAGGATGGACACTCACATGTCAGCTCTCTGAATGCAGACGACTGCGCAGGCGAATCTCTGCAGCTCTCCTCCTGATAGGTCCTCGACGCTACGGTCACGCAAGTGCAACAGATCTGACCAATCAGAGCACAGGACACCAGAATTATTCACACGCATCATTGTTGACACAAGGTAAAATAATCTCTATGAAATAAAGCGTACAGACCTAGTTGTTCACACACCCGCTCCTCTGTTTTAGTGTCATCCTTCCGGCTCAGAATAGATCCTACTGACCCCTACAGGACAAACATAAACATTGCAGCCATCAAGTCTCTAAAACACAACTCTATGCAGTCCATACTCAAGACATTTCCCAAGCGAGTGCACAACTGTTTAGCAACTTCATACTGACCTTAACGGTTTTGGGGATCTGATCGACGTACTGCGGCTTCACGATAGCCTTCAGATCATCCTCCAAAATCTTTGTGAAGTAATTCTGCAGCTCGGAGCCGCGGAAATACGCCAAGATCTCCTGCCAGTCAGGTGGGGCCTGGAATGGCAGATATTTGTTAGAGACCATCGCACCGCAGGCAGATGTGCGTTTGTGTGTTAAGGCCACTCACGTCGAATCTTCCAAGGTTTGGCTTCTGTTTGCCAGCCAGGATCTTGAGAGCAGTGGACTTGCCAATACCGTTAGTTCCCACGAGCCCCAGCACCTCTCCGGGGCGAGGAATGGGCAACCTGACCAACACAAACACTCCTTTAGATGACACAACGTAAACAGACTGATAAATGAGAATCTTTATGACTCAGAGACGCGTGTTTGTACCTGTGAAGCTTGAAGGCGTTGGCACAATATCTGTGTGTGGTCTCCTTCTCCAGGTTGCTAGGCAGGTTCACGATGGACAGAGCGCCAAATGGACATTTCTTCGAAAGAGCCGAGAAATGAAACCATGAAGCGTGCATAAAAACGTACAAAGTTTAGGATACACAACGATTTTTACATCGAAAGCTTCACAGAGATGACGACGGAAACAGACAAACCTACCTTGATACAGATGCCACAGCCGATGCAGAGAGATTCAGAGATCCAGACGATTTTACTCTGAGGAGTGACCTCGATACACAGTTTACCTGAGAGAACATACATGTACATGTGAGCCACAAGCAGACACCAAACCCTCCTCAAAGCTCAAGATCACAGAATATAGCGTGTGATCCGTACCCATGCGCACCACAGGGCAGCTCTTCTTGCACTCCTGACGACATTTCTTGGGTTTACACTTGTCGTGGTTCACAATAGCGATTCTGGTGTTTTTGTCGGCCATCTGGACCAGTTTGATGTCACACGCAGGTGACGCAGATCCACAGGAACAGAGGAGGTCTGGACCTCACTGCAGACAGGCAGAAGAGAGACACGTATTACAAGAGTTTCAGACCTCAATTCATCTCATCCTTCAGTCCGGGGGCATCAACATTTTGTTCCCAGCAAATGTTTGATCCGGAAGTCCCAATGAAATCAAAAATTGTGGATTTCTACAAACTACTGCGCTGATAAAATTTCCTTTTGGAAGAATCAAGCACTGAAAACGTACAGTCTCTCATTTCTGCAGGTACTTGATCAATGATTTTTTATGATATAAATCCTGCACTTCAGCTTCTCGGCGCATTTCGGGCAGTGAGGTAATAATAATATGCTCGGTCCTAACTTCCTGTCAAATTTATCCCTTATGACATTGAAAACCTGTAGACTCTTTTTTCTGTAAACCACAAAAGAAAATATTTTGAGAAATGTCTGAGTGGTTTTGTGTTCATCCAATGGAAGTCAATGGGGTCTAGTGTTGTTTGATCATCAACATTCTTCAAAATATCTTCTTTTGTGTTCTACAAAAAAGAAAGTCGTACAGAAGAATGATGAAAGAACTACCCCTTTGAACATATGAAACTAAATATGCCTACTATATCTATTAACAATTCCAGGGCAGAAACATCTGTGATCTGTCCCAAACAGCTTCTGGACGATCATGATAAACTTAAAATATATCAGTCTGTCAGTGAACACATGCAGCCAGACCCAATCACATCAGATATAGTTGACACCAGCTGTCACCAACTGACAAAACCATTTCAAAAGCACATGGTGCAAACTCTACTCATCAGAGGAGGTTTTCCACCGTGTGTCTGTCTGCGGTCAGACAGACAGGTCGTGGATCTATGATGAATGTTGTTGCTGAGTTGCCAAATGTGAAAATGAGGGGCTAAAGCCACGTGACAGCACAACCCATAAGCAAACTTGATATTTGTGTGTTTCTGTACCTTGTGCTGTTCAGTCCTCAAGGATAAAAATGAAGATACGAACCCTGTTTATGTGCTGGATGCTGATCTTTATGGGACTAGATCATGAAACCATTCATATATCAACCCAACTCTAAACCACCGCGTCAAGGGTCCACCTGAACCTGACCACTCCCTACTGGACCCGATATTACACACAGAACCTGACAGACGTCACATTTTTGACAGATCTGCTCTTTTAGAACATGTGTGAGCGTCGTGACTACACCACGCGCGAGCGAGACAGCGATGACGCACGGGTCTCTCTAAGCTTTTCCTTTTCGTTCTCTTCCTAATTCATCATATGATTTTAACTCATCATTCTTAACATGTCTGTATGATTTATATGCACACAATGTCGTTTTTTAAATGTTTGTGGAAAAACAGGCACGTTTCCATGAATAATCGAAGGCCTTGCGCACAGAACTGCACGCGCCCACAGCTGGAGTCTTCCCGACATCCATGAATCTCCATCCAATCATGAAAGAACAATAATAAAACACCGCTCACCTCTCGGGGACGAGACTGTCGCGCTGTAAGTCGTTATTACACGCGAAAAGTCTTCTTTCTGTGTGAAGAAATTGAACAGCGCGTGTTGTCTCTGTGCCGCGCACGAGACAACACCGGTAGCAAAGATGGCGCCTGAAAACGTGACGTGGGGACGCGACGGCACAGATAGACGTCATCAGAGAGCGCCAGTGCCGGGGAATGAGAACGCTGTGTGGATGTTTATGATTATATTTCATGATTTTTTTAGAATAATGTACTTGAATTTAAGTTAGTGTGATCTTGACAATAAAACGACACAGAAGTGGGAGAATCGTTTTGTGCTGTGAGTAACATTTTGCTTTGCTGTAGATTTGATTGCTAACGGAACGTGCAACTTTATATTGTTTGTATTTATACAAATGTATCTTTAAGTTCATTTAAATATTACAGGTTTACAGTTGGTTTGTAAAGTGTTTGGTCATTAAAGGTTATTTTGCTGTTTTTTAGTTTAATTTAGTTTTAATTTAAGTTCTTCCTTAGTGATTGAAACAATGCAGGCAGTGGTCTCTGAAATGGTTCGTTTTACATAATATTTAGCAGTAGTTTATAGATCCTATATAAGAATTTACAGTAGTGATAATAACTGTAGTCACTGTGGTAGTTTGGTAAAACTATTGTGGAGCTACAGCACTGATTTGTGTCCGGATTTATGTCAGTATTCACACTTTTCTTTTTAGTAACCATGGCAGCCGCCACCAAAACCCCCCCAGGTGCAGACCCCAAGCAGTTGGAGCGCACGGGTACCGTCCGAGAAATCGGATCACAAGCTGTATGGTCCCTGTCATCCTGTAAGCCAGGTGTGTGAGCTGTCATTCGAGATCTTTGCGCTCATTCTTTCTTCATCCATTGTTCAGCTGTGTTTACTCATTCATTTATTCTGTGTGTGTGTGAAGGGTTTGGAGTCGATCAGCTAAGAGATGATAATCTGGAGACGTACTGGCAGTCTGACGGGTCTCAGCCGCATCTAGTCAACATTCAGTTCAGGTAGAGCCAATTCCTTGAATGATATTTTGATCATGTTTTTAAGATTATGGTTCAAGCTAAAATATTTCACTTGACACTACCAATAATCTTCTGCCAATAATAAATCTTTTTAGTTACATTTCTTTCCATTTATATAGAAAAAGTACGCTATTCGGTAGATCAATTCACTCAAAAAGTCTCTCGAGTCAAACACGATCCCCCTGTTGTCTCCTCTCAGGAGGAAAACCACTGTGAAGATGCTGTGTATTTACGCCGATTATAAATCTGACGAGAGCTACACCCCCAGCAAGATCTCAGTCAGGGTCGGAAACAACTTCCACAACCTGCAGGAGATTCGGGTGAGAAACACCACATGTTACCACCTCAATCGATGAGTTCAATTTAAACAGTATTCTGTGTGATTTACATAATGAGCACTAAGCACTGTATTTCATTCGTATCTTTTTCATCGTGTGCGAGCAGCAGTTAGAGATGGTGGAGCCGAGCGGTTGGATTCACATTCCGCTTCTAGATCTGGTGAACAACCCCATCAGAACCTTCATGATCCAGATCGCTGTGCTGGCCAACCACCAAAATGGGCGCGACACGCACATGAGACAGATCAAGGTCTACACGCCTGTGGAGGAAAGTTCTATTGGCAAATTCCCACGATGCACCACTGTAGACTTCATGATGTACCGCACCATCAGGTGACCTGAGCTCGCATGGATGGACTGAGCGGCAGACTTTGTCTTCATTTAAGACTCTATCCTGGATTGAAATCACTTCAGGTTCTTTTGAAATGTGCCAAGATGTGTTTTGTTAAGGAAAGTGTTTTAGAGATCAATCCGTATGAATGTGAATGCTACAGAAAATAAATGTTTGTTTTCGAAATGAGGAAAATTTGTTCTGCATTGGTTTTATCAGTGAGATTAATTAAGTTTCTGATCAATATTGTGCAAAAAGGGCAAAATCAAGCATGATGGAAAGCTACTTGATACTTCATCTGTCCCAGAGAGGTCGCCATTTAGCTAAAGTGAGATCCTCCTCTATTGGGGTAAAAGAAAATTTGACCTTCTTTGATCTATCACATCATTGTCGACATTGTAAATCTCAAAGACCTTTTCAAATCTAAGTATATATATATTTTTTTTGGTGAAAGTTTACCCTCAATTCAAAATTCAATCTGGCTGTATTGGTTCCCCAAAGATTTGAAAACAGGAAATAACACCAAAACTACTTCCATTATCTCTCATAACAAGTATGTGTGGTGTCTTGTTTAACAAATATTAAGAGTAAAGGAGGAGAGATAGAAAATGCAGTTTAATTCTTCTGATGGATAAGCGTTTATTGTGTTTCCAGCAGACTTGACATGTTGCTCTCAGCTTGCATGAGGAGGAAGTTTCTCTGAACTTTTGAGAAGGTGTGTGCATGCGTCTATGCTGGCATCCTGTTGAGGCCTGATGTGGTTAGCGTGCGTTAAAGCCATTGTCTTAGAAAAAGAGTCAGTGAAATAAAATTGAGTTTGATGGTGTTGAGCTGGATTGTATCTGAATCAAGAAAAACACACTGCTGAAGATGAAGACTTACTTCGTCCTTTTACATGTTTTCGGTAAGTTGCTTTAAGTTCTTTTGTCAGAAGTATGTATTTTGGAAGATTTGGGGAAGCACATGTTTTATAAGGATGTTGCCGAACAGGCCTTTAATACATTTCGGACTTAATGATCTGTCAATAATTTGACTCTTTAAAGTAAAATCCGATACAATAGTTTTCTGTTTTCTTTAGGCAATTAACAAATGTCTGGCCAAAAATATAATTAATATTTTCATACAAAGCTGATGTGTGTACATGAGGCAGAATTGCATTTTTACATTTTACAATTGTAATTGAAATGAAAGCAACAAACATTGATGCAGTTTTAAAAAAACTTAAATGTGTGGCTAATTACAGGAAAGTAAATTAATTAAATGAACAAAATGCAACATAATTGATTTCTCCAAATTCTTATTTTTATTTATTTATTATTTTGTATTAAATTCAAAATGATAATCACTTATATCTTCAAAACCACTTTATTTCCAGAATGTCTTTCCCATGGAAGAGAAAAATCACAAATGATCTTGTTTTAAATCGCAATTTTTTTTCTACAAGGAATTAGAGAATGTATCAATTTAAATCATTTTAATCTTTAGGATTTTCTCATTAGATCTCATTAGACCTCTGAGCAAAACCATTTTACCTCTTGATTTGTTTCTTAATGTGATAATGTGATAAAAGCGTAAATAAATGTAATAATGGTATAAAAGCTATAGTTTTAAACCATGTGCTTTATTTTTGACTTGTATTTTCTAATTTAGACACAAATCATACACTTTGAGAAGCAAGTGTGATCTACAGACGTTTAATCTACCATCATGTTGTGTGTTTTTTACAGTTTTCCTTCTCATGTTTGATTATGGGATGTTCTCCACATCATCATCATCATCATCATCGCTGTCCTCACAGGAGTCCCCGACTGCAAGCTCCAACATTCCCACTAACATCACTATGACAACAGCACAATCAATAACTGAAAGCGAGTCCAGTGTCATGATCCGTGATAACCCAACCACATCTTACTCTGGTGATGAGGACGATAACAACAATACAACTTCTGTAACAAATACACAACCAAACGTTTCCTTAGCAATACTTCAACCAGGGGTTATGAACCCCACTCCGGGGATCATCAAAGGTTTGAAGAACATCCTCATTCTGGAAGCTGATTGGTGAATTTGAATTATGTTTGTGGTTGTTTGTTGGGCGGTTTATGGTTTGGACTTCAGAAGGCTGTCAATTGATTTAACCGGTTCTTTTTTTAACTGTTCCTTTAAGGTCATATTTATTTTAAGGGATAGGGTTACTAAATGCAGTATACAATATAGTTAATTAAAACTAGCAAAGTACAATTTTGTGCAATTGGAAAAGGATTTAAGAGTGTTAATAGTATCAAGATGCAGTTAGCAGTTTAAACTGTGTGTGTGCGTGTAGGTGTGGAGTGGGTGAGAGTTTTCATGCATCTTGCATTAAACTGCAGACGTTACCACACAGTTTCACAGCTACTGGAATTGTTCTTTACAGCACAACTGGCAGCATGTTTGACATGTACATGAATTCTGAAGTTATCCCTATTTACATTCTTAACACATTATTCAAAAAGGACAAAAGCTTCTGAAACCACTCTTCTGTGACGCTGACATCTTCTGAATCGTGTGCTTTATTGAGTAATCTTCAAATGACAAAACATAGTCTTCTTTTGAAGGTCATTCAGCCTTTCTGAAGTCTTATAGTTGAAGCATTAACTTAATGCCAGTTGCTGTTACAGCTTTAATAGTCAAGTTTATTTCTTTGGCGCTATTTACAATGTTGCAATGATTTAAAGCAGCTTTACGTGAAAAAGAAAACGCAATGGAGGAAAATGAGTGTAAAGAGTACAGGCAGAGCGGACCATCCTTATGAAAACAATGTTAATGGAGTCTGCAGAAGTGTGTCTATGTTCAGCAGTCCCCCGGTGACCAAGCCATCACCGAACGGTGGGAAGTAACCGAAACTCCAAAGATGAATAAATAGGGAGAAAAAACTTGGGGAAACCAGACTCAGCTGGGAGTGCCAGTTCTCCTCTGACACATTACACCTGCGGTGACCTTTGAGTAATAGTAACTGAGTAAATGTTTATGATTAACAGGAACAGCCTGGTAAATAATGATTTTAAAACTGAAGTTTACCGTTCAGATATGTGGAGATGGTCCAAACGCCCCCCCAATAAACAATATTGCTGTAAAATGTGAGAAGATGCTCATCTGTGGTGTATTTTTGTCAACATTTATTTTTGTTGTAACATTTTTGTGTCTCTCTTTCAGACAATTCCGGACCAGTAACAGGAGGTGAGTTTCATTTCCTGCACACAAGAGAAACATCCACTAAAGTAAACGTTCTTGCAGCATACACTCCAAACACGTGGGACCTTCTTTCCACCATAAAGCATGACATTTAAATGATGTCAGATTTGTTTTTTGAGTGAGCTTGCTATCTCATTTCTGTTGAGATTTATCACTATGAAATCACAATGTTACATCATTGATATGGTTCACAGGTGTCATCATTCTGATCCTTATCCTGATCCTTATCATTCTTCTTCTTGGCATTTTGTATGTCCTGAGGAGGAAAGGCAGGGTAAGAGCTCTGCTTTTCCCTTGATGTCTACATAATAGCAAATCCTTGTTATAACATATTTGAAATGCTCTTAATAGGCCAAATGTAGCTTTGAGGAAGGGTTACAGCTGTTATCTTTGCACAAATATGTTAAACATGTTAGTTTGGTAACATTGTCAGCATTCAGTGTTTGTCTTCTCTCTTGTTCTGATTGTAGAGTTATTCGTTTGACTTGACTCGCAGCGACGCCTGCGCCAATGAATACGACACACCGCTCAGAGAGCAACAAGGGATAAGCTATGAATCTACAAACAAAGGCAAGAAAAACTTCAAAAGCACTTCATCACATAAAGGGTTTCACCTTTTGCTTCACATAAATGAAATATCTTTGGCTTTCTCTGGTTGGTAATTCAGTTTCATGTACTAATTCAAACATGGCTCTTCGTTCAGATATGCCTGTGAGTCTGGACTATATGCAGGATGATAAATGCCAGGAAAAGACCAGCCCGATACTCAACGGTTGTGCCAATGAGACAACTGAACAAACAGATGCGCTGGAGAGCGGTAATGATCATGTCAATGTTTGTTGATGATGTTTTCCACATGCACTCTTGAAACAAAGGCTGTTGTACTTAAAAAACAATGAGATGTGGGCTGACGTCTTATATTGCTTATATTGCTGCACCCAGTGTTGGGTGTAACTAGTTACTTAGTAATTAGTTACTGTAATTTAATTACTTTCCCTTTACTTTTTCTGTAAATTATACTGTTACTTCTGATGTAATTAAACGAAACGAGTGCAATAGTGGAATTGACATAAAAATCTTTAACTTTAAAATCTGTGGTTTAATGTATAATTCTCGCATTGTAATACTTTGGCAAGTAATAATACTACTTTATGTAGTTTTATAACATTTATTTTAATGAATTGAAAGAGCCGTTTCATGTTTATGCTTGAACCACTTTATTAATCAAGGTTGATATAGGATATAGAAAGTAATTTGTAATAAGTAATTAAATACTTTTTGGAGAGAGTCATTTGTAAAGTAATCTAATTACACTTTTGAATATTTAATATGTCATTAGTAACTAGTAATTCATTACTTTTTCAGAGTAACTTGCCTAACACTGTGTGTATGTGACACATTTGACCGCTCCAGACATGTCGAGGTGCTGCCATCTTAGAATGTGTACATCTCTTCGCCTGTACACAATGATTTAATCTTGCATTTTCTATGATAATGATAGTCTCCTTGTTTTATCTTGAAGAAGATCAGAATCTTCCAGAAGAGAACAGCTTCCCCTCAAGCCCCGGTCTGACTCCACCCATAAGGAAGGTCGAGTTTAACCTGGATCTGGATATGATCAGCGGAGAGTTTGAGCTGAACACGCCGACCTCCGCTGACACCTGTGATGCATCTCTGAATGAAAACAACAACAACATCTTTTATGCTGGTCAGTACAACCACAAAACAGCGATGTTGATTCCCATGTGTTTGGACAGTTGACATGTTGTACTGGGTGTAAGTTTCTTTCATGTTGAGTTTTGTGAGGTGTGTTTGTATGTGCTACAGGACTGGGACCGGCTGAAGAGATCTTTACTGAAATCAGTCTGGATGAGCCAAAAGAACAAGTGTAGCGTGCGTTATCCAACCTGGTCATTTTCTGCTTGCCTGATCCACAGTTGCTTTAGATTAAAGCTTCTGCTAGTTATAGAAATGTAAAAGACTTGACATACACGCGCACACACCGCGTGTCACGGGCATACATATATCAATATAAATTAAAGATGTGGAGTGTAATATTTTCATGTTACATTAAATTAGCCACAATTAAATATGCAGAGATGACGATTATAGATTGATTGGATGTGTGTAAACCCTGTGACTGTATTTGTTGGCCCAAGAACACACATCTGCTTTAATTAACTATGAAGATTGTATATTGTACATAACTTTATGGATATACAGTACATGGTATTTGATGAATGTTCTTAAAAAACAATTTGTTGGTATAAAATATGTTGCAATTAAACATGACTTGAATATGAAGCATGATGTTCTGTGTGGTTATAATGTAAATACACAAATCTGTTTGCATGGACAGAAGGATTTTGATCATCATACTGTTTCTTTGCGGTCTTTGTGTCTGAGGTGTGAACAATTGTTTCATCTGAAATATCCTGATGTATTTTGTCTGTCTCTTTATAGTCTGCCCTTTAAAGTGGCCATAACACACAGGGTTTCTGCCAATCTCATATTAATCTTTAGTACCTAAAGAGTAGTATTGCATAAGTTGTATCTTCGAAGAGTATTTAGTTTGATCACATTTATAAAAGATAGATACAGCTGTACGATTACTTCCAAAATCGTACGGGGGGGAGGGGGAGGCTGAACTAAAGCATCTATTAGCGCTGGGACGGCACCATATATAAGTTTCAAACCATCTCCAAATCCAGCATTATATCCAATGATTATATAACATTCATCACCCAAATGCAGTAAACAAAGAAACACCTGAACTTCACTAACATATTCTCTCTCTCTCTCTCTCTCCTGCACACAAGTGAAAGTGATGACAGTTTTATATGTTCGAAAAAAACGTTCTGAAACCTACGATATCTGGGGGAGTGTATTGAGTACAAAAATACTAGGTAATACGCCCAACTCGTTTTATGACAAGTATACGATTTCAAGCAGAGGGACCTTCCCCGACAGAAGGGACATGCTGAAGAAAAGTTTCAGAACAACTGGTTTTCCATTTAGACAAAGAAGCGGGAAACTCCACATAAATTACAGAATGACACTTGGTGTTTGAATGATTTAAAATTGTTTTGTCAGTGTATTGACCATTGAAATAATGTATGAATATGTAAATATCGCTATCTGTTGACAGACAGTATCTCACGATGAAGTATTCATTCATAGATTTAAATACTGTAGGGAAAGCAGGGACGAAAGTAGCATTATATAAAAAAGACAAATTAAGATAATTTTTTAGAAAGTGATATATTTTTTGTTGTGGTCCTCACAAGTGTGGTCTAGCAATACCATGTGGCATTTTGTTCAAATGTTGAATTGTTTTTGTATAATTTCACTTTGAAGATAATTTGCACAATGTTACTTTCGACCCCATCAGTAGGGACGAAAGTAACCCTTCGTCCCTACTGAAAGTAACTTTTTTTGAGTTACTTATTAGTTTAACTGACCATGACTTTGTTCATATGTAACTGCAAACAACTTATGTCTTTTATCTTTGCAAAAAAAGTGTAAAATTTCCTTTCATTTAAATTTTCAAATTAAATCAGCATAATCTAATTACATTAGCGAAGAGACGAAAGTGTTACTTTTGTCCCGACAGGAACTCCTGACATTCAAACCCGATTGACTTTTACAATGAAAACTCTGACAAGGCAAACTTCATGATGTGTTATAGCACTGAATCACCTGTAGATGGATCATTACTGTGACACATGAAACGAGAAACACAACTTTTAATAAGAAAAAAGCACATCTTCAGAAATTTACATTCCGAAAACTGTTTTCCGGAATTAACCGCGGGAAACGATGACGAAATCATGTGAAATTCAGCAACAAGGTCAAAGGTTGCGTGCTGAACGTG
This sequence comes from Triplophysa dalaica, assembly GCF_015846415.1. Lineage (NCBI taxonomy): Eukaryota > Metazoa > Chordata > Actinopteri > Cypriniformes > Nemacheilidae > Triplophysa > Triplophysa dalaica. Next base: position 19,154,194 of record NC_079561.1, on the reverse strand, counting down.
ATGAAGTTCAGGCTCTGAGTAAATCGCTGAGTTACTTTCGACCACGACTTATCAACCTGAAATCAAAACTTATCAAATAAGATCTTTCTCTCTTGACTTCTTTAGTTCAATCTGCTGTCACATGTGGATGGCTGTGTGTTATTGTTGAGCAGTTATTTCACATAACCAGACCACCCAAACCTGACCTTCATTTCTCAACATTTAGTCACGCACACACAAGCTGTGTCCCTATTCGTTGGCTGCAAAAACGAGGACTTGTCCTTCAAAGCATGCAGCCTCAATAGACCAAAAATCGAAGTGAAATGAGACGGTTTCCCAATTGCGTCACCTGCTGCTCATGTTGCGTGGTGACATCAGCAGGACACACCAGAGACCTTTCTGACTTTTTTAAACACATACGGAGCCAGAAAAATTGTGTAATATCTCACAATAAGGGAAAATGTATGATACTCCCTAACTCCAAGGTAGCCAAAAGCATCTTTACTGCAGTCCATTTCATTTAGTATATTGCAATTACATATATTTACAATTATAATGTTTTTAGAGTTAAGCATTGTTGAAAAGTCATTTATAACAAACAGTATAGACGGAAAGAAATACACACCTGGTTTTAGAATAGATGGCATTGTAGATAAACATAATTTATTTTATAAGGTTAAAATGTCATTATCAAGGTAAAATGCCACCGCCAGGTTAATTCCAGAACAGGATTTAATCTTAAATTGTTGACACGTTACAAATAACTGATTAGGTGTAATTTTGCGGCAGTCCCTTGTCACTCCTGCTGTTCTTCGCTCTGCCGTTAGCGGGCGCTGTTTCTTGTTTCCCTCTGCTTTTAACCGCAGCAGCTGAAGGCCGTACACATTCAACATCATGCTGCCGTCTCGCGTCTTTTTCTCGCGTTTACACCCGACCTGCGCGTTTCTCACGCGCGCAACAGGCTCTCGACTTTGCTAAACAAACTATTCTTGCGTGTAAGTGGGTTGTTTATATGCTTTAATGAAGGCTACCGAATATCGCGCCGCGTAGCGAGTCCGAGCCGCACAAAGAAAGATTATGGAGTGAGCGCGCGAGCATAACAACAACAATAAATAACAGTATGGCGTTATCCGTGATTCAAGCTTGTCGTAGTTTGGCCCTGTCCACCTGGCTGCTGTCTTTCTGTTTCGTGCATCTGCTGTGTTTGGACTTTACGGTGGCGGAGAAGGAGGAATGGTACACGGCGTTCGTGAACATCACGTACGAGGATCCGGACACGTCCGAGGTCCGAACGGAGAAAACGGAGTGCGGCCGTTACGGCGAGCACGCGCTGAAGCGCGAGGCCAGGGGCGTGCTGGCGATGCCCGCCGCTCCACAGGACAGACACGCTTGCGACCCCAACACCAGGTTCGTGCCCCGGAGACCCGGCGCGTGGATCGCGCTTATCAGCCCGGGAAACTGCACGTTTAAGGATAAAATCAAACATGCTGTGGGACACAACGCGTCCGCCGTGGTCATATTCAACGTGGGATCTTCCAACTCCAATGAGACCATAACAATGCCGCATCCAGGTACATGCATTAGTGGTCATGAGTGATGGTGACCGTGCATTCATGTGTGGCTGTGAGGGATGATTGTGCAGGTGTGTGTGGTTATGAATGATGAAGATGATACTGGTGCATGCATGTGTGCTTATGAGTGAAGATGATGCATGCATGTGTGGTTATTATGAGCTGTATGCAGAGAGGTTTCCATCGCATGTGTGGTTATGAGGGATGATGATGATGATGATGCATGCAAGCAAGCAAGGAAGCGTGGTTTTGGTTATGAGCAGTTAAGATGTATGTTTGGTTATGTGGGATGATGGTACATGCGTGTGTGGTTATGAGCAGTGATGATGGTGCATGCGTGTTTATTTGTAGCCTTTTCAGATTTTTTATGTCTTCTTCCCAATAGATTTACGGCTGCTTCTCTCTTTATATTTGATTTTTATTTTACGCTTTGGATTTTATTCCTTTGTGTCTTGCTGTTGGGTTGGAATCTTCAGGTAACAAAGAACATTTCCAGTGTCAATAAAACTGAAATATAAAAATAGCTTTCTACAAAATGTGCCATGTTAGACAGGGCAAGCACACCTGTGAACTTCTGGCCCATCAGGATCAGCAGAATAAGATCTGAATAAGAGCATTTGTCAGGATGTGATGGTGTGCTTGGTGAACTTCAGAACAGAGTTTCCAGTCGTCCATCTGTGTTAGTGTTAAATCACATCTGGAAGTCATGAATGATGTTTTAAAGAAAGACGTGATGTTCAGGCCGGACCAGAAAAGTCACATCAGCATTCTGCTCATTCTACACCTCAAAGCTTTAAATCACTCATATATATGACAGATCCAACGCTTTACATTTCTCTCTCTCAAGAAATGTAAAAACATGTAACCGGTTCAGTTCTGGTCTTTGTTCTCGCCTACTATCTTAATCTTTGAGTTAGGGAGGTGTTTTCAGAAGTTTCGGTTTCATTTTTTAAATTATGTTCAGAATATCATAAGCTCGGTTTCCCCTAAAAAAGAATATTTAAAACCAACGAACCAGACGTGTGATCCCTCTTTCAGGCACTGGTGATGTGGTGGCCATCATGATTCCAGAGCCGAAGGGTCGTGAGCTGGTTCTGCTCCTCGAGCGAAACATCACAGTCACCATGCACATCACCATAGGAACACGGAACCTCCAGAAATACGTCAGCCGCACCTCCGTGGTCTTCGTCTCCATCTCCTTCATCATCCTCATGATCATCTCTTTGGCCTGGCTCGTCTTTTACTACATCCAGCGCTTCAGATACGCCAACGCCAGAGACCGCAACCAGGTACAACAACACAACGCACTGTTTAAAGTGCCCAAACCCATAACTGCATCAGTGATGTTAGTAATGTCATAGGGGTCACATAACCATTGCTTTGCATTTGACACACTGAATAATCGCACAAGGGCATTGTGTTACAACCAGACACAATGCCCTTCTTGTGTGTTTCTGGTCGTTTGAGGCCTTCACACGTGATTACAGGCATCAGGAAAACTTTCATCTGGAGCCTGAAGCCATCCGAGGCTTTAATAAGTGCGCCGTGTCTTTTAAAGGTAATGAGAAAGAGTGAGAGAGGTTTTCATTAGAGTTCTCTCTTCTGATTGGTTAGAGGAGACTGGGGGACGCTGCCAAAAAAGCCATCAGCCAGTTACAGGTGCGGACCATCAGGAAAGGCGATCAGGTGAACAACAATAAACGATTGATGTCTACTGGTATTAAAATCATCCACCTTTGTTTTGTATTCACACATTATGGCTTGTTTGTTTGTTGTTTTCTCTTCAGGAGACAGAATGTGATTTCGATAACTGTGCCGTGTGTATCGAGGGATATAAGCCGAACGACGTGGTGAGAATCTTGCCGTGCAGGTAAATGCGCACGAGATCCTCCTGGTGTAAAGTCGTTTGTCATGAACCTTTTAAATGGAGAAGATGTGTATGTTTAACAGCACACTTACTCCACTGATAGTTTTGTGTTGAGATGGAAAGATGATGTGACATGATGCTATTGAAATCCACACATGCTAACACACGTCATAAACATGCAAACCTGAAGACCCGGATGAGCTGGTCCAGGTGTGTATCATCAGATGCTATGAGCTCATGAGTTCTTCAGGAATGGAATTGAATAGTTTGGTTTCAGGAGAGCTTGTTTGCTCGATACCATGTTAAAAATGTGCGATGTCAAGCTGCATTTTTGATTGTTGATGTGAATCATTCTGTCCCCAGAGAAAGAAGTACTTCACAGAAACAGGTGTCAATAAACTTTTGAGAGCAAGATCATGTGCCTTGACCTTTACACTGTATTTTTTGCTCTCTGTTGCTTTTAATGATGACGTTGATTGCTTCAGGAAGGAAAGAAAATACAGTTGTGGATTGTTTGTTTTTATTTTTGTTATTCAGACCCTCTTCTTTAAATATAACACGTTTTCAAATTGACTCGCATTTGCTTTTTGTGCAATTATCCAATTGCACATAGAGCTACTTTGAATACTTGGGAGAGGACTAAATATGTTCTTTAAAATGATCATATCAAAGGACACACTTATTAAAAAAGCTAAATTTAAAAGGATGCTCTGAATGGTTTTTGAGTTACAAACTGTCACCATTGCTGGTTAACGTGACAAGGATTCAGATCTGCCAGTCTGTGTGAAAGTAAAATAATGATGCTGACATCTTTTTCACCTGCTCTAATTTGGATGGAAATTTTAGGAGACATTATCACCCCCTCTACAAAATACTGGATTACTATTAATACATGAACATGACATTTAGTATTTTTCCTTTTTACATAATTTCAATATTTCTTTATCCAGACAAAGAGCTGTCAAAAGTACAATTTTAGTGGAAGTTTCCAAAATGGTTTATTTGACACAGAATGACCCAATAGCTGTTCAATGATGGTGTTTTGATATAATGAAACAGCTATTGTCACAACAATGAAAAAAGAACTTGGCTAGATGAATTCCTGTGTTTGGATATATTGTATATGGATGTTTTAATTTCATCTCTCTCGGTTTCTCTCTCAGGCATCTCTTTCACAAAGGTTGTGTTGACCCCTGGTTGGTGGATCATCGCACGTGTCCCATGTGTAAAATGAACATTCTCAAAGCTCTCGGCCTTACGGTTGGTGTTTGATATCTAGTCTTTCACTGAATCTAGACAAATGATTTGTGTTTAAATGAATGCCGTGTTTAACTCTGTTGTGTGACTTTCTCTGTTGTGCAGTCCAGCGCAGAATGTCTAAATGAGTTTCCTATGGACTATGAGCTCGCTGTCGGGGGGGTTGCTCTCAACGCCATGGTGATGACTGATGATGTCACGGTGGGCGATGTCACCGGTGGGCGGGACCCTGGTGTCAGGATGGTGGGTCTCCCTCAGGTCCTCTTGGACTCTGAAACTCTTTCACAGGACACTTTCCCAACCGAGCAAAGTAAGTGTGTGTGATTTGTGAACAAATTTGTTCTTCGTTTGTTTGTATTAATTAAAAAACATTTATAAAAATTGATAAATTTCCTACCATCTGACCACCTTTACAATTTCCAACATTTAATTTTGGATTTGAACATTTAGGAGAAGCATGCTTACTAGATCATCTGCTTTTTTTCTCTATAGGTGAACTACAGCCGATAGCCAGTGGCAGTTCTGAATGCTCGCTCGCTATAATGCCGGGACACTCGGACATTGACACGCCCCCTGACGACCCGAAGTGCTGATCTAGCCACACCCACTCATGTTACACATCAGTAGTTCGGTTTGCCCATGGCGACCGGAATGGGTGACCACGGCGATGGGCTTCGACAGGTTGAATGGGCTTTAATCTGAGTGGAATTTTGGCTGGTGATAATATAACACACACTGCCCGTCATACACACACCCTGACCCTCAGACGACAGTTCCCCTTCCTATTTCTTCCTGTAAAGCAGGGTTCCCTCTCCTAAAATGGCCAGAGCCCCAAAGTGTGCACGCAAGAGTGCCAGCAAGAGAATGCACTTGAGTTAAAGCACTTGTTCAGTATTGGCAGACAATTCATTCCGCTCTGCTCGACAATCAGATCGCCTCCTCCTCCCTTCCCTATCGTCGTGACGTTCGCTGCCTGTATTTCTGTCATCTCTGAGATCCAGAGAAGAACACGCTAAAGACTATTTTGAATCTGAAGTAAAGTCGGTTTATTTTTCTACAGAGATGTTTGAGTTGTGCAGGATTAAAAGACTGGCAGTATCGGAGACGCACGTCTGAGTGCTTGGATTTGACCGAAGGCCGCTGGCGAGATGGACATTGTTGATTCTACGTGTGTGTTAAAAAAGGAACCGTGGAGCTTTCTAGAAAGTTATCTTGGGATTCTGTGGAGTGGGTCATGTGATGTTTGCCATGCATGCCACATGTCCTGTCCACCTGTGTTTGGATTCTAGTGGATTCCATTTAAAGAGATCATTCACGCACAAATGAAAATCTCCGTCATTGTGTTTTCACCCTCGTGTACACCAAACTCACACGTGCGGTTTTCCTCTTCAAGGAACACAAGAAAATGTCTTTAAAGTCTTTAAAAAAAAGTCTGACTGTATCTTGAAAGCGAGTGTGTGTGCATTACTTAAGCCATCTTTGGTTTTACAGACAAGCTGCATTAAAAATGCAAATCTTCTGCTTTGCATTTGACAGAGAAAGCAGTATATGGGTCATCAGAGAGATGAGGGTGAGAGTAAATGATGACGGCGGTTTCATGCGTGTGTGTGTGTGTATCTGCAACTCATTCTTACTCATTTGGTTTAACTGTGTATTGTAAATAGGAGAATAGGTTTTGTCGTTCATTTTCTCCTTGATTGCAAAGTTTCTGTCATGCACTTTATGTATTTAAAGGTTGAATTTCATTTGGTATTCAGATTACGAGATTTGTATATTTACACACACATCACACAGTTATTATTATAGACGCAACACAAATAACCTCTCTCACACACACAAATACACACAGTATTTCACCCTTCTTTTGTGATAAACGCACATACAGTTGCGTTTTGTTCCCATGGTTAATATTTTGCACGTGTTTCAGTTAGACAGTGCTTTGAATATTAATAAATTTGAATGTATGTTTTTTTGTGTGAAAGTTTTGTCTTTTGATTTACACTGTACAGTGTTTGCTGAGCAGCATGTCTATAAAAACACAATCTAACTCATCTGATGTTACAAAGATGCAGTTCCTTCCATTTGTTTTAAAGACAATTCCATTGTAATGACATGAAGCTCTAACATCGAGTCAATTACTTAACATTCAAATATTTTAAAACGACAGTCAGAAGAGTTGAATATTATGTCCTGGATTTGCTGAGAAAGTTTATCGTGTTGTTATATGTGATTTAGAGAGATGATGGAAAACATGCCTGTTTTTGTGTCGGTGTTCTTCATCTGAGGAAAAGGAGAACATCAGACTTGCAACACAGATTCAAAGCAAAAGTTTTGAACAGTGAATCGACAGTATAGAATCATTTTCAGGTAAGAGAAATACACCTCATGAACGGATGTGAGGAACTGTTATTCCAGTTTTTAACACAGCAAGATGGACCTACCATAGTTATATTTTGTAATCAAACAAGAAAAAACAAAACACTACATTGAATGCACTAGCAGCGATCCTCACAAGATGGCGCAGCATTCATCACAGCGTGGTATAGCTTCACATTCTCTATTGATCAACACTTTAACTCACCCTTCATTTGTCCAATGTTCAGATCTCTGTCCAGTCAATCAAAGCCTGAACACACAGAACATTTTACACTGAACTTTAATAGTCTAATCATATTTTTCTGTTTACAACGTCTTACTTTCTTGCATAAACATGAATGATATTCTTCAACTAAATCAACTAAATAATTGATGGATTTATTTATGAAACTAAACAATGTCCCATATATTTATTTCTATTATACTTGCTTGCACAAAGACAAAAAATATGTTGTTGCTTATTATCTTGTAGATCACTTAATGTTTGGTTGTGTTCTTGTGGATCAGTGATTTTTGGTCGTGTCTCTTGCCTTTCAGCAGCAAGAGTTTAGGGATGTTGCAGGATGTTTGATATTCCTCTGAACCAGCCGTCTCAGTATTTCTCTGTTTTAGACGGATCAGTTCTCCAGCTGTTCACACTTAAGGGCTGCAATAATCACACACACACATATTGATTGTGTTTATCAAGTTCAGGTTGAAAGATTTGGGTTGAAAATAACGTTCACATTTGTAATCCACTCGTTCAGTAATGTATATAAGGATGTGTTGGTGTAAATACTCATCCACAGGAGCAGGTTTTCAGTGTGTGTTTCTCAGAGGGACTCAGCTCTGCTGATGTGATGCTCTCAGCTTGATGCTCAACTCCTTGTGGCCCGGCCTCCGCTATACTCTCAGTTTCTGGACTCACAGGCTCCGCCTCCTCGCCCTCCTCGACCTCACACCTGTGTTTGTGTGTGTGCTGAAGAGAGAGATTTATTTTATGAGATGGACGTGAGCTTGAGTGTAAAACATGGAGACGTGTGAGCAGACGTTTACAATCTCACTTGTCCCACAATAGAGACTTTAGCAGATTCCAGATTTCTGATCTGTCCACTTTTCACACTGCAAAGAGAAACTATTTTTTCTGTACATGAATCACACCTTAACATGACAATAGAGAAATGATGATTATTTGAAATATTGCAGATTCTAGAGAGATTTTCGAACAGTAAGAGAGAGATTTGTCTATTATCCTACATTCGATGGCGTGATCAATAATTTGAAGGATTTGGGTCGTCCTCTGAGAAAGTTCTGCATGCTGTGCAGGATGTCCATGGCGTTACCAGATGAGAGAGAACAAATTCAAATCTTTGGCCTAGTTCTCAGATCAATCGTTTAGTTTTTCCAACTTTGTCTCTTGGTAGTTCACTTTAAACTTTAAAATGTTATACTTTTGCAGCTTTATTTCGCTTAGAAATTTAGGCGCTGGGTGCTAGGCCAATACTATGCTCACATCCCAAGATCTTTCTATTCTTTACAGGCGCTTGATAAATAGAACTATGAAAAAATTAGATGTTTTATTCCCCAATTGAAAAAAGCATTATTTGGATATTTTGTGATATCTTCTGTCTCTTTTCACAACCTTGTTGCTTATTGTCGCCGTTTTGATAATGATGAGATTTAAAATGACATTATCGACGATATTTGATAGACGAGCTATCTGTCATTTGGATCTTCATAAAATCTAATATTTAAAAAATCCCCCTGCCCTATTAGAAATGTATGATGTAAGACATAAAACATAAGAGATAAATGATAAAGTAAGTGATAAAAGAAATCCCTCAAATGCATCGATGGCGACCAGTCTGACCACGGAGGGCAGCAGTCTTCCACGGTTGCATGCACCGCTATAGCTCCGCCCATACTGTGACTACCAGGATTATAGGGGGCGGGATCTCTCTGTATGTTGCCGCACTACATTGGCTACGTCTCTGTGGGAGTGAGAGAGGATTGGTTAGAGTTAATGCACAACATTAATGCTACAGCTTGTTAATGTGTGTGTGTTACCTGGACATGGTTTGTGTGGAGAGATCATCATGCCTGACCTGAGTTACATCTCTTTTAATAATATAACACACTTTTCTGTTCTTTGACCCAATTTGAACTTTGACCTTACCGTGACCCCTATCCATAGCCAGAACCTGTCATGTGACTCGGCTGGTCATTGCTGACTGTTGATAGAGAGACAACATCAGGTGAGACATAAACCATAATCCTCATAGCCTATCATAGATCATTTCAAGGGATCATAGAAATGCCAAACAGTATACTTCAGAAATAAAGCAATTCCAGAATGCATTGTTACAAGCTTGGTGTTTTAAATTTGGCTGGCATTTGTGTGATATCTTTCAGTAAAAACGGCCCAGGACAGAGCTGAATGTCCTCCATCATGAAGCAACACCAGCAGCGGGCCGTCATGTCTACTTTTATATTCACGAAATTTGTACACACACGGTGGTCAAGGAAAACCAAGATCATGCACAGACAAACATCTTCTGATGTCATATTTCACAGCAAAATTAAGAGAATAAATGAAAAACTTACAACCAACAACAATTACTGATTAACTGTCACAAAAATGTCTTAACAGTCCTCTATTTAATTTATGTAAAATATCATTTCAGGGTTTCTTTTCGTTTTGTGGAAAAGAGTGACGTGCATGTGAAGCGGTGGGACGTCCTTCTTAAACATTTGACAAGTGTGTGTGAAGGATATATCTTTAGTTTCTCATAACCACATCATCCATCATTTCAAAGTAATCATTCCAAGACACAGTGCTCACTCCATAACTGAAAGAGAGAGAGAAATTCATTTTCATTTTGGCCTGAGCCATTTTCTAGTGTTGCTTTTTTTAAGAATCACAGCATTATTCCTTCTAACTTAGTATATAATAACAAATAGAGTTAATGTTTTATTTAATCTAAAACAAAATATTTACTGATATTAACACAATGCATTATTAGGGCTGTTTGTAAGCATCACAAGCAAATATTCCATTCCATTTTCTACCGCTTATCCGAAATACCTCGGGTCACGGGGAGCCTGCGCCTATCTCAGGAGTCATCGGGCATCAAGGCAGGATACACCCTGGATGGAGTGCCAACCCATCGCAGGGCACACACACTCACTCATTCACTCACGCACTCACACACAAGCAAATATAAATGGCAGAATTCATATATAGATTCTAAAACGGTTCAGAAAATATCACAGTTCTTAAAAGCTTAAAATAATTCTGGTAACACTTTACAATAAGGTTATCACTTATTAAATGCACTAGCTAAAATCAACTAACAATGAACAGTACTAATAAAGCCTTTATTTATGTTAGTTCACGTTCATTTTAGCATTTAGTAATACATTATTAAAATCAAACGTTGTCACCTTTAACATTAGTTGACACACCATGAATTAACATGAATAACTGTGTTGACATGAACTAACATTGACAGGGAATAATAAATTAATCTTCTGAAACACCTGACTGATCAGATCTGACTTCTATCTCTTTTCTACTCTTTCAATCAAAAAACAGAAAAACTTACTGCATACTGGCTATATGAGATCAGTTTTATTGCACTTACTGTATGCTTTTTTAGTTAAGGCATTTAGCACAAACAAAACAACTTTTTATATTCAATGTTTTATGTGCTACGATTACTGATGTTTATTATAATTGTCATGACAAAGCGAATCGAATATCTTTTTCTAATAGCTCAGAACTGGTCTAGATTGACTTGAGGTAGACCCCCTCTGACCAGCAACAACAAGAATAAACGCATGAACGTTTGCACACATATGGGTGAGATATTTACAGAATTGTCATTTTTGTCAACAAACTCTGTTTAAGATTCTCCTTTATTGTGTTTTGCTCAGGTTAGTTTGACGTACAGTAAGAGTTTAAGCTATAAAATAAAAGCTTGGAAAATAAGATCTTGGAAGTATATTTTGCATCTTTGTATAAAAACAATAGCAAAGACTCATGGAATGACTTTAGATTTTTGTCTGGAGTAATATAAAACGTCTCATTTTCTCTCCACTAACATGCTACATTGATCTGTAAATATATAAATATTGGAAACTCATGGAAAAATGTCCTTTAATATATTATTTATCTAATTATGCTCAGCTTTGAAATATTACATCACGACACATATATTTTGGGTTTTTTTTTTAAATATTCTTAAAAAGTCTTTATCCTTAAATGACAAAATACTATATCATGAACTCGTGCACTTCACTTGACACACTTACTTCTCTGTGTCAAAGTCTTCTTCCCACATGTTGACGGAAGCGTTGGTGTGGATCTCAGCATCAGGGCTCAGGTGAGAGGAGTGGGTTTGGGAGACAGACAGTGAGTGAGACAGCGTGTGAGCACATGGACCAACAACACTGGACTCTCAGACAAAGAACCCACAGATGGAACTGACAGCCATCACTGGATCAAACTGTGATTGGATCAGAAGTGTCTCCAGAGGTTCAGAGTCAGATGTTTTTCTGAGGAGACAAACAGTTTGTGTTTAATATCTCAATTACTTAAACACTCTTTGATATCTTAAGTCTCTATGGTGAGAGACTTTCTCTTTTCATTAACCCCGGTCATTTCACGAAGGTCTCCCTTAGAATTTAAAATAAATTTCAACACTGTCTCACACTGTTATCAGTTTTACAGAGAATTTGGCCTGTATGAGTTTCTTTCTTCATCAAAACACATAGGAAGCTTTTTGAAGAATGTCGATAATCAAACAACATCGAACTGATTGAGCACATGCACAGTCTTACTCTGATTATGTTTAATAAGCTGAAACAAGGAGGGTCATGTTAACGTGTTAAATGGTTTTCTTTTATCAGGGAAAGCTCTTAAACCGCATAAGCAAACCGCTCGGCAGAGGTAGTTCTTTTGCCCTTTACCAGTTTTCTCTCAGTTTTGTTTAGGTGCGCATATCTGACAGCGCAATAGTAAAAGTCCCAAACGGAAGTAACAGTAAAATAACGCATAAAAGTCCGCTCTGAAATCATGCATTGATGTGGAAACGGCAAAATGAAAAACCTTTGTTGCATTTGCAGATACTGCGAACATGAGAAGAGATATAAAAATACAGCATTTTAAATTGCTAAACAGACTATCGACGATGACTTCACTGCACGCGAGAAACCCAGCAAGTCTCAGTTCCATGTAAATATGGTTTTCTACTTATTCGGTTTATTGCATGTTAACAAGTTAAAACAGGTTCCTTTTTTAACTAATTTTCTATAGATATCTGTTTTTTTTTGTGACTTCCATTGTATGAACACAGAACATTTTTCTAAATATCTTCTTTTGTGTTCCACTGTAGAAAGAGTGACATGCGAGTTTACAATCACATGAGGAGGAATACATTTAGATTTTTCACTGATAATCCCTTGAATAACTGACAATTGGTTAATCATGACCTAACATTAGCCATGTTTTTGAGGTCACAGGTCTGAAAACACATCAACACATAAAGTCAAGGCAAGAGTTCTCTCGTGTTATGACAGACATGCTCATCTGAAGTCATCTCATGCTCACAGAGTAATGTGTCTCCATCAAAGCCATGCTACTGTACCTTTAACAATTTGTTATTAATGAAGACTTCATGACATCTGAACAAAGAAGTTGCATAATCGACATCAGGTAGTTAAATATCTCTGTGGATCTGGCAGATCGAATTTTAAGCAACACGAATAATTTGTTAGAGCTGCTTTATCTTGTATTCTTATTTATTTATTTAGCATTCATTGTGAAGTGCAACCTTTGTTTTTTCCCTTTAAATTAAATTCCATTAATGCTCAATGAAATTGTTCCAATAAAAGCTCCAGTTATTCGGTTTTTACATTTACATTCATGCATTTGACAGATGTTTTAATCTAAAGTATTTACAGTGTATTTAAGGTACACGTTTTATAATAACTTTCATTGTTGACTGACCGTCGAGTATTTGCGTAGTGCACTTTTACTACAGTGGGTTCCAATAAAACCATACATCATTTACTTTTACTCACGCGCGCGTCTTCATCATTTATTTACGCGAGAGATGGAGACCAGAGTCCACGCGAGGCTCGTGAAATCCACTCAGAGAGGTTTCTTCACAAGAATACACACATCGGATATTATTTTGGGAGGGGCTTTCTGTGTGTTTAAAAGTGAGTATGATTATTTTTTTGAGTGTTATGTGCTATAATAATAATAAAGCCAAGTTTCAGTATTGGAAATGTTTCGTCAGATTGATGAAAATCAAATATTATTCAACAAACATGTTTTTTTGCCTTGTAAAACCGTACTAACCCAAAATCCACAGTGATCTTACTTCATAACCATAGTTTAACCATAACATTTTTATTAAATCTATGGTAAAATACATGCAATTCAATAATTGTATAATCGACCACCCTCTTTTTTATTAGTGTTGTCTCCCCCTCTTTTTTTTATATACTTGTTTTTCCCCTTTCATTGTTGTTGTATGTGGTTTCAGATTCTAAAATAAAAACCATAATTAAATCAAAACTATGGTAAAATACAAATGATAATGCACCTTCCAGAATTTAATATATTTAAAAAAAAATGTTGTTGTTATTTTCTTTTAATAAAATGATGCTTATTAGAGGTTTTTCTATGTGGTACTGACAGTTAATTTTGGAAGAAAGAACTTAAATGTTGAATTCTGTATTTGGCAGAATAGATGAATTACATTTACACCCCATGATTTAACATTATTTTTGACAGCTCACAAAACTCAAGTTCACAGTGCAACTGCAAGCAGCCATTCTGCTGGGATCTTCAGTGTTTACTGTCATCATCAGCCTTACCTATGGAATCTCACACTTACCATCACCCTGGAAACAGTGAGCCTGAGGGATGCTGGGAGTCAAAAAAGAGAAATGTCTCAGAAGGAACCAGTACAAGAAAACAGCATCATGGGATTGAAGAAGATTCTGAAAAACAGGAGGAGAGATGCACCTCCAGGGAATCTGATGATGACCCAAAAACACTCGCAGCATTAGTTCCCACTGCCATTCCACCCAAAGCTTTATCCACAGCTATATCAAGAATTCCCAAAATGAATTCAGCTGCGACCAAATCTTGCAATGATGTCACTGCCAGTGCACCTGCGATGACGATATTAGCATCGAAAAAACCTGCTTTGAGTCATTCAACACTTACAACTGAACCAGCTGCTAGACTCAGCAGGTCAAAGTCAAGATCCCCAAACGCCAGCCAGAATTTAAAAACTCAAGTTGGCGCAAACATTTCATCCTCTGCTAAAAACATCCACAAGACAGCCGCATCATATGACCGTCTTAACATTATTCACAAAACGGCTTCTGCATCCCAAATTTCTTCCACAGACTCGTTCAAGAGCCGGACGTCCATCTCTCTCCTTCCAAGAGCAACCTCCAGCCCCAAACCTAAACCGACAGCTTCTTCATCTCTCAAAGTGGACAAAACTGAAGCTAACAGAAGAGAAAAAGGAAGAACGAATGAGTGCGAACCGCAGCTCGGGACGGACCCTTCAGGGGCGGGAGATGATGTTGCTCTTCAGGGCACACGGATGAAGAACGGTCTCGCAGGAAGTGACCTCATCTCCCTTAACTCAGGTTGTAAACGTGACCCTTCTCCCAGAAACGAGAAGCAGCCATCAAACCCATCAACACCAGAAGACAAAAGTCACGCAAATGTCACAACCCCAGAGAGACGACATGACACGGAGAGAACGACGGGAGAGAGAATGGAAGATGAAAGGGCAGAGCGAAGGAATGAAGTTGAGGTTAAGAAAAACATGGCCATGATGGAAAAGATGAAAACTCGAAGAGTCAAGAAACTGAAGGATGCAGAGATGAAGACGGTTGAAACTCATGATGCAGCGCTGCAGACGGATCTGCTCCCGATGTATGTTGACACGGAGGTCCAGGTGTTCGTGGAGGTCTCCAACAAATCCACAGGTACGAGTCCAGTCCACATCCAGTTGCCAAGCCTGAACCCCACACCAATGGGAGCCAAGCCCAGATTTCTTGGTCCACGGCCTTACAAATCCCCCAACGTTCGGAAACCAGTTCAACACGTCTGTCAAATAGAAATTGAGCTTTCCAGCCAGTCTGATGTGTCAGAGACGGCAGAACGGAATAACTCAGAAGAGACGAAAGGAGAAAAGGAAGAAACTGTTACACCTCATGACATCGTCTGGGACGAGCAGGGAATGACGTGGGAGGTTTATGGAGCATCATTGGATACGGAGTCGCTAGGATTTGTCATCCAGAACCACCTGCAGTGCAAGATCCGTGAACACGAGCAGCGTATCCAAAGGCTCCTGAGGTCCACATGTCTCTCTGAGCGTTCGCTTGGGGAGAGCGGGACGGGGAAGAAGAACGTTCTCAGGTCTCTATTCACTGGATCTAAGTGCTTAAAACACAACCGGAAGCGTGTGGGACATGATGACGTCTAATAAACGTTTCGAAAGAAAAGGCCCACAAGATGAAAAGATCTGTGGCCGTCACACGCTTGTGATGTCATCACCCTGACCTGTGTTTGTTCATTAGGTGGCCTGGTCATTTTATTATCCAGAATGATGCTCAAACATGTGATTTCGACGTAACAGTGTCACTGCTAATAATCGTTTAATGTGTAACCGGGTTATAGACAGGTGTATATATATATACATATATACACACATATACATATACCTACATACACCCATGCACATACGGTTTAGCTAATTATGACTACGCCACTCCAAGTTAAATGGGTAGGAGATCCCGGGTTCCCGCACAGTTATCCAACCAAATGAATGAAACTTAGGCAAGTATTACTATGAAACAATCACCACATTTATTAAGTTAATTCTCTTGATGTTCAACATCAGTAGGAACTGGTTCAAAACCAGCACATACACTAACATCCAATATAGGGGGTACAGACACTCTCAAAATAAAATAAAACGTACAACTCACTTCAAAGAAAAGAGAAATCACACTTAAGTGTAAAACAACTCAAATGTCACTTCCTTACACCCACACGTGGACTTAAGCGACTGATTCCCCCCTCTATTGGCGGTAATGGTATTTCATGGGCCCACAACGAAATTAATAAAGACAAAAACAAAACAATCCAAATCTCAAAAAGAATAAAAGGATGGGAAACAGTGATCAATCCAGACCAGAAGCACTCTATAAAACAAAAGAGAAAAGAGATACTCTACACCTCGGCCCATGCAACAAGAATTTAAAATAAACCAATAACATTTTAATTCATAAGCATTTAAAACATTTTACTTCATAAACATTTAACAATCACTAAAATCATTAAACAAACGAATACCTTCATTTCCATGTCAACTGCACCTGGAAACTCAAAAGGATCCCCCACACGTCTCATTCATTGAGTGCAGCGTATATCAGTGTTTACGGTAACAGATACAGGGTGTTGTATCCGTCATTCAGCCCTTACGACTCACAGTCAGATGAAAACTGGGTAACCGTACTATTCAAACCACACATAGATACATAAAATTAACCAAGGAAAGAATATGTATGGCACATAATCTCGTTAGACTTGCATACCTGTGATGTACCCGTCTATCAATATCCACCGACACAGGCAGAAACGATTCACGCAATGCGCACAGAATAAGCAGCACGTTCTTCCAGCGACCAGCAACCAAGAAACCACCAACGATATGAGTAATACACTCAGGACGTGACGTATTTAAAGGCAAATTACCGTTCTTATTCTACGGGTGTCACTAGGAACAAAATACAACAGCGCCCCCCACTGACTTGGCTACATACACCCCTGCCTTTAATGTCACCGTCCCGGTGAGCACACAAAAAAAAAGAATATATATTAAAAAAAAAAAAAAATCACTTCTGCCAAGGCCTAAAGTGGGTCAAGGAACTAACCTCCGCTATACCGGGGAGAATGTTCTGTACTATAGCTCGAGGAAGGTGAAAGGGGTTTGGGTGTTGACCTGCTCTATCGCGTATAGAACGCCTCAAATTGGGACCAGGCATTCCTACCTGCCCACTTGGTTGGTCTCTTAAAGACTCTGCTGCCCCCTCATGGTTGGCCAAGTCAACCTCCTGCTCTTGTACAGCTTCCGCTGGTTGTGAATCTAGGGGTACTCCTATATTTTCCACAGGGGGACAGTCCGCTGTCATGCTGGGAGAATTAACACCACACCCTACAAATCGGGTGCTAGAATCGACTTGAGTCCCAATTCTAGTATAAACTACAGCCATTTGTGGCTGTTCTACTATTACAGGGACCTTCACTTCCTGTTTCCCTCGGGAACTAGCGGAGGGGACGGGAGTACTTGAGGTAGATTGTTGAAACCTATCCATGCCATGTGGGACCAGCTTAAATTCAGAACGATGCACAACTTTAATAGGGCCTTCTGCTCCCCACGGTCTTATCTTATATAGCGTTCCTACTTCATCGTTACAACTCACAATCTCATGTACCGTAGAACTCCACACATCCTGAATCTTATGGCGACCCTGAAAATGATTTCGACAATATACTAATGTGCCGGGAGATAGTATAGGCACAGTTTCAGGACCGTTAGCTCTGCGACGTTCGGCCGAAACCTCCAAGTGTCTTCGAGCACTAACATAAATAGAGGTTAAATGTTCATGATGTTGAGTAACCCAATCTACTGGTGTACGTTCCTCTACCAGTCCATCGCTACTGCCTAACCACTGATCGACTGGTAATTTGGGCTTCTGCCCAAACATCAGTTCATAGGGGGAGTGTTGTGTCGACTGGTGTACTGTGGTGTTATAAGCAAAAAGAAGTTGGGGAAGCAGCTGTGGCCACTTTCGCTTCTGTTCCGATGGAAGGGTGCGAAGTAAATCATGCAACGTCCTGTTGAATCGTTCACACTGGCCATTACCCTCTGGGTGGTATGGAGTAGTCCTACTTTTAGAAATGCCGTATATGTCACACAGGCGCCTCAACAATTCTCCCTCAAAACTACGCCCCTGGTCAGAGTGAATTCTTGTTGGTACCCCATAAACATAGAACCATTTCTCCGTCAAAATCTTAGCCACTGTACTTGCTTTTTGGTCAGGGGTGGGGTACGCTTGAGTAAATTTAGAAAAAACGTCTGTTACCACCAATACATTTTCCTGTCCATTACTGGCTTTATCCAGGAGCGTGAAATCAATTGCAATAATCTCCAAGGGTCTGCTGGCTAGTAAACTCCCTGCAAATGTTCTCACCTTGAGCTGTGAGGCCTTAGCGACAGTACAACGTTCGCACGTGGTACACCATTTCTTCACATCTTGCCACATGTCAGGCCAATAACACCTTTGACGAATAAGATCGGTAGTACGCTCTACCCCCTGATGGCCGTGATTATCATGGAGACTCGTGAGCACTTCCACCTGGAGCCCTTTAGGCAGCAATAACTGCCAGACCAAGTCCCTAGAAGATGGAATTTGGACTATCCTATACAGAACCCCGTCCACCTCTCGAATCCGGGGCCACTGCTTTACCAACTGTTTAACATCTCTTGGGCTGCCCCTCAAATCTGAGACTGTTGGACGTTCCCCTTGTCCCCAAAACTGTAAAAAAACTTTAATACACGGATCTGCAATCTGCAATGCCCTTAGATCAGCCTTACTACGGACAGGCACAGCATCTACTGTTAATGAATCTACTACTTGTGGCCTTCTCTGTGATAATATTAACTTGGGGACAGTGACACCTGCTACCTCAATTGCTACGTGGCCCTCAGAGTATACCGGAAGCCTTGAAAGTGCGTCTGCATTACGATTTGAAGTGCCTGGGCGATACCTGATTTCGTAGTTGAACAGCGCAAGCTGGGAAACCCAACGCTGTTCGACTGCCCCCAATTTTGCAGTGTCAAGGTAGCGCAACGGATTATTATCAGTGTAGATGGTCACCTCATGGCCCAAGAGATAATCTCTAAATTTTTCCGTCAAGGCCCATTTAAGAGCCAAGAGCTCCAACTTCATTGCACTGTAATTAGTCATGTTCCTCTCACTTGGTCGTAGCCCCCGACTAGCAAACGCGATAGGTCGTCGTAATCCCCCTTGCTCTTGCGACAATACTGCACCCAACCCTAAATGGCTTGCATCCGTCTCTAGAATAAACGGCAGAGTAAAATCGGCATACCCTAAAACCGGAGCCTGAATAAGGCACTCTTTCAATTCCACAAAAGACTTTTCGCATACATCATCCCATTGCTGTCCAAAAGAGTCGTGCTGATTACGTACAGTACGCTTCCGACTGCCTTGTAAAGCACCAACTAGTTTGTGCAACGGAGCCGCTAACTTAGCAAACCCTTCGACGAACCGACGGTAGTATGATGCGAAACCTAAAAATGACCGCAGTTCCTTAACAGAGCTAGGCCTACTCCATTCGGAAACAACACGGATCTTCTCAGGATCTGTTGCCACACCAGCAGCTGATATCACATGGCCCAAATATCCAACTTCTGTTTGAAAGAACTGACATTTCTTTAACTTCACTTTCAAATTGTGCATCCGGAGCCGACTCAGCACCATCTCCAAACGCTCCAGATGTTGGTCAAAAGTTCTAGAAAAGATTACAATGTCATCTAGATATAACAAAAGGGCATGAAGGCTCTGATCTCCAAAAATACGTTCCATAAGTCGTTGGAAAGTACTTGGGGCGTTACACAACCCAAAGGGCATGCGATTAAACTCGAATAACCCAAAAGGGGTACAAAACGCTGTCTTTTCCCTATCCTGCGGGGCCACGGAAACCTGGTTGTATCCGCTAGCTAGATCTAATGTACTAAACCACCTAGCCCCGCCAAGCGCGTCCAACGTCTCCTCTATTCGAGGCAAGGGAAAGGCGTCCTTACGAGTTTTCGCATTTAGCTGCCGGTAGTCTACACACAGACGAATAGACCCATCTTTCTTCTGGACCACCACTATAGGCGAGGCATACGGACTACAACTGGGCTTTGCTATATCACGCTCGACCAATTCTCTAATATGACTCTTAACTAATTCATATTGTGAAGGGGGGAGCCGACGGTAGCGTTGGCGCACAGGTACATCATCCAATAGGGGAATAGTATGCTGGAGTAGCTCTGTACAGCCCAAATCTCCCTCACTTTGGCAAAATACATTTGAAAACTCCTCCAACAGTGCTCGAGCTTGTTGATGTTCCTGACCAGACAACTCAGGCCAGGTTGCCTGGGAAAAATCACACTTGCAATGGCTTTCTACCTCAACTGACTGAATAAATGCTACCGCCTCTACAGCTTCCTGTTGTATCTGAAACTCAATAGATGGTGTTGCAAGAGATAACTGGACAGTATGCAATTCCCCCAAAATAGTCTTTGGCCCCAGCCAACGATCCTGGTTACCTACATTAATCACTGGGACCTTTACCACCCCACCGGCCACAGATAAACAAGCAGAGGGGACAAGAAGGTCCCCTGGTAACCGGCCTTCTACAAACGACACCGGTTCCAAAAAACAGGTGTCATATGTAGCACCAGGGTTGCAAGTTGCTGGGACCAATTTCATAGCTCCTGCTGGAACACGGACGGATGGACCCTTCTGCACTCGAGCTAAACCCACGTACCCAGTGTCCAGGGGCGTCGCACCCGTGGGGGATGTGGGTGTTTTAACACCCACACTTTTCTCGGTGAGGGGGTTCAACACCCGCACTTTTCTGCAGCTTTTCCGCAATTTTGAACAAACGCAGCAGGCACTCCTCCGTGTCCGCTCTGTGTCTGTGCTCGCTGCCTCGCCTCCCCTCCCTCTCAAACATGACACCGGTTCTGAGTGTGACCGGCTGTTGATTGGCTGTTTTCCCTTAAGTCCCGCCTCTCTTGGTGTGTTTGAATTATCGGTCCGCTCGTGCTGAGGAGGCGGGATCTTATGGTTATTTACGTCTCCCTTTTCCAGGTACTTTGAATGAGTGTTTGTTTTCGATTTTTTTTTTAATAAGCTTGATATGTGTTGGGGATGATGTTCAGTATATGTTTTGTTGACCTGTCGAGTCTTTTCTGTATTATATTTTCGTTTTTTATACTAATTGCTAATTGGGATATTGTTCAGAAGCTAGCCAAATCCGGTTATGTATGTAGCTTGCAATGTATAAAGTAACTGTGATGAAGAAGGCAGGGAATTGACGAGGAGGAGGGACAAATTGTCACTGTTAAGCAGTGTATTTATGAGTTTATTGCCAGTGCAATTGATTTTTATTATTTTGAGCATTGTTTGTTGATTAGCTGAATACTTTTGTGGCTACTTACCTGTTGTATTTGACTGTTGAGGAAAAAAAAGTGAGAAATTATTTCATTGTTTGCATACCTGTTGAAGAACTATAAAAGAAAAGTGTAGATTATTTTATTGTTTAAAAACAGTAAATTGTTACATTATTTATACCACCAGAGAAAAAGTTTTGTGTGTATTTTTTTGTTTGTTATATCTCCCCTTTTCAAGGCGCAATTAAGCAAAATTTAGCAGTCTTAGTCACAGTCCTGTCAGACCCATTTCACTATCAAGTTTACCACTGTCTTTTTGTCACACAGTATAATTAAGATGCAGAAAAGAAAGAGGCAGGAGAAGATTGACAGCTTTTTCAAGAGAAATCCTGTAAGTGAAGTTGAAAGCTGAAAATTTAAGTTGTTGAGATTAAACACAAGTAGCCTATTACCATTAGATATTGTTTGCATTTATTTCATTATATTATTTTTCAATATTCACTGAGGATTGCTAGTGCCACTGCTGTAACTGTTTCACCCTTTTCCTCTAACACTGCACCCTTGTTAGGAGAGGAAGTTGCTGGAGGCATCAGTTTCAGAGAGAGCACAGGAAGGTTCAGAGGTGGGCAATGAAATGAATGTTACAGTTTGTGAAAGAGGTCAATGAAGGAAGAGAGGTCCTGTGTGCTTGCGTGTGTTTGTGTCATGGGTGGTGCTTATTTCTATCCCAGGTGCTCGCGTGTGGGTTTATATCAAATTCACAATTTCATTTCAAATGTTTTGATTAGGGTGTATGTGAGGTTGTGGCCAGGATTCAGGAAGACAGAGATGAAGAGGGACAAAAAGGCAGACACGAAGCAGACAGACAAGAAGCAGACAGACAAGAAGCAGACAGACACGAGGCGGGCAGACACGAAGCAGGAAGACACGAAGCGGGCAGACAAGAAGCAGGCAGACAAGAAGCAGACAGACAAGAAGCAGGCAGACAGGAAGAGCAGAGTGAGGGAGAGGTCAGAGAGGATAAGGATGAAGATGAAATGGTAGAGAGAAGAGCAGAGAACTCAGACGTGGATGTCACTCGCCATCAGTTCAGTAAGCCCAATCAACCAGATCCAAAATTAATTGCTAAACAGTCCTTGCCTAAATATACTCTTAGTTTTCAAACTCAGTGGTACCAGAAATGTCCATGGCTCCATGTGAGTCCTGGTGTTGAGGGTGTATTGTGCTTTTACTGCTCCAAAGCCTTTAACTCAGAGACATCACCTCTTGCCAAGAATGCTGATTCAGCATTCATTTCATCTGGGTTTAAAAATTGGAAAAAAGCCCTTGAGCGATTTACTGTGCATGAGAGATCTGAAAGTCATAAAACAGCCATGACTACTCACATCTATGAAGATCGATCAGTACAGGTTCAGCTATCTAGAGTGAGTGTGAAACAGCAAGAAGAAGCAAGAGGATGTCTTCTCAAAATCATTGGTGCTGTGCAGATGTTGGCTAGGCAGGGCTTACCTTTTAGGGGCCATGAATGTGGTGAGGGAAATTTTGAACAGGTTCTGAAGTACAAATCAGAGGATGACCCCTCTCTAACCAAGTGGTTGACATGTGGTAGAAAGGATGTATATACTTCAGCTATGGTTCAAAATGAGATCCTGACTTTGTTTAGCAGAGTTATCATAAGTGAAATAGTTGAAAACATCAGATCAGTTCCACACCTGCAGTACTCTGTGATGATGGATGGGACACGAGACGTGTCTGGAAAAGAGCAAGAGGCAGTCTGTTTGAGATATGTTGACGAGGATTTAGTCCCTCATGAAGATTTTATTGGTCTTTATGAGGTTTCTTTGACAACAGGAGAAAATTTAGCAAAAGTAGTCATGGATGTTTTGCAGCGCCTACAATTGCCCATCACTGGGATGCGTGGCCAAGCATACGATGGCGCTGCAAATATGGCTGGCAAATACAATGGAGCACAGGCCATTTTAAGAAAAATACAACCTCTGGCTCCCTATGTTCATTGTGCTGCCCACTGTGTTAACCTAATAACACAGAGGTCGTGTACTGCCTCAATATTTATCCGCAATTCTCTGGATTGGGTCAATGAGTTGGGAGTGTTGTTTGGGCAGTCAGGGAAACTGAAGGACATATTTAAGGGAATTGCAAGGTCTGAGGAGGTTGAGGGTCCATGTCACTCTATAAGACCTCTGTGTCCAACAAGGTGGACGGTCCGCACTAGTGCCATCCGCACTGTGCTAAACCAGTACGAGTGTATAATCAAGACTTTGGCTGAGATGGCAGTGAGTGAGTCTGATGCGGCTAGTAAGGCACAGGGGCTATATGAGACATTTCAGCAGGGAAATGTTGTCCTTGGACTTGTGTGTGCTTTGGAGATCACAGGGGAGTTGGAGGTTTTGAATATGTCCCTCCAGCGCAGAACACAGACCCTAGATGGAATGCTTTCAGCTGTTGCCTGTGTTAAGGAAAGCTTCAGCAAAAAGAGAAACACAGAGAGTTTTCAGGCACTTTACATGAAAGCAACAAGGATGTGTGAGACACTCCATCTCACTCCTATTGCCTCTCCTCGTGTTCGTATCCCACCTCAGCGCTTCACAGGTAGTGCTCCTGCACATGTACATGTGTCCCCTTCTGACTACTACAGGACTGAATTCTACAAAGTTCTGGATGTTGCTGACATGCAGTTTAGAGAAAGATTTGAGCAGGAGGGAATGCAAATGTTAAGGCACCTGGAACAAGTTCTCTTGACTGGAAAGATACATGGTGTTGTCCAACAGTACCCAGAAATCAACCCAGACATCCTCAAAGTTCAGCTTGCATTGTTCAGAATGAAGTACAGCTTCCAGTCTAGTACTGAAGTTGTTGCTGTTCTTCAAGGGATGAATCCAGAGGTCCGTGGTCTCTTTGACCAAGTCGAAACAGTAGCCCGACTCCTCCTAGTTGTGCCTGTGTCATCAGCAGAGTCAGAAAGGAGTTTCAGCAGCCTCCGGAGGCTGAAAACATGGCTACGCAGCACCATGACCCAAATCCGCCTCAACAGTGTTGCTATGTGCCATGTACATAAAGACAAGCTGGACAGGGTAAACAGAAAAAATATTGCTGCACAGTTTGTCTCCTGTAAGGAGAGCAGAAAGAGCACTTTTGGTTCTTTTAAATGAGAGGTAGTTGGTCAGATGTTCATTGGTCAGTTGCTTGTTGTTGTTGGTTGCATGTATATAGTTATATAGCCTAATATATATATATATTGTTCTTAATACATGTTGTTTGTATATCTGGAGTTTGTAACAAAAATAATTTCCCACTGGGATTATTAAAGAATTTCTGAGTCTTATTCTTTAGCAAGTCTACTGTTGTGTATTTTCAAAACAAAGTTTTGACTTATTTTTTGTGTGTTTCGAGTGTGTTTTTATACTTTTCTTGTATCACTGATTTAAATGGGAAGGTTTTTATATCTTTTATGTTATACCTTTTGCACCCTTCTTTCATTGTATTCATCGTTTTTATTGTTAACAAACAAACCACATCCATCCCCCGCACTTTTGAAAAGCTTGCTACGCCCCTGCCAGTGTCCAATGAACGTTCCCAAAATTGGCACTCTGAGAAAGCCTTCTGCCATACTGTCCCTACATGTTGTGTAGGAGGTGAATTAAACAACATGGTCCCATGTTCCAAAAACAATTCCTGATAACAACTACTAATAACATTCATCCCCAAAAGACCAGGGACCTTTTCTCTTCTTATCTGGGTAACTGGGTCAACAGAATCTTTTACAACTAAAATGCCCATCTTTGGCAGTATCTTTCCAAGCAG
Organism: Triplophysa dalaica; assembly: GCF_015846415.1. Lineage (NCBI taxonomy): Eukaryota > Metazoa > Chordata > Actinopteri > Cypriniformes > Nemacheilidae > Triplophysa > Triplophysa dalaica. Next base: position 19,129,055 of record NC_079561.1, on the reverse strand, counting down.
CTCTATGGTCACCTCTAAATACCCTAAATAAGGAATATCAAGACCATTGGCTGCTTTAAGCTTAAGCCATTGACAAGACTTCAGCTGAGACTGAAACCGTGGCTGTAAATGCTGTTCAAAAAATTTTTGGGTCACCGTAGTCACCATGGATCCAGTATCCAGCAAACATGCCAAGTTTACCCCACCAATTGTAATTTCCACTATTGGACACCTACCTAAAAGTCGAGGCTCATTTACAGGGGGAATGCCCAAAAGGTCCCCACCCGACGCATGGGCAATGCTGCCGGGGGGCACTAGTTTTCCGAAGACTGGGTAGACGGTCTAAACCCTACTCCTGATGTTGCTCCAAGTTTGACTTTGCAAAATCTCGCAATATGGCCAGGTTGGGAACAGCGCAAACAAATGGGTCTACCATCTTGATGATATCGATACTGAAAGTTACGAGTCTCTACCCCAGGAGTCGGGGCCACGGACAAGAATTGAGACCCAACTTGGGGGATAGCGGACTCTAAACGCTTCAGGATAGCATCCAACTGTGCTTGTTGTTTACGAAGGCTTTCTTTAACTTCAATCAATTCATCAGGGGGCTTGCTAAAGACGGCATCAGAATGAGCTGATAGTTCTGTAATGTTAGTTATACTACAAGACTGTGCACGGGGTCTCTGCACATATGGGCTTTCACCCTCCTCTGCCCAACGTAGTGCTTCCTGGCGGGCATCTAGGAAACTCAGAGTAGGATAGAGCCTAACTTGCCGACGTAATTCACGACGAAGCATGCCATCTCTCACAAATTCTATAAACTGGTCTCGCAAGACAGTATCGGGATTAGCAAAACATGCTTGATCTTTACGTTTAATGACATCCATGAAGGACATAAGAGCATGAGAATACTCTCTTAGAGACTCACCGTCAAGTTGTCGTCGCTGGAAGAACTGCTTCTGAAGGCTAATATAAGACTGAGAAGACCCATAAACACTGAGGAGTATATTAAATATTTTCTCAGGACCATCCCTTTCAGACACTGGCCGAAACCTCACCTCTGTCCTGGCCTCTCCCTCCAACAGATCAAAAATGGCCAAAGTCTGCTCAGAACGTGACATTGGGCGCATAGACAGATGACGTCGTGCCTCCTCAACCCAATCCTCTACAGTCAATAAATCCTGAGCCAATTTTCCAGAGAATCTGGGACATTTACGTTCGCGCGGCACATAAACGTAACGCTCTATAACTTCCACAGGATTTGATGTAACGCCACTCGCTGCAATATCATCAACAGCAGGGGACTGTGGTTCTCTAGTGGGACCACTCCTGGATCCAGACGGTAAGTTCTGACTTACATCCGCCTTAAGTTTAGCATTTTCTACCTGTAGCTGTTGCACAATCTCAGTGAGTGCCCTAAGCTGAGCTGACATGTCTTCATCTGCCATCCTACAAAAAAACTAAAGAAAAAAAACTAAAAAAAAACTTTTGGGTTCTTTTCAGCCCTGACCACGATGATCAACGAGGGAGTCCTTGACCACTGTTTTCCCACCTTATACAAATAATAAAAAATAACAAAACATAGGCCCAGAATGTTTTTATAGTAATACAGCCTCTAAAAGTCAGACCCTGCCGACTACGCCAAATGTAACCGGGTTATAGACAGGTGTATATATATATACATATATACACACATATACATATACCTACATACACCCATGCACATACGGTTTAGCTAATTATGACTACGCCACTCCAAGTTAAATGGGTAGGAGATCCCGGGTTCCCGCACAGTTATCCAACCAAATGAATGAAACTTAGGCAAGTATTACTATGAAACAATCACCACATTTATTAAGTTAATTCTCTTGATGTTCAACATCAGTAGGAACTGGTTCAAAACCAGCACATACACTAACATCCAATATAGGGGGTACAGACACTCTCAAAATAAAATAAAACGTACAACTCACTTCAAAGAAAAGAGAAATCACACTTAAGTGTAAAACAACTCAAATGTCACTTCCTTACACCCACACGTGGACTTAAGCGACTGATTCCCCCCTCTATTGGCGGTAATGGTATTTCATGGGCCCACAACGAAATTAATAAAGACAAAAACAAAACAATCCAAATCTCAAAAAGAATAAAAGGATGGGAAACAGTGATCAATCCAGACCAGAAGCACTCTATAAAACAAAAGAGAAAAGAGATACTCTACACCTCGGCCCATGCAACAAGAATTTAAAATAAACCAATAACATTTTAATTCATAAGCATTTAAAACATTTTACTTCATAAACATTTAACAATCACTAAAATCATTAAACAAACGAATACCTTCATTTCCATGTCAACTGCACCTGGAAACTCAAAAGGATCCCCCACACGTCTCATTCATTGAGTGCAGCGTATATCAGTGTTTACGGTAACAGATACAGGGTGTTGTATCCGTCATTCAGCCCTTACGACTCACAGTCAGATGAAAACTGGGTAACCGTACTATTCAAACCACACATAGATACATAAAATTAACCAAGGAAAGAATATGTATGGCACATAATCTCGTTAGACTTGCATACCTGTGATGTACCCGTCTATCAATATCCACCGACACAGGCAGAAACGATTCACGCAATGCGCACAGAATAAGCAGCACGTTCTTCCAGCGACCAGCAACCAAGAAACCACCAACGATATGAGTAATACACTCAGGACGTGACGTATTTAAAGGCAAATTACCGTTCTTATTCTACGGGTGTCACTAGGAACAAAATACAACAGCGCCCCCCACTGACTTGGCTACAAATGTTTGAAACATTGCACACTTTTCACAAACGGTTTAATGTGATGCATGGTTTTTAATATTTGTTTACAAAAAATATTTTACACAATATGCTGTCATATAAATATATATTGGAATGCTGTTATTCAGTCTTAACAAACTTCACAAACATAAATATATATATTGGATAATGTTTACACTTTACAGAACAAAACACACTGGTTTAGTGTCATTGTTGTCTTCTGATTATTTTAAGGATGTTTTACGGCTGTATAAAGGCTTGACTGAATGAGGTCATTGTATTTTCGTGCATGTTGGACTGTGAGCTCTAAGAGATGTCTGATGAATATTTGATCTGTTTTTTAAGTGTGCGAGAGAGACGTGGATATTGACTACAGAGGGAAATGGAGTTATGGAGTTAAATTTAGCATGCTTTAAATATTTCACATGAGCACATGTAAGCACATGCTCCAAAAATGTGAGAGCACAATGAAGATCTGGGACTTATTTAAAGCTATACTTGTGCTTGTAATTTTGAGTGTGTTTGTTTCCTCACATACAGTTTTATTTCAGTATTTGAAAAAGCTTGATTTGTTTTCCTTCTTAAAATGTATTTAAAGAACAAGTATATAACAATCCTGTTACTAACAGAATTTAATCATAATTTGGACCTAATGTTAAAGACCCTCGTGGGATCTGGTGCCAGGTACTTATGAGTTATTTTTCTTTCTGCATCTGAGTTTGTAACAGACGTTTTTTAGATTATTTAATCACAGATTGACAGTGTATATGCTTAAGAACCAATTCTGCATATTTTTATTTTACTTGTTTTTTTTTATATATTACTCCCTTTAATTTCTTTGGTCTTACGAACACGGGGAAAGATATTTGGAAGAATGTTATCAACGGAGATTTCTGAGGAAATAATAATTTCATGTTTTTTTGTTCTGTCTAAGACACACACACACACATACATATTTTTAATTTTTGGGTGACCTATCCCTTTAACAGTTGCCCATTTCCACAAAAGAACAAAAAACGCACACAAACAGCGTCACATGCTGGTCAAAATGATAAATACAATCTAAACAGATGTCAAGCATTGAAATGAAATGATCTGTAGTTGCAGTGTATTGTTTCTGATTAGTTTCTATACACTTAGTTTATGCATTTCTTAAGTTCACCTTTGTATGTGTTATATAGCCAGCCGTAGAGTTTTATTAATACGCCTCCTTTAAAAACCTTTCCAACTAGCCCCCCAGTAAATTTCCACCATTTCCAGCCAATAATACAATTGTGTTATTATTTATTATTGATTGCGTTAAAATATAAAACAATTTATATTTCGAAACAAATCTACTATACATGCATTTTTTATGTGGATAAATGGGAATAAGATTTATATATCACTGTTTTTAAACGCTGTATGTCAGACTATCGGGTGCACGAATTTAAGGGTAAAAATAAACATGCTAAACATTGACGTCATGTAGAACATTGGAAAGTTGTGAGCCAACAACCTACACGCCCCCCTTCTGATTGGACGAGCAGAAGGCAGAGGCGCCCTGTGATTGGCTGATCTGTATGTTGAAATCTGAATTCTGCTCCTGTTCGTGTCTTTAGAAATAGATTAAGCTTCTAGAATGGAAACAAAAATGAATCTACGTTTCTCAAAATGAACCTTGACGTTGTAATATAGGTCGCAATAATGCGTATTACTTGTTTTAAGAACGTAAGACCTGTTAAAAACTTTGCAGAACTTTCATAAGCGGATTTCTGTATGTTTCAGTCGTTAATTGTAGATTTGTATGTCTCAGCGACTCTAAACATACTGGCGTGGTTTCACAGAGAGGGTATTTAATCAGGACTAACTCTTATATGCCTAAGTAAAAAATACTGGTGTGCCTATTGAGACACAAGAATGGCAATGACATATTTTTAGATGTACTAGGAAAAGTTATTTTCAGTTAAAACAGCTCACACATTCATTTTAGTCTGAGACTAGCTTTAATCCTTGAGATTTCAGTTCGGTTTGGTGAATGACTCGGGCGTTTTGAGCCGCCGAGCGCCCCCTGGAGGAATACAAGTGTACTTGAGGAGAAAATCTCAGCTTGTAGCGTTTTTTTTAGTATGTGTGAGTGTGTATGTGTGTGTGTGTGTGTGTGTGAGAGAGTGTGTCCCACTCTCATCCAAGCAGGACAGGAGAGAGCTTGGTGCACTTTGTAGGGACGGACACTTTCACATCTAAATAAATAGGAAACTAAAGTTGTTGGTGCAGTATTCGTCACAGGTAAGCCTCTTGCCCTGCGTGTCTACATGTAACTTGTTTGCTGCAATTAAACGTGTTTTGTTTAGTCTTTAAATTCAAATACACACTTTATCTTAATAAATCTAATTGAAAAAGTATGACTTTGGCTTCCTTTAGGTATAATAATGTTTTCGCTGTCATCGACTGTCTCTGACAGCAATATCAAACGTCACACATTTCTACAGTTGTACAGTTGTGTGTGTTTGGCGTGTAGCCAAAGTTCTCAGGTGACACACATCCCGGGTGAACGTCACTTGAAGGGTTATGGTTGTGTGGGGTTTTATTATTTAAATCACCAACTTTAAATATAAGTGACATTTGGCTTATCAAACGCTGTGTATAATAAGTGTGTTGTTATTTACAGGAGTCCCATCCGAAGTGCGCAAAGAAACACCTCCACCGCGCGCGCGCTCTGTCTCTCTCGCGATGTCCGTCTCCGCTCTCTCGTTTTCCCGCCTGCTCCGGTGCAGTCTCTCCTCCTTGGGTCGGACACCGAGCGCGTGTCCGGGCAGGTGTCTGTGCGCGCGTCCCCCGACGGTGAGCGGGGTCCGATGGAGATCGTCTCGCTTGGACGTGGATGGAAGAGGCCCCCCTGCGACTTGGGATTCATTCGGGATTTGGGATAATCGGATAGAGGAGCCCATCCTGTTGCCCCCCAGCATTCGTTACGGTACCCTCATCCCTCACATCAGCCTGTCCAGAGTGGGCTCAGCATCCCACATCGGCCGTCGCCGTGACAACGAGGACCGTCTACGAGCGAGCGCGCTCACGCCTGACACAAAGTACTTTGCGCTGTTTGACGGGCACGGAGGACCGCATGCCGCCGACTTCTGTCACACACACATGGAGGAGCACATCCGGTAGGGTTGCGTGATGTGATGTACACTCATGTCAGATATTTAATGGAACAGTTCACCAAGAGACGAAAAGTATAAATGTGGTGTATTCCTGAAGTCATACGACAGATAATTGTGTGTTTATTAAACGCGTTTGTGTTTTGTAGGAAATGTTTGTCGGTGGAAACAGATCTGGAGGCAGTTTTGTCTGAAGCGTTTCTGCGTGTGGATGCTGCTTTAAATGCGGAGCTGCAGATATATGGAAATGGTATAAACACAGTAAAGGGATTATATTATATCACACTTTTTATTTTAACCTTAAAACTAAATCAGCTGTTTCAATTTTGTTATAGTACCCTTAGAGTCCCATTGAAATAAAAAATTACAATTCTTATTTTTTCTTGAAATATTGCAGCATGTATAGTAAACAGCTGGTCATTGTGTTTCATTTTTTTAATTTAATTTCCCCTCACAGTCTTCAGTTAAAATCTGAAAATGCACGTCTGTCCATTAGTGATGACCCATCTCAAATGTAAATTAAACTGCTTGGCTGGAGCATCCGTTAACTCCTCCCCTTCAAAATGCAACAGCTGTTTTAATACATTTAATCAATTCGCTTTAAAAAAAACCTCAACCCACACCCACCTATTTGAACCTTTGAAATTCCTTTAACTCAGAAATGTGTCAGAATACGGAAGTAAAAACGATGGCAACTTCCGCTTCACAGGGACTTTAAATGTTCACTCATAAGAGCAGAAATAATTTGGTTTTCTCTGGTGTCATCACTTTAAAAGCACGTCATTCTCTATTTTTCAGCATCTCTCATGACGGTGGGCACCACGGCGACGGTTGCATTGCTAAGAGATGGGATAGAGTTGGTTGTGGGCAGTGTTGGCGACAGTCGAGCTCTGTTGTGCCGAAAAGGAAAAGCCCGCAAACTCTCAGATGACCACACGCCGGAGAGGAAAGATGAGAAGCAGAGGTGAATGCACATAAACACACACACACACACGCCAGGAATAACGTGTTCTGATACGTGTGAGCTCTCTGCGTGTGTAACATGCTAGTGTGCTATAAATATCAGCAGAGACGGCTTGAAGGACAGCTCGGGTTTATTCAGTGAGCTGCAGAGTTTAAGTGTTTTATTCTTTGTGTGGTCGTAAACAGTACACTTTACAACAAGCATTGTGTATTACGTTAAAAAGAACACCATAGTATTGTTGTGTGTGTGTGTGTATGTAGAATTCGGCGAAGTGGTGGGTTTGTGACCTGGAATAGTGTTGGTCAAGCAAACGTAAACGGACGATTGGCAATGACCCGCAGCATCGGAGACTTTGATTTAAAGAAGAGTGGAGTGATCGCACAACCTGAGACCACTCACACTTTAGTAAGACCGTTTGTGTGGTCGAGTGTGTGTGTTTGTGTGTGAGCACCTCAGTAACAGTTTTCTGCGCTCTTCTAGTTGCAGCACGCTCACGACTCTTTCCTGGTCCTCACTACTGATGGCATCAACTTCATCATGACCAACCAGGAGATCTGTGATGTCATCAGTCAGTGTCACGACCCCACCGAGGCCGCCAACATCATCGCTGAGCTGGTACTGAATTTATGTCATCCCCTACACACCCCACGAGTAAACCCCAGGACTGTTCATAAACGTTTATTCTTAACGGAAGAGCTAACTCTTGTGCTTACGATTTCTCGCTGAACGTTGTGTTGATTTGTTGTGTGTGTTGTGCAGGCTCTACAGTATGGCTCTGAGGATAACAGCACGATCATCGTCGTCCCGTTCGGCGCTTGGGGAAAACATCAGAACTCTGAATTCACTTACTCCATGAGCCGAAACTTTGCCTCCAGTGGCCGCTGGGCTTAACCATCAAACAGTGTAAACGTTGCAACGTCCCTTTTACCACTACACTGCCACCACAGGTTCTTCACTTATATACTAAACGAAAAACCAAAGAAATGTCCACAATTCCAAAACTTCACAGTTCAAGTGAGCCAACATTGAAAAGAGAGACTATTCTTAAAAATATCTGCTGTCATTGAACAGAGGGGGCGCTCTAACAGCCAGATAAATGCTTTTATTGAGTTATAATATATTTGTATATTTTGATGAGAATGTGTATTTTGCTGTTTTTTAAAACACTATAACAAACGGGTCTTTTTATAAACATTATATTTATTTGGTGAAACCTCAAAAAAGGAGATTTGTAAAGAAAACATATTGAACAGTATTGAAAACATAATGCATCCCTTAATTGTGTGTTGAGATGGCAGCCGTAAAAACTTAAAACCATTTTTTTTTGTAAATGTCATAAAGTAAAATCACTCCCTGCATCCAAAACCCATCCAATGTCCTGATGGATCACGGGTAACTTGACCTAAAATCATATAAGCTGCCTCTAAATGTCAATAAAACATATTTTATTAGATAATGTTTTACTTGTTTTTTAATGTCGTTATAAGAAAATAATAATTGTCGTGAATAAACTCGTGGTAAATATTTTATGTTTGTTCCATAGTGAATGGCACCATTCTTTAGAATAGCCTATCACTTATGAAAATTAACCACGCTTTGACTACAATTGAAACGAAAAACATGGCTTCTGCACTTTTACTCATAAGGGACTTGATTCTATCTGATTTGTCAAACGTTACTGTAATAAGATTCATTAAAAGGAAGGAAGGAGGCGGGAACCGAAAGACATTTTAAACATTTAATAAAGTAATATAACAGCCAGCGGCCCCTCACGGACGACCGCCGGCGAACAAAACACAAACACAAGTTCGGGCCCGGTCCTCTCTCTTCGACCCCGCCTACTCTACTACAGTTACATTTGGCATTTCATTTCCTGGATAATCCCGTTGCCACAGCAACATAATGGTTAGATCATTTTCTTGATTGGTGTGCTTTTAGACTATGGTATCTGAAATGTTAGTTTCACAGAAACCCATATTAAAATAGATTTGAATAGCCCTTAAATGGTCACTTTAACTTAAGTTAAAGACGGAAGACTTCAGTATTTAGAAAAAAATCCTGGAAAAACTAAACTTTACTTAATAATAATATAAGAAGTCACCGGTTAGACAGAAATATTCTTTTGCACATCAACAATAATACGTTTGATTGCAATATTGTTTTACGGTGCTGGTCTCATAATTTAATACGCTGTAGGGTTTTTTTGTTCTTTGAAATTTGAAGAAATTATCAGAACATACTGTGATGGAACTATCTTTATGTTTATTTTATATAGACATCATTATGAAAATCACTATTTTAGGCACTTTGCTGTTCATCTTAAAGGGGTCATATGACACGGCTAAAACAAATATAATGGTTTGTTTTATATGTAATGCATTGTGTATACACAATTTAAGGTTAAAAAAGGCACACAAAAGACACTGAAAAACACGTATTTGCGCCACATGACCCCTTTAATGACCCCTTTACGGGTTAAAAATGTAAAATTCACCATGCTCTACTTAGTTCTATATCAGTTTCTAGTAAAGATTATGAATTATTACGATTTTCTTTTCAACTGTTATATTAACAATTACATAGTTGCAGATATGAAACAATTCTACAACATACAACGTTAAGAATGACGTGTTTCATGAAACATGATTCTTTCTTGTCAGTGTGTGCAGGTTTAGCTGTACATGTAATAATCTTTACTATAAATCTAATGTTGTCAGGTATGGGTTAGATTTCAGCTTTAGGAATGGGGTGTTAAAGCAGCCAGAGACTACAATCTCAAACAACTGAGTGGTGTGATTTAAATGATAAAACATCTTTGGGCTGAAATGAAAGCAAAGGAAATGTTCATTCCTCAGATGTGAGTTTCCGAGCAGAAGTCAGGCAGGTTCAGACAGATCAACACATCATGTGAATGTCACAGTATCCTAAAGCCTGCAGTGATCATGTGATGCCCTTTGACTTTAGAGAGAACGTTGAAGTGGTTTTTAAGTCTTGACCTATAGATGGTAAACAAATCTCACTCATGTCTTGTGTTGCTGTGGTGTAAATATACACACTGCATGATGTCAGGAGGCCAGGATGAGGGACATGCACAACTAAGTGTGTGTACATACATGTGTGTTTAGACTCGGGTCTTGGGCTATTTGTCTGTAGTCTTCGAAGGAACTGGAACAACATAGTGCTTGCAACCTAGAGTTATGGGTTCAATTCTCAAAGACTGCATGAACTGAAGGATCTGTAATGCACAAGGTCCTGTGGTCAGTGTGATCTCTTTTCTGCCCTCTGCTGGTGAACATACTTTATTACTGTAAACATGTCCCAAAATTTTTTGAAGCATCCCAGCGAAACAGTTAAAATACAAAACGTATCTTTCATCATTTATTCACCCTCATGTCATTCCAAATCTGTATGAGTTTTTTTCTTCTTCAGGACACAAACGAAGATATTTTGGAGAATGTTGATAAAGAAACAACACTGAACTCTGTTGACTTTCATTGATTGAACACAAAACCACATTTCTCAAATTATCTTCTTTTGTGTTTCACAGAAGAAAGAGATTGTATAACCACATTAGGGTGGATAAATGGAAGAGTTTAGATGTGTGGCTACAAAGTCCCTTTAATAATCATTTAATTAGATATTTATTTTGAGTTATTTGGACTATGGATCTTTCCCCGGCCCCATTGCATCAATTTTGCGGAAATGTTAGTGGAAATGTTGTAGGTTTGTATTATATTATAATTATTGTTGACGAAGAAAAAAATGCCACTCAATGATTAGAAGCGCCGTTTTTCAGACTGAAATACTGCATCTCTCCATTAGGTGGCAGCATTACATAGTGTCGTAATCACAAGTGATTAAAGCAACACAAAAATAACACATAAAACACACAAATTCAGTACTTGACTACACAAATCATGTACATTACTAATACTAATATTCTAATACTGCTTTATTGTAAGACTAAATTTTTAAGAATATACTACAGTTTATACTGTGAAAGATCTGACATCATATGTTGTATCATTCTAAGTAAAGTATCTTTGAAAAACCACCTCAAGCCTTATCAGTACTAAACATTGGCTGTATTCTGTGTTATTCTTTTTAAACAGACATCCCTTCACATTCACCATTGACTTCTGAGAATAAAAACAATCTTCTCTCCCCCCCACAGGTCAGAGTTGTGTCCAGCAGTGTTTGGATTTATCAGAGCAGTCTTTATACACACAGCCAATTTCCTGCCATGTGTTATCACAGTAAAAACTAAATTAAGAACAACAGACACAGTGAGCGTCTGACACATCAGAAGACATTGAACCCATGATTTTACCTCCAAACGTGTAAAGGGATTAACATATTTAATACATCTGCTTTATGTAATATAAAGTTCCAGAATATGAATGTAAATACTAAAAACAAATAATATCTTCTTCTGTGATGTAATGAGACCGTTATAGCAGGGCAAGTTGTCACAAATGGAACCTGCTGTGTATCAACACTGATTTGAGAATAATTGAAATGAAATTTAAAAACAGCAACATTTTACAGCATGTCTTTAATGTTTGACTCTGTGAACACACACTTTAATAATAAAGTCTACATCAAATTTTACACACTTTGTGATTCAACATTATGTTTACATCTGTGTGTGTGTTTGTGCCAGGTCATGCAGACGTCACAGCTTGTGGTTCTAAGCTCTCTGGGCCACAGTTAACTGGATGCCAGTAACAGGAAGGGGACATTCTGAGAGGAAGTCAAAGAGTCAGAGCTGCAGCGGGTTCCAAAAATCACATCCCCCTATGTGTCATCACTGGCATTCCCTGTGTTTCCATGCCTGCAGCACAGCATGCGTCTCTCTCTCTCTCTCTCTCTCTCTCTCCTGCATGATGTCTGCTTCCTATCTGGATGGGGGATGAAGGGAAGGCAGTGTGGTTTGGGGAGGGGGTGACCTAAATTCACACTCACTAACTGGTGAGCATCATTACCATCACAGGGAGAGATGTGACTTCCTGTTTCCTTTTAATTGCTCATTTTTCTCTCCCATCTGCTCATTCCCAACTCTCATTTTTGTAATGTTTGTCATTACCTCCCTGATCTCGTTTGATCCTCTTTCATCTTAGAGCTCTTCTGTCATTGTTTTACCTGTTTCACAGTCTCTCGCACCTCCAGTATGAATGCCACATATTTTTTTATGATATTATCCACAAAAAAAAGAAGAGAGAAATTACAGCCATCATCAATGGAGGCAGACAAGCCCATAGGACATCAATTTTATAATGACAGCCAACAACAGCCATGAGATCATCATCAGGCCATTATGACATCATCAATGGAAGCAGACAAGTGATCATCATTTTGTAAAAATAAGTGAGAGATGTTCAAACTTCACTTTTACATTTATTCATTTATTATAGTTGGTTGAATTGTTTTGTTGTGCATTCCAATCAATATCAATCAAAATGCAGTTGGTTTATTTTGATAAAAGGCAGAACAACTAAATAAATATAGCTAACTAACACAATAAAACATTATTTTAATTTTTTTAACAGAATTATCTCATTTTGGAAACAAACTCTTCATGTGTAAACTGAAAGTCTGAACTGATCATTTGCAGAAAATGTTGTATTTGTTGCTGTTTTTGGAAGACAATGTGTTTGCCCACACACAATGCTAGAGGTGTTGTGGATGGTTGCTAGGGCATTCTCTCATTATCATGTGGTTGCTAGGGTGTCCCGAGTGGGCCAGTTTTAAAGGTCTCTCCCCCTGGTGTCTATGATTGTTCAGTTTTTTTTAGAAATCCACTACAGGCGATATCAATATTAAGGCTTTGCTTCAGCAAACACCGCCGGTCATTGTTAGTAAACCGCTACTGTCTGTATAATGTAAACTCACAGTTTTAAGTGAAACAGACTTTCGGATATTCGTGTGAGGGACTCAATGGCCTCCTGGTCATAAAAACCCATTAAACATTCTCCCCCAGCAGATCCAGAGCTTCAGGCATGGCCCGCGGCTGCAGGCCGGAGATACGGACCCTCCTGGGAACGACAGCAACACCCCCTCCTCCCACCCGCATCTTCTGACGGAGGCCATCAATGAAAGCTAATCCTGGATAAACCTCGGGAACCGAAACCTCGCCCGTCACCATTAAAGAACCAGGGGGCGTAAACATCTTCATCGGTCTGACCTGCTGATTCAGGTTTACTTGAGTCACCGCAATCATTCTGACCTGTGCAAGTTATACTTGATAAAACAGGGTTTGGTGGACTTGAGATTTAACATCACAACAGAAAGATTATCAGGGTTCAACAGAAATGCCTTATTCATTTATCACAATATTACAGGAACCATGGAAACAGGATAAAAACTGTATAGCCGATGTTTGTAATGAATTCTACTCTTTTAATGAAAATGTAGAGCTAAACTTTAAAATGTGTACATATACACCACCCGTTGTTCTTAATCAAGATTTTAAGGTTTTTTTCTTTAAAGGGATACTTCACATTGATCTGTTTGGTTACTGACATTCTTCCAAATATCTTCCTTTGTGTTCAGCAGAACAAATACATGTGTACAGGTCTTGAACATCTCAAGGGCGAGTAAATGATGACAGAAATTACTTTTTTTGGTGAACTATATTTTTAAGTTGTAAAAGTTACCACAAAGTAACAACAATCTCACCACAACAACCATATAGTTTGACAATATATTTGTAGTAAAACCACCATGGTAATAAAAACAGTAATCTGTCAAACCCTAGGGAAATTAACTATGATTTTATTTGAATAGAAGTGTGCTAACATTTGTCTAACCACAGTTTTAACCCGATTAAACTGTGCTTACTTGTTAAATATTTAATTTTTATATATAAAAAATCACCTTTTTTGTGCATTCCAATATCAATCAAACTGCAGTTGGCTGGTTTTGATTCAATCCATTTAAACTTAAAAAATACCGCTAACTAACTCAATAAAACATAATAAAAAACATGATCTTTGTATATGTAAAAAACTCTTCATTTATCTTTAATAATGGCACAATTCAGTATAAAATAGTAGTATTATACATATTATACACATATTATACATATAGTATTATACATATACATATTTACTATTGGTTTAATATAATGCATTATGAAGCGCGAGACCTTACACTGGGATGATAGGCGGAGAGGGGGAGAGAGAGAGACGGAGAGAGAGAGAGAGAGAGAGAGAGAGAGACGGAGAGCGACTCTACGGCGATAGAGAAACGTCACACCGACTCATCCGTCGCGTTTTACGGTGGTGTGCGCGATTCAGGCCCGAATCCGCCACCGGAATCCGACAAATACAGAGAACCACACGCTGTCACGAGCTCAAACCCGTTAGCAGGAGAACCGTCAGTTCGAGGGTCGAGGAAAATCCCGAAGTAACGCGCGACCGCGGAGCGACGGTGTTTCACGGTAACGTCTCCTCGTCGCCGCTGTTGTCATCTCGTGCATGTTTAACATCATTTCATCTTTTTGTTTTTAACGCGCAGTTACGCGCGTGTTGTTCAGCGTTTGACACATTGATTTATTAACGTCGCGTCGATTTTTTAAGGTTCTGTGTTTTATGACGGTTTGAGTGTAGAATACATTGTAAATGCATAATAATAGGGTGTCGTCGGTATATGAGGCTCTACACCCGACAGTCACCCGTCGGGCTCGTGCACAGGTGTTAAGATGTCTCGTGGATTTAAAGGGATTCAGGGATTAACTGAAGAACATAGGCAACGTGTATTTATATACTTACATAATTATGGCACAAATGTTACATGTTATTAGGCTTCTCTTAGCTTGAATGATGTGTGTTGTTACACTGGATTTAAAGGGACAGGCTCACCAAAAATACATGTCTGTTATTTACGGCTTACTTTAGATTAGTCACTGGTTACTCATCAACTCTATATGACTTGCTTTTGTGTAAAACGTCATGGGCAAAATGTCACAATTGCTTATAACCGAATAAAAGTGAATGGAGGCGGGATATAAGGCTTCTGAATTTGAAGTGTTGTTCTCTGTTAGAGAGATGTATGGTTTGAAAGGACGTGAGGGTGAATAAATGATGAGGGTTGTCAAAGGGTGTTTAATTTGTTCGTCCAGGGAATTGTGGGGTCGAAAATGTTTCCAAATAGCTGACGGGTAACACAAGAGGTCCCTTGGATATTGGCATAATGAAATTGTGGTGATGGTCAAGGTCTGCTCGCTTTTCAAGATATTCTGATCTGTTATGTCTGTGCAAACAGAAAGAGATGAACATTGAAGGAGTTATAAGGATTGAAATCACCTAGGCAGGAATCAGAATAGATGTATTATATTGATATAGTTGAGAGTGTTGTCTCTCATTTCAGTAACACATTTGTAATGTTATAGACTCGTGCTAGTGGATGTGGAGATGAAAAATGACACGCCAGCGTTCTTAATGAAGTTGTGACATCATGATGATCCTATACGGTCTCCGTGGTAACTGTGTAACCCCAGACACCATCCAGTCGATTAGAATAATCAATGCCACCTCACGGACTCACACGTGCACTTTTAAAAGCATTAGGTCACGTTTGCACGCTTTAGTGCTCTGGGTGCGATGAAAGCAGGTCGGGTTTTCTTGACCTTTGCACGCACAAACACAAAAGGACAAGCAGCCCATGTGAGTTCATTAATTTGGGTAGGAACACATCACCACCACGTACAGAGATATTCACATATTAACACCTGTCAACACCCACTTCAGTCACATGGACCAATCACTGTAGAGAACCATTACATCATAAAGACAACATTCAGACACACTTTCATCATCGAGATTTGAACCAGACTGTTTGTTCGGCCTGAAAGAAATAATGCTTCATGTTAAGCAGAATAGTGAATAGTGTAATAATTTTAATGTATTTTTGGGTTGGCTTTGGTTTTCTGATGAGTGTGTATTTAAAATTGACACATTATAAGAAATATCTTGTTTTTTAGTTGGTTAAATATGTATTTCAATGCTCATTTTGTCTAATTTTTAATTATTATTCATCCTGAGGCCCCCCTGGAAGTCAGCTGGGGTCCCCTTGTGGGCCACGGCCCCCCTGTCGAGAACCACTGCATCAGACCAACGATATCTTTCCTCTGTATTGTTATAGTTGTGCCGTAGGTTTTGTGCTGAATTAAACATTTAGCGTACCATTTTGAAAACTTTATGGTTATCGTCATCATCGTTGGTGTGGATGGGGCTTCAGATCATCGAGACATATTCCATTCCATTCCATTTTCTACCGCTTATCCGAACTACCTCGGGTATCGAGACATATATTATTAACAATTATTGCGTTAATTTAGATTGTACAGTTCTGGAAATGGGAACATGTGAGGGTTCAAAGAGACAATCCGTGTAACTCCAGAGTGAGTAGTTGCTTAATCTTATTTATGTCTTAAACCAGAGTCGGATCCTCTCAGGAATGTGCTGTATCAACACAGACAGACTCACTGTCCCTCCATGTGTCATTTACACTGTGTTTTTAAACTGCCCTGAGAGTTCACACTGAAAGAGTGTTGTTGTTTTCAGAGGAAAACTATATGTGTTTATTTCCAGTTGTAAATGTAAAGAGATGCAAACATAAAACAGTTAAGTCTGTAAACAGTCAGGACCTTTTAATGTCCTTCCCCGGATGTCTCTGTGTCTATGTCGATATGTGTCAGTGAAAGTCCAGCATCAGCATCAGTCAATCAATTACTGTGTGTGTGTGAATTCAGCATCATGACACTGATCACAGATCATTTCTTGTGCTTTTCTTCGCACACACACATTCATACATACAAGAGATAATGTTTTATTAGGATGTTATATGTAGACCATTGAGAATAATCAGACAGGTGGATAGTTGCCAATTTTTGTCATTTGAGAAGTCAAATGAGCGTTTATGCTTATATATCAGAAATGTTGTGATGTTTTTGCTTAAAACAATAACAAGCTGTTTGCCTGTGAGGTATTATGTAATTCAATGAAAAAAAACAAAAAACAAGATACATTTACTTTCTCTATTCTCAAACAGTGTCTTTTTGTTTTAAGCTAAAACCGTTTGTATGATTCATTTGGAAATCTTGTATTATTTTGCTTCTTAAGCGAAACATATACTTGTTTTAAGGATGTTAAATCTAAGTATAAGAATATGATTTGTTTTGCAGGGAACATTTTGTGTATTTTGGCCCAATTTATCTGCCACTCAACAGATAAGGCAAATTGATGTGACGTTCCCCAAAACCTGTATGTAACTCTTTATTCAGGGGAGCATAAAAGGAGATATTTAGAGAAATGTTTTAGTGGTTTTGTGTGCATGCAAGTCAATGGGGTTCAGTGTTGTTTGGTATCAACATTCTTCAAAATATCTTCTTTTGTGTTCTACTGAAGAAACACTTCTCACATGAGAATGAATAAATGATCAAAGAATTGTCAGTTTTGGATGAATTGTCCATTAAAAAACGTGAACAAAACAACGATTTTTCTTATAGAGACACCCAGAACAATAACTGAACACATATCTCTCCTCGACGGGGGCATATATTTTAATATATCTAATAATATCATTAGTATCAGAATAACAGATGTCTTTATTTATTCCTCTGGTGAATACTGTAAGTCAGCACATGTTTTCTGTCATGGCCACTTTATGCTTTCTGAAGTGTAAATGCTTGTAGAGCCTCTTATTGTTTCCTGTATGGATTGTGCTTTTGACCTCTGACCCTGTTGTCATAACAGCGGGTTTTAAGTGGCCGTACGTTCATAAGAGAGAGAGTCATCTCACTGTTAATGATAAGAGATGTAGAGGGGCTAGCTATCTGCTGTATGCTTTACGTAGATCACATTACCTCATATTTAATTAAAATATCAGCCCTCCAATGCATCCTATTTATAGCATCTGCCACCACCACCACAGCCCGAGATCTGCTCGAGACCTTTATGTTTAAGTTTGGGCTAATTTATATTTAATATACTTTCAGAAGCATTAGTGGAATATATTTCCTGTTTTGTCAGATCAATTGTTGTTTTGGTTTGTAGGTTTGGTTTTGCGCTGTGTTGTGTTATATAACTGCTGATGCTAATGTGCTTAATGTATTTCTCAACTATAATCACAGATTACCTTGCAACCACACGGCAATGTTCAAGAAACCAACTGAACACCCCCAGCAACCGCCTTTGCACTCGTAACCACATAGCAACCTCCTGGCAACCACCCAGTATACCCTAGTGACTGCACAACAACTCAAATCACCATAGTAACCTTTTCTGAACCACCCACTATACCCTAGTAACTGCAAAGCAACCACTCAGTATACCCAGTCAATAAATAGAAGCTTAGAGCACCATAGCAACTGCATAACAACATCCTGGCAACCACCCACTATACCCTAGTGACTGCATTGCAACCACTCAATATACCCAGTCAACAAATAGAAGCTAAGAGCACCAAAGCAACTGCATAGCAACCCCCAGTATACTGTAGTGACTGCATAGCAACCTCCAGGCAATCGCTGTTACATCCCAGCGTTTAGCACATTGTGAAGTTTCATGTCGCCCAATAGGGAAGCAGCATAGGGTATTGATAGAAACCTTGAAACATCTTCGTGTGTGTGTGGTGGTTTGACAGTGTCAACAGAAATGACTTCAGATCTGTGGAACTCTCTCTCTGTACGTCTGTTTGCTCCAGTAGCTGTGGAAAGATGTGCTTTGTGGCCCTTCTGTTGACTGTGTCTTTGTACACACTCCACCCTTCAGTCTGAGCTCCACACAAACACACTATTCATGAACTGATAAGATCCACTCGTGCAGCTGTGTGACAGGCCCGGCAGTGACCCTGGAGAGGGCTGAACCAGCAGGTGCTGTGGACCCGGTTATCAGCCAGACAGAGATGATGTAATAAAAGAGCTACACATGAATTAATTCCTGATCTGATTTGAAACCGTCCAGAGGTTTTTAAACCAGTATTCAGCCATCCCCTCAGAGGTTGTTCTTATTTATGAGTATCAACTAGTCTCAGATGTTTCTCCTAAAATTGACAGAAGTGAGAGTGTAATTGATGAAACACATAAAGAGTCTGGAGCTGTAAATTAATGTAGATTGTAGAGGTAAAATAATCAGGATTTTGAGTAAATTTCATGAGAAATGTTTGAGTTGATATTGAGATCTTTAATAATTTTGACTTTTGATTGCAGGCTTGACAAATCTGAGTTCAGTTTGTCACTTAAAGTGGTCATATGACACGGCTAAAATGAATATTATCATTTGTTTTAGATGTAATGTAATGTGTATACATGATTTAAGGTACAAAAATATAAAAAATATACTTACAGGCTGCGAATCTGACGCGCCAGTGAAGTTGTTTTGGCAAACAAAGAGTCTTTCTTTTCGCAGCAAAACACACAGCGTCTCCGCGACATGGCTTTGGTGGTGATAATACAATGAGTTTACAAGTTTACGTCTCAGTCAAGTCATGTTACAAACTGATGTAGATGTGTGGGGGTGTGGTTACACAAGGTGTTTCAGGCAGGTCTGGGTGAGCATTTGCTTTTAGATAGAATGCATCTTTTGTTCGCACACTTTCATTTTAGCAATTTTACATGTTTAATACATGCATGGGCAACTTAAAACACACAAAAGACACTGAAAAACATGTATTCAAGACATACGAACCCTTTAAGAAAAGGTTTCCATTTGCTCTTCATTTAATCTCACTGATATCTAGGAGAAATGTTGGAGGTATGAATGAGACCTTCTGATACGAGTAGTCAGTAATATTATAAGTCAGAAAGAAGCTTGATTTATAAAAACAGTTTTGTGCTGCAGTTAAGTTGAGCTGCTTCTGTAATACACTCACTGTCACTGACCTGAGGTCAGATCCTTCTGTAAACACAATGTAACTATTAACCCGTGTGTGTGTGTAGTTTCCATGTGGTTTTGCTGATCGTCTCAATACTGTTTGTCACCAAATCAGAATCTGCCAGACCACCAGTTCTTCTCTTTCATGTTTATCGCTTTACGCTTACCGCAATGACTGTCATGGCATAAGAATCTCTCTCTCTCTCTCTCTCTCTCTCTCTCTCTCTCTCTCTCTCTCTCTCTCTCTCTCTCTCTCTCTCTCCTCTCTCTCTCTCTCTCTCTCTCTCTTTCTCTCTCTCTCTCTCTCTCTCTCTCTCTGTTTTGTTAGTCTGAGATGTCTGAGGTATCCAGACACAATTCTCTGTGAGTTGGATTACTTCTGCACAGCAACCCCATAAATCCATTCAGAGTGTCTGATTGGCCGCTTCACACATGGATGCTCGACTGGAGCTTCAACAAAGCCAGTTGGCCTTTTGATATAATCACAATGTCTTCGGTAAAGAAAGACTTTTAAGTTCACTTTCTGGAGCAGCGTCCCTCAGGTGATTGTTTTCATGTTTTGCTAACATTTCCTTTCGTAGAATAACAACAATTATTATCGACAATGACATAAAATGGTGAATCTTTTTTTACGCACACATAGTTTTTTCGATAACTTTGAGAGAA
The DNA here is from genome assembly GCF_015846415.1 of Triplophysa dalaica. Classification (NCBI taxonomy): domain Eukaryota; kingdom Metazoa; phylum Chordata; class Actinopteri; order Cypriniformes; family Nemacheilidae; genus Triplophysa; species Triplophysa dalaica. Next base: position 19,108,624 of record NC_079561.1, on the reverse strand, counting down.
CTTTTTGAGAACGTTAGGAAATGTTCTGTGAATGTTCTCTGTTAAGCTGGGCATATGAATTAAAACCGATGTGTTGTGTGTACATAAGGGTCTTCTGGTAGTGTAAAGCACTTTGGGTGGCTTTTATACATTATGTACTATGGAATTAAATGTTAATTGATCAATTCTTTAAAATATACACTGATGGTCATTGGCAAAGGTAAACAAACTATCCTCTTTGTTGTGACATAAAGAATAGGGTTTCTGGGTCCGAGAGAAGACACTTAAGCAATATTTATTCCTAATTAATCTAAGCTTTATAAGCTCACGATAAAAATAAATCTGTTTCTTGTTAGCTGGGATTTTGGTTAGGTTCGTTTTTTTTTTTTCTGTAGCATTTTTGATCGCTATGAGTGTATATTAGTATGTTTTGTTGTTTGTTTTGCCTTCTAAAAAAGTATTTGGATTCAGAAGTGCTGACATGTTTAGTAAATTATTACATTAAGTGTTGGGTAAGTTACTCTGAAAAAGTAATTTATTACTTGTTACGTATTACATATTCAACAGTGTAATCAGATTACTGTACAAATTATTCTCTCCAAAAAGTATTTCATTACTTTAAACTAATGACTTTCTACGTATATCCTACATCAACCTTGATGACTTAAGTGAATGAATGTTAGACATGAAATGTCTCTTTTACATCATTCAAATAAACAATATAAAAGTATTCTTATTAACTGTCCGAAGTATTACAAATGTGAGAAGGATACATTAAAGCATGCATTTTTAAGTTAGACTTTGAATTTTGATGTCAATTACACTATTCTAGATATTAAATAGTATTAAGTTCAATTGCATCAGAAGTAACTAATTAAATAACAGGAAAAATAACAGTAATCCCTTACTTTACTTTTTCAAGGGAAAAGTAATTAAATTGCAGTTACTAATTTCTTAGTAACTGCACAAATCCTACTTAGTAATTACTTAGTAACTAGTTACACTCAACACTGGGATTACTCACATTTACTGTAGTGTCAATCTGAGTATTAAACTTTGTTGTGATTGTGTAGGTGAAGTGTGGCAAAGTCACAGACTAATTGTGTCTGTTACCTCAGATCTATTTCACAGATCATGAGATTCATTTCATCTGTTTAGTTTTTATCAGGGTGATGTTAGATTCATGTGTGATCGTCGTCTCTTTTCTTTGATGATGGGGGGCACAAAATGGCAGCTTCAGCACACTCTGTGAGGAGGATTTATTAACCCTGCGGTTGCCATGACAACAACGCCTGTGGATGGAATCGAAGATTGATGCTGAATTGTTCCATCTGTTCTATTTTCCAGTTGTAGAAACAAAGTCTCGTGAACTGGAAGTTGCGATCATGTTTACTTACGTATTCTGACGCATTTACGAGTGAAACGAAATTTCGAATGAGAAAAAGTGTGGCTGTGGCTTGTTTTCCCCTTCAATTTGATTGGATGTATAAAAACAGCCGCTGCATTTTGAAATGGAACTGGGAGCAGACTGACAGTTGAAGGGGAGGAGTTAACAGATGCCCCGCCCAAGTCGTCAAATTCACTCATTTGAGATGGATAGTCATTACAGGACGGAGGTTTATTTTCAGATTTTAACTGAAGTAAAAGGCACACAAATTTTAAAAGAGAATGACCTACTAAGCTATTAACAATTAACAATACAATGTTGCATAAAAAATTGGAATTGTTATTTTTTATTTCACTGGGACTTTAAGTGGCAGTATCGGGTGGATTTGTGTGGTTTATCTACCAAAAGAACAGAGATGAAGACTGATAAAACCATAATCAACTTATAATGTGTGACATGTAACTCGTGGGTTGGGTAGTAGTGGGTTGAAAGGTCTGAATGATGAAATTCACAATCAATGTGAATTTGACCAGCAGTGTTTTGTGCAGTAATTTAAAATGTACATTTCTAAATGTAAAGTCATTTTCTTTTTTTATACTTTTTGCTTAATGTTTCTCACAATTTAGGAAACAGTCGCCCGACCGCTAGCTCATCTGGAGTGCAATATCTCCAAAACAAATCATGCGCAGTTTGGCGACTGACCTTGTTGGCTTTCCAATAGTCGGCTGTAATTTATCGACTTTTATTCCCTTTCAGGATTTATATGGAGGTTTTTGGCCGTTTCCACCAGATTCTAATAGGGTAGCATTTTTGAAGCATGTGTTTGTCCAAGCGCTCAAACAAACGCTTCAGTTTGAGTCATTCATTGCGTCATTTGGCGTCTTCACTGTGGAGACTGAGACTAATGTTAAATTAAAGACACGTTTGTGCAGAGACTGATTGGAGGAAAACAAACGCGTCTCACACACGTGATGTTACCCGACCTGTGCGGTCATAAATATACTGAAGATAAATTCATAGACGCTGTTGATTGACAGTGAATCTGATTTACTCTCCTGTAATGTTGAAAGAGATACTTGTAATACTTCAAAGTATTAAAAAGTATAAAACTCACCAAAGTATTTGATATTAACTCTGTCAATTTTTGTTCAAATAAAGCAGCTTATAAACTGTATTAAGAAGTGTTTTTTATCTAATGAAGAACATTTGATCTAAGGGCCGCGGTACGATAAGGTTTTTAATTTAATGTTCTGAAGAGTTGATTTCAGGTCAGTGTTTTACTCTCTCTGTGTGTTTAAGGTCGTCTCCTGCCTTATCTGACATATTTCCACGGTTCTTCTGTCAGACTAGCCTTGGACATTCAGTGCTTTAGAAGTGCCCCTGAAATTCACAATTAGTCTTAAATCAGAAGGCAGCTTTCCTTTGTTTCTCAGCTTGCCTGAAAAAATGCAGATAAGACATTTCTCTGCGTGCTTAACCCGCCTTCAGCCTTCCATAGCACGATAAATATTACTGACAGAAGAAGCATTGCTGTCGTCATACTCTTGAAAACATAAATAAAGTCTGGTGTTGATGAATCGCTGCAGTGTTTTTGGTTCTTGTGAACGGGGCGGCAGAAAGAACTGATCTTTCAATGTTAACGCAGACCAGAAACTTGGCTCTTTCAAGGATTGTTTTCAGGATTTGTACCATGCTCTTCTTTTTCGTTCTGTCATGCCATTCTTTATTATATTTTTATCTGAATCTCGCTTTTTTGCACTCTCTGTCCCTCCATCTTCCTGGCTTTTCTCTCTACACTGTTTGTTTGCCAGAGGGAGGTTCACTTCACAGTCTTGGCCGCATTTTGTGTAATAAACTCCACAAAAGCTGGCTCATAAACAAATAAGCCCAAACACTCTGCATCGTAATTTCATCAAATCCTCCCCGGCGCTCACTTGCCTTCCTCCCATCCAAACGAAGCCTCTGTGAAGGTCTCCCAGTCTGCGTAAATGCTTTTTGGTGTCTCCCATAGTTCTGTATTTGTGTCTGTGATTCCACTCTCGTGTCATGACATCATTGTGAAAGCTTACAGCTCTCGGTGGAAAAAAAACAGATGCCTGAACTTTTTGCAGGAAAGGAAACGATGCCTCCTCTGTGCCTTGTTAGCTTTGGGTATAAGGTTGTAGAGAACGCGTTAGGATGTAATAAATTTGAAACTGCTAACAGTTGCATCTGCTAATCCTCTTCTTTTTGACGTCGTAGGGTTTGATGTCCCGGCTGAACTGAAGAAAACTATGGAAATCTCATTTTACAGCATCTGAAAGAGATTTACACACACCAGACACGATGGAAGAGCCGTATAAAGATTCTGTAGCTGTAGACATGGCAAACCCTCAGGAAGAGGTCTGCAACAGGGGGTCTGATGGCGTCGGGAAACTTGAAAGTGAGGCCACTCCGATAATCCCGACCGATACAAGGAACATAACTTCTCCAGCCATCACGAAAAGCTCCCTGTCACCTCTGCTCACAGTTCAAACCAGCCCGGTAGTGACTCCTGCTGCCGACTCTCCAAATGGTGTTGCCCTGAAAGTAGCGACGACCGTACTCCAGCCAATCTGTTTTGGGGAAAGTCCAGTAGTGCTGCCAATTCTCGCAGGTTCAACCGGCCCCCAAGTAGGACAACCAGGTGCAGCTTCCTACCTGATGACAAGCCAAGGTCCAGTTTCCCTGCCCCTAGTCCTAGAACAACAAATCCTCCAACATTTGAATCCTCAATTGCTTCAACAAACCGCCACCTGTCCTGGCCTTTCGCTTCCCCTTCATAGCAACATTCTGAACCCTTCCCTAGCTCTAGGTCCGTCCCCAGTCCTGGACCAAAAAGATGCAAGTCAAGTGTTGGACACTAGTCTACTGACTCTCCTTCAGAACCCTAACTTTGCTGCCATTATACAAGACCTTTTCCCTGGTCAAGGCAACTCATCCCCTACCTGTCACCCTACATCTTCCCCACAAGTAGACATCACCACAGCTTTCCTCCCCCAATCCCCTTTCTCACACCCCTACAGCTCCCCATTAGCCCCCTTGGTGCCTCCAGCCACGTTACTTGTTCCCTATCCCGTCGTAATCCCGCTTCCAGTGCCTCTTCCTATCCCGTTGCCAATCCCAGTTCCGGTCTCCGTGTGCAAGGATTCCAAGGTCGATATAGACCGCCCTAAATCATCTTGTAATGTGAATAAAAGCACACAGACTTCATCTAGTGACATCTCTCCTCAGTGGATGTTCCCCATCAAGGAAATGGCACCAATCCAACCAACCTGCCCTGTAGTGACAGAGGGAGAGGTGCTAGACTTATCCATCAGGGCACCAAAACGTTCCATTCGTGTTGACAGTCCGCAAGTGGTCCAGTCGTGTCAGCAGGACAATGTCCTTGATTTATCTGTACCCAGTGTAAGGAAGACACGAATCAAGTCTCATATCCCGTATGGTCCTTGGCCCCCTGATCGGGATAGAGTGTTCCACAGGGGTGATGTCAGCAGCGGGACTTTGGCTCTTGGGGTTCTGCGACCCGTGGATTGTACCCCAAAGCTAGATACTAAGCTACTAAGTGGTCTGGCGTCTTTGGAGTTCAGTCGACAGCACAAGTGGGTGGTAGACAGTGGTCACAGTAGCACGGTAGCTGGGGCGGTGCACGACCCACACGCCCTTGCGGGAAGCGGCAACATCGAGATTGTCAGCACGTCGCAGACTGCCAAAGTAATCGTGTCTGTCAAAGATGCCATGCCTGCGATTTTCTGCAGCAAGCTGAAGGGATTGTCAGGCGTTTCTACAAAGAACTTCTCCATCAAGCGTGACGCAGGTCAGGGGGGATTCGCGGCACTCCAGAGGGTCCAGGTTGACCAGCGAGGAGAGTCCAGTGACTCGCTCAAAAAGATTCCTAAAAATAGAGGCATTAAAGTGAAGAAAGTGAGCTCGCAGGAGATCCATATACTGCCCATAAAAAAGCAGCGCCTGGCTGCGTTTCTTCCCAGAAAGTAACCCCTACGCGCACATGCAGAGGACGGCCGAAATAGAGCAAATGAAAAAAAGAGACGTGGTCAGAGTTGGCTGTGTTACTGGCAGAAATAGAGCTTGAAGCTTTTTCTCCAAGCTGTCTGTATGATTCAGACTGATGCAGGCTACTTTTTGGCTGTTGGTTGCTATTTGATCTGTTCATTTTAAAGCAATCAGATGAAGTCAACAAAATGAGAAATGCTGAACCAACCCAACTGCACTACTACTGATTTGTTTGTTTAGCATTTATAGCAGAATAATTTCCCTTCCCAAGCATTTTGATTGTGGTCACACGTCCTCATAAATTATTCATTGTAGTTAAATCTACATTCTCATTAATAGGGATGAGCGGTGTTTTGGCCAGCTGTCAGTGAGACATCAGTGGTGACGTCCTCAAAAGACACACAATGTTGAGTACTGAAATTCCTCTTTTTGCTTAATTTCCTGCTTTGTTTCATCGGGATCATCACTCTGTTTGTCTAAATAAACTGCGGAAGGCCATGTGACCTTTTCCTTCTCTAATCAGTGTATTCATGAGGAGGCTGGTGAAGCGGAGCGTCCTCTGAAGAGAGGAGGGGTTAACCGTGAACATGACAGCCCCATAATGACTTGGCAAAGCACGGAGCTCATTTTCATTAAGTTGTATGATTGGAGGAAGTGGTTGTTAATAGCAACAAAGCAACGTTTTCATCAATCTCTCTTCAGGGGGTAAACGCTTCATCCGTCCGGCCCGTCCAAATGAAAACAAAATAACCATCTGGGATTTGTCCAAAACCGCATCTCTATAACGTGACTTTTTAGTGCTTTGTTAAGGGCGATGCGCTCGTGGGAAAGTCATTATTATCACATACTTAAGGTCTGTGCAGATACTGAAGAAACGTTTTTAGTGTTTTACAGTTTAATACCGTATAGATTTGCAATATCTTTTATAATGATTGCCAGCAGTCTGTGCGTTTGAAGAAGAAAAAATGAAAGTCTTTAGTCAGGAAAATTTTATCATGAAATTTACATCTCATGTAATCTTTTTTAAAGTAATTTGTAATCGATGTGTTCAGACAGCTCAACTTGAACTTTTAGTATGAACAGACGCCACAAATTTTGTGATAAATGGTGCATTAAGTCTTTTCGTCCCCTTTAACATCACTGTTTTCGTTTCTTTCGGGCGTTTGTGATGTTTTCAGTTGACGGCTGGTTTGATTGACAGTGTGTGGGTGTATCAAATCAAATATATTCACCCTTTTATCACCCTTCTGACCTGTCCCAGTCAGGTTATTAAGTCCTTCCTTTAGCTGACAGGCCTAAAATCACAAACTACCCGAAAAATAAGAAATAAATTGAAGCATACTTTTAGGGCCATTAGGCTTTGTGTTTTTATTATATTTGAATATGAACGTGGAGACTGTCAGTAAGTCGTATTTTATTTTATTGGAAATGTATTCCATGACTAAACAGGAGTCTGGTCACATGTGTCCATGTTAAATTATATTTTGAGTCCGTACAAGTTTGTTGGTTTTGCAAAGACGTCATTCGTCTTTGTGTCTCATTTGCCAAGTTATTTATATCTGTATGCAATGTGCTTCTATGCACATGAATTATTCTTCTCAATTTAAATCGCAATATTGTCAAACATTACATTGTTACATTTAACATGAAACATCATTCCCAACATGTTTTACCCCTGTGTGTGATGTGTAAGTATAACAGAATATTCATCAAGGACATTTTTGATATTAAGCACAATAATTCCCAAAACATATTCATTTTGATTTAATGTTCATTTGAACAAACACTTCATCAGTGCTGAATTGTTTGTGTGTATAAACTGTAAAGCCTTAACAGCATGTGTTTTCGTGTCAAACCATCTTCCCAAACCTTCGCACGAGTTTCCAAACGAATCCTCTTTTATAAATACTACATTTGAAATATAGAACGTTTTCTACCACGAGTAACTTTTGTAAACAATCAATGGACAAAAGATGCAACGAGACGTGTCGTGTTTAAATTATTTATTTATTACTTGTATCCTTTAAAATGTGGAAAATGTGTACGTGAAGAATGCATTATCTTTAAAAACGTCATGATTAAAAATATCATCGGTACCAAGTGTGATGTCTTCTTGACCTGTGTTTTTGTCTAGCATTGGTATTCATACATGAGAGGAACTATATGGCACAATATTACAACAATGCATGTTCTTTACCAAAAATAAAACAGGGAAACTGAAAGTACAGACCTCACAATCACTGCTAATTTGAAATGCTACGTTACAAAAGATGAAACCTGAGAAGTGTGAAGTAAAGCAGAATTCAAATGTAGTTCTTTAAAACGAACGAGTCCTCCCAGTAAAAAGCATGGGAAGGCAGTATTTAACAACAAGACCCACGTAAAGCCGCCCACCCCACCCACCGACAAAAAGCATCTTCACATGCCCCACCCTATATAACGCGTGTAGTTTAAAATATTTCTTCTCTACAAAAATGTACATTCTGTTGCTGAGGTTTATGGTGAAACCCATAAAACACCACTGAGGTCTCCTCTTACCCAAGAAAATGACAGAGACTTGAAGAGACGGCAAGAAACTTAACGTTTCCAACGGCAGTCGTATTACGTCATGTTTGCCCATTGAAGAGACATTTCAATGACACGTCTCAGCTGTGCTTTTTAAAATTGACATTTTAAAATCCATGATCACTCTTTTTCTTGTGATGTTGAACGCGTTCATTTCTGCATCACATGTTGTCGTACAGGGTTTAAAATACTGTTTAATCTGGAGAGGACGTCTGACGGGTAACACGCTGGAACATTCCACTCGAACAGAAGTCGAGTTTCTGAAACGTAAGGGAAGCCAACTCAAACAACGTTATCTGAAAAACTCAGCCGAATGTTCTGGAGCAGAGATCCTCGTGACACTTAAAGACGGAGAAATAAACAACCCTGATAGCACACTCAACCTGGCAGAAGTCTATTTGATGTCTGCATTTACATCTGCAATACGTCTCGGAGACTTCTGCTGTCATATGTCATATAGAGAACTAGAAGATGTCTGTAGGATGTTTGTGTTTTAGAATGGATGTAAAACTGTTCTTTCTAAGATGTTTAGCAGATGTTTTTACACAGCAGATGTTTTCTAGATCTCCAGCAGACGTTTTACAGACGTACCTGTGCTAGCTGGCATTATAAACATATATTCGATCTATAACAGAAAGATTTCTAGAAGACAGTCTGAGGGTTTTCACAGCAGCCATCTGCATTACACAAGTGATGTTCTTTGCTAATCTGCTTGGATAAACCCTGTTTATATATTTTACAATATTTGTAAAGTTTTTAAAACATAAAGAGAAAACCGCACTTACAATCTGAAACTTTCCACCAGAAGTCCTTTCACATATTATTAAACAGGGTGAATAAAGTTCAGTCATCACGTTTCACCCTCATGTCATTTCAAACACAAAACATTTTTGCGTTCATGTGCTTCACAAGTATAATCAAAATGCAGATGAAGTCAAACATACATCTGGTTTACGTCTTTTTGATGTCTGCAAGACATCTACAATACATAGTTTGCTCACCTGCAATACGTCTCGGAGATGTCTGCGGTCAGACGTCATATAGACATCTAGAAGATGTCTGTGAGATGTTTGTGATTTAGACTGGATGTAAAGCTGCTCTTTCTAAGATGTTTAGCAGATGTTTTAACGCAGTAGATCTCCAGATCTTTAGCAGACATATTACAGACTTTCCATATTACAGACTTTACAGATTTCAGACGTCTCCGAGACATATTGCAGATGAGCAAGCTACATATTGCAGATATCTTGCAGATGTAAATGCAGATGTCAAATAGATGTAAGCCAGATGGATTGTGCTATCTGGGACATGAGGGGGAGAAATAACTCCTTACGATTTCAGACTGAGATACGAAATGCTTAAACGTGACTCGATGGTGATTTTAAAACAAACCAAAAGGCAGAACATTTTCAGTGGGTTTGATATCAGAGTTCCTGTGGCGCGGGATGATGACATCACAGGGAGGTAGACACAATTGAACTTCCTACACAGACTTTCAATGCCATAATCGGCCTGTAGCGCGTCCACAAGCGACTCTGTCTGGCGGTCGATTCCTATATCGCATATACTCGGATCTTCACAGACGTTTATATATGAATGTTCCTCTGAGGAGAGAGAGGGATTCACGTGTCCTTCATCCAGCAGTGTAGTGTTACACAGTGATTTCCCATCAGCCCCTCTGCTCTGGCAATGTGTGTGTGTTCACTGTTTGCCTTGCTTGAGTCTCTCGATGTGATGGCAGAGTTTGAGCGCAGGTCCGAGTTTCAGACCCATGTACTTCATCACCATGTCGCTGCGCAGTAACATCAGGGCTTTCCCATCGATCTCCTGCACACAGACACACATACACATACAGTCATCACGTGTGCTACCTAACAAGGGAAGATTCATTTCAAAGTCCCCATAAAGTTGTGATCCTTTTTACTTGCGTATTTTCCGAATGAAATGGGCAAAAGGGGGCATGGCTTACGTCTTTCTCTGTGATTTGATTGGATGTATAAAAACAGCCGTTGCATTTTGAAATGGATCTGTCAGCAGATTTACAGTTAAAGGGGAGGAGTTAAGATCACAGCAGGACGGATGGGCATTTTCAGATTTTAGTTTAAGAGTATGAGGCCAAGCGAATTTAAACAAAGAAAATGACTGACATTAACTTTTTACAATAAACAGATCAATGATATCCCAGAAAATAAGAATTGTCATTTGTTATTTCACTGGGACTTTAAAACTGGTGTGTGTCTAGCAGGGAGTTTGTCTAAACACGGATGATACATGTCCCCCCTCCTGCCGTATGAGAACTAGAGTTGATTTACAGACAGAAATAAAGCGAGAGTAAATCACTGACGTGTTTGCGGAAGAGTTCAGCATGCGGGGCCAGAGCTGTGGGGTCTGCGTCTCGCACAAACTGCATCACTTCCTCTATAGACCAGGAGGACGGAGCTCTGCCCGGAGCCCTCGAAGCATCACGATCACCTCCAGCATCAGGACCTGTGGTAGAGCTGGCTGCTGTAGAGAGAGAGAGAGAGATTTACATTATTATAATGTCGTTTTCTCAGTCCTGTTAAAGATATGTGTGTGTAAGTGTTTGGTCATTGTCTGAATCTGATATGGATGAATTCTTTGAAAAAAAAACATTTTCTTACCCACATTGAGGTGTTGATTAAAATTATGTTTTTGCATATTAATAAAACGATATATTCTGGGGGGGCCACAAAAGTTTTGTGAATATAATTGCTGTTGCAGCATTCAAAAATATAAAAACATCTTTTTGTCAATAAACATAAACCAAAACATAAGATTATTAAAAAACAGAAGTCCAGCTTCACATCATGTGAATATAAAGACACACTCGCCCTCTACTCGTCTGTGTGTCTGTGTTGGGGGGTTGGAGGCCTGTCGTCGCAGGGGTGGACCGTTGCCATGGTAATACGGGCTGGTGGGTGACGACTGATATTCCGAGGTGCTTCTCAAGGTCTGGAGGCGGGGCGTCATGGAATTGGAGGCGGAGTCCATGAAGCTCTGTTCCTTCACTAATCCATTTTCCTCTGGGGGAAGAGTCCCAGCTACACACACACACACGCTGCGATTTAAATTCTCATCTGGGTTTAATTTATTAATACAAAACAAATTCTTTATCTATCATTTACTGATATGATGTGTGTTAAATCTGACCAAACACATTAAAAGCATGTTTATAATACAAACAACTATTTTCATAAGGTGATGCTTTAATGACGGAAGGCTAAAATAAACGTTTACTTGTGATGTATTTGGCAGACACTTTTGATCTCGAGTGACTTGTGTATTTTAAGCTGTACATTTTATCAGTATGTGTGTTCTCTGGAAATCAAAACCATGACCTTTTCGCTGCTATCAGGACGCCCCTGACTGAGCAACAGGAAGTGTTTGTGTACCTTCTGATGGATGTGTGTCTGTGTGCAGGAGCTTTGGAGACAGAGGAGCGCTGTACGGAGGAGAATCTCTGGAGATCCGCTTCACTCCTCTGTTCAGACAGGCGGCGTCTGACAGCAGCTCCTCTTTAACTTCAAACACATAAAATGAATGTCCATTGAGTGATGCGTCAGTATATCAGCGACTACTGCAATCCCAGAATACACTCCAGGAAGCTCGGTTACAATAATAGGTGGTGAACAGAAATACGTGTAAGACTATATTTCTTGCTTTTTTAACTCATGACAATACACAATACCGGCCTCGCAATATTATTTGAAAATATGAAACTGTTACTCATAATACTCACTTGTAAAAGAATATGAAGAAATGGATTAGGAAAGCTAAATATCTTAAAGGAGCAAAATCACGGCATTAAAAAAAATCAACATTACACGCAGTTCGGTCAAAACGATCATAGCTTAACTTCACAAACTATACTTTTTTTGTATCGAGATGTAGAGCTGCACGATTCTGGATAAATTGAGGATCACGATTCTTTTATTTCAAATACTGATTGGAATTTCATGGTTTACCTACTGTTACTAAAGTGAGAAATGTTTTTACAACAAATACCTTAAGATTTTCTTTTTAATGCGGTTTTATTTAAATGCAAAAGTTTCACTTCTTAAAAAGTATTAATGCATTGAAGTAACTTGTTTATGAAATACTTCTACAGTAAAACAAATTCATAAGGAGACACCTGCAGTAAGAAAAGAATTTGATCAATTTGCCAATAGAGGTCTTTAAAGAAAGACACAACTGATAAACAAATCAAAACAGTATAATCAGAAAAAAAAGAAATGCTGGACATCTTGATGAAAAGCTGTAGTAGCACAGCTTCTCTATTAGCCTAAATCCATTGATGAGCACCACATACTCTCTCATGTGTTTTACCGTAATGAAAGATATAAGCATGCACTCAGTTTGTGACGTATTGCTTTCTCTGCTTCTGCAGAATCGAAATCGAAATCTTTTAACAATTAATTGTAGAGGTATAATATATTGTCATACTCCATTAGTGTCATTTGGGAATCAGATCCTAAGATTGTGTGTGTGTGTGTGTGTGTGTACCTGATTTAGCACGCTCGTAGGTGTTGTGTGGACTGAAGGGTTGACTGCTGAACAGATTATCACACTGCAGGTGTCGACACACCAGCTCCAGTAAACGTAAGACGAATGCGGCGCTGGACGCTGATGGAAGTTTCACCAGCCGCGTTCCTCCATCTGTGCGCACTGAAGACAAACAACAATAACATACATGACGTGCATTGTGTTGTGTTTGTGTTATCTGAATCAGAAGAGGCGTCCGTCTTACTATGAAGATAATCTAGTGTCAGGATTTCACATGATTTATTTACCGCGGCAGGTTAATCTACTCGAGACATATTTGATATCATGTGATTTACACCGAAACACTGGTGCGCACCTCTGACCACCTCTCCTCCTCCTCCTTGACTCTGCAGGCATCCCAGAAGCACTTTGGGCTGGTACGCGCAGTCCAGACAGGCCTGGACCGTCTGCTGGAGAACCAGATTCACCGCCTCCGGCCCGAAGTGATCCGGGAGTCTCTGAACCTGCTTTCGGTCCAAATGTGGGCCACAGTTCCCGTGTTTGTTCACATACACACACACTGACACGCACAGACACAAAGAATACATGTTAGCTGTATCGCTCACAAACAGAAAATGCGAGACGACCTGTGATGAGTGGACATTACCGGTAGAAACCACAGATGAGGGGGAACCCACCGGTCCATCGGTGGACATCTGAGACGTGGGGGCTCTGGAGTCTGACGTCGCTGCTAGACACATCGAGCTGGGAAACATTCTGGCCTTCCTCTGATAAACACACAAACACATGACATCAGTCTCTACACGACGTGATCGTCTGAATCACACAGAACTCCTCGAGCTGTACCTTGCTGCCTGGTTTGGGTCCTCTCTTCTTGTACAGGCGTGGGGCGAGCTGGGTGACGGGCGTGGTTTGGGGTGTGACGCTAACGGATGCATCGGTGTCCTGGGAGGCGGTGGACGCCGCGAGGGCTTTCAGAAGCGCGATGGTCTCGCTCTTGGGCCGGCGTCCCCTGATGCCCTTCCGCACGGGGAGCTGAGGGAGAGGCATGGACAGACGGTACGGAGAATGCATGGCGCGCCGCGCCGGTTTAGAGTTTGAGAAGGAAGAGGATGGTGCAGGAAGAGGCTTCGGGATGGTGACTGGGAGTACAAGAAGTTGGGAATTAATATACAAATAAAAACGACATTATAAACTGTGATGACAGAAAGAACACAGAGTTATAAACACTGAAATGTGAGATACAGCTTCCTACAATTTGGAAAAATGCTTCTTAAATTCGCAATAAAATGAACATTGACAGAAACAAAAGTACAGACACGTCATCCTGACACAAAAACACTTTCATTCATGATTAGTCAGGATTCAATCAAAGCAAAGAGGTGTGGTCGCCATGACAATGGAAAATGATTGACAGTCGAGACACTGTCTGTGTGTCTGTGTGAGCTATGCTGATCTTTCTTTCAAATTAATCACAATCGTAGAAATCATCATTCTGTTTTGGTTTAATCCAACAAAGCAACCGGACATTATTACTTGAGCTATGACAGGTTTCAAGATGACAGACACATGGATGTGTCCAGAGCGGTCGAATGTGGCATCTTTGTGTAAATATCTAGGACACCTTCATGATCACATTGTCTGCTGATGTGGTTGCAGAAGGTTTGATGTGGTAGAAACAGTCTTTCATCTCAGAGAGGCTTTAAGCATCAAACAGACACCAGAGTCAATGCTGCCGGAGAGCTCTGACGCCCCCTGCTGATCACACAATGAAGTACAATACCACAACTACACCGTTCATCACATAATCAGGTTCGAAAATGAGTCTAGAAAGACATGAAAGAAAGTAAATTATGAGTATTAGTGCTTTAAAACGAATTATGTCCTAAACCAATGCATCACTATAGATGAGCAAACCTGCTATAATTAAAAAATAAATTAATAAATGAATGTAATGTATAAAGTAAATAAAGGAATAAATAACTTAATTACAATTACAAAGGGTTTTAAATTAAATGCAGTCCCGAATTTATTTATATAATATTAACCTTATAAATAAAATATTATGTTTATTTTATTTTTTTATGTGTTTATAATTTTTTCCTCATTAGCATTTTTTTTCGAATTTAATTATTCACATTTAGATTTATGTTTTCCATATTTATTTATTTCTGCATTTCCTTTTACGTTTCTGTGTGACACATTGAGGCGGTTCTTGCATAGTTTCAGTTCATCATTGGTTTAGCGTTCATTCAAACAAGATTTAGATTCAAGAAAGCCACAGTTGAAATGCCAAGCGCATTTTGTCGGAAAAGTATGTAATGAGCACGATTTTCCACAAACTGCAGTATTGTGTGCTTATTCACAGCATCACGTAATGAAAAATAAATATGGGATTAAATACAAATATTGAAACTATTAACACCCCATTCTGTGGTCACATGACTGACACATCATTGGGCGGTCGTGTGATGTGTGAAAGCAAAACTAAAGATCTCCTTTAATATTCATGAAAGAAAAACGTTATTAACTACAGATTAGTGATCACATAAACTAAAAGCGTCACACACCATCTATTGTAGACAACATTTTAAATTAAAATGCGTCTAATGCGTCAGTGTTTTAAAAGCAATGAATCGGTCACTCACTGCTGTTTCCGGGTGGCTGCAGGCTGTGTTTGGTCACACCGCACCAGCCCACAGGAAAGATGTCTCTCGAGTCGTACCGACACCAGTAGTCAAACGCCCCCCTCCAGCCATCGAACATCACAAAGACCTCATCGCCCTTCACCTCACCGATGGTGGCCGGACAGATCAGGTACGGATTCTTCTTGTCCACAGCTTCTAACTTCATGCCGGGCTTGAAGCCGTTCTGAGGGGCACGCAGGGGCTCCTGACGAACATACAACAGATGTCAAGATAACCTCTGAATGTGTTTGTATGATGTTTTGTGTGTGTGTGAGTGTAGATGAATTCGTAAGGGTTTTTAACCTTTTTAAATGCTGTTGCGGGAGCCATTTCAGCTCCATTCAGAGTCCTGAGGAGGAACATGGGCCACGACGAGGCGTTCATCCTGAAGCCTGAGAGAATGACCGAACGTGATTTTTCATTAATGATAATACATTCTTTCATATTTAGACCTTTGTTCAATTCATTTCCATTTACGGAAAAGTTTCAGCAAAAATACAGGAAGTGATGTCACCCGTACCCAGTGGCGGCTGCAGCATGTCTCCGTTCTTCTCGCAGGTTCCGATTGGCTGGATGTCGGCAGAGTCGACCAATCGCCAGAAGTCATTGGTGTTGTCGCTGCCGTCCAGCCGCAGGCGGAGCCTCACGCCCATCATGCCCATCACCGTGGCGATACAGGTGGAGGTGGAGTTACGAGGGTCCCGAGCTTCAAGCTTCATTCCAGCCTTGAAATCATTAGATGGAGGAATGCGAGACTGGAAATAAACGAACAGACACTTTTATACACACACACACATTTGAGACAAACCTCTCGAAACATAAGTGCTGAGAAAAAAACGATTTTGTATTTGTTTTGAGAGAGAGACGGTGAGAGCTCACCTGTTTGAAGCAGCTGGGAGGGGCGGGAGTAGCAGACGTCTCCTTTAAATACTCCTCCCATGAGAATGAGTCAACCGCTACACAAACATATACACACGCGTGCTGAATATCATAACATAATAATAATATAACAACGCTTCATTGGGTCCCTGTCATGCACTTCTTATGATACATCTACAGACTAAAGCATTTAACGATAATAATAATAATACAGCCGCAGAAAAAATCGGAGCTCGGAGCCATTAAGAGAGAGAGAGTTGTTTCAACTCCAATAGAACATTTTTTTCACAGCAATGGCAGTTCATGGAGGCTCTCAATAGTTTTCCGGTGAATAAAAAAATAAAAGAAATAAAGCATTCAGAGAGAAAACATAACTTCCTGACACTATTTGAAGGCTCCATGAATCACGTGACACACGAAAATTTTGAAATTCCATTGTCGCGACTCTCTCTCTCTATCTCTCTCTCTCTCACTCAAAGGCTCTGCAAAGGCTGTTTTTATACATCCAAACAAACTTCATTGAAAACACGCCACGCCGACTATTTGTATCTCATTCGAAATTCCGTTTCACTCGGAAATGATTCAGATTACTGAAGTAAAAACAATCGCAACTTCTGGTTCATGGGGACTTAAATCTTCATTTCTAGATATTTTGTGGTCATTCTAGTCCAGTGTCTGTTTAATTTAAACAAAATCAACCAATAGCAATGTGAAAGACTGACAGCACGTTTCTCCAGTTTACATTTTCTGCAAATAAAGGCAAATAAGAACAATAATTGATTTAAAATTCATGAGAAATATTATTAGTAGTTTGCACAGTGAAGAAAAAACGATCATGTTACCCAAACACCTAGAAATAGCACATTTTAATATCTGGAAAAACTGATTTTGAAAAGGTCTCTTGTCTTTTTCTACGGCTGTATTTCCTCTAAAAAGATCTGTTTTTGGTATGGTATGGAAAAGCATGTCATCAAAACTTATTGCGGATCAGTGTGTGTGTGTGTGTGTGTGTGTGTGAGAGTGGGTTATTAGTACCTTTGACTGGTCCAGGACCCGTTAGAGACATACTCCTGCCTGTCTTATCTTTCTTACCGTCTTTCTGATCTTCAGAGAAGAAAGGCATCAGGTAAACATAAGAAAATGTCATTTACTTATTAAATATATATGATATATATTATATATATATATATATATATATATATATATATATATATAAAATGTAACCTTATTAATGAGAATAAGGGTGTTATTGTGTTTTACCTTTCAGTGCCGTTCGGCCCATACTGACCATCAGCTACTGCAAGAACTAGTGAGATACACAAGAGATCTCAATCCAAACCTGACAAAAAGACAGACAGACAGACAGACAGGTCAGTAAATCACTCCAGACTGAATCTTCCAAACGTCTCGTCTCATGAATCTGGACCGCTGAGTGTCCAACAAAACATTTTATTCCCTACAAGAACTTCTCAGTCTAACATTTTCTGACTGACATCTTTCAAATACTTGTCACCAATACAACAATACAAACTTTCCCAAATATAGAGATCATCAGATCTTCCTCACAGGTGTCGAAGTAAAATTCACAAACTCAAATGAGCTGTAATGGATGGTAAAAGAGACGTTCTGAGAAACTGAAAACCTTTTTGGATAAACAAAGTAAGCAAGTGAGGAAACTTTTCCACAGATGAATGAACCTGTGACGGGTCAACCTACACATTTCACAAGAGAAGATATGAGTCAATGAAATTCAGCATCTGTGGAACGTATTGTTATCTCTAGCTTTAGATTGACATTTTTCCTTTTCTGACCTCAACAAGTGCTTAACATGTTGGGTTTCTTGTGAGAAAATGCAATAGGATGGTAAAATGATAAATTCCCTCATAATAAACAAACACGGAACGCATATTAAACACTTTTATCAACAAAACATATAAGATAGATGACATTGTTCACTCGCATATAAATAAATACAAGATCTTTGTATTTTATCATGACTTTACAACAAATGCTTCTTTTGTCCAAATCGACAACTACGTGAGACGTATTTCTATAAAATGCAGAATGATGATGGGCATGTTATGTAAAAAATGGATGCTGGAACAAACACCAAACCTATAACCAAATGTTATGAACAAGTTTGGTCCAGATTCATCACAGCCGGCTGTAGAAGTAGATGTAAGAAGCATCTCCTCATCTCTGTAACACTGAAAATTTGCCGTCTGGGAATATGAAACCGCAGAATACACAAAATCTGACTCGAGAACAAAAGCCACGTGCGTGTGTGAGAGAGAAAGAGGTCAAGAGAGACACGAGTGAACTGAACTCTTAATAACCCGAAATCATTCAAATAACAGACTCATTTTTCTTTCCATATTTGTCTGGCGTCATGTGGATTGAATTACTAATGTAATAGACGCATCATATCCACATGAGGTAAATTGTTTGTTTAAATAATCAGATTAAAACTAAAGGTCTTGAAATTAAGATCAGTAACATCTAAGCTTATGATATAAAATAGATTTTATGTTAAACAGACTTCATAATAATATGATAATAATTCCCACAATTCCCTAAAGTCATCCACATTTTCCTGTGAGAGAATCTTCAGTGTCCTCCCGGATAGAAAAGTTATTCATTCCATCAAGGCCTCAGCTACATAAACAAATCTTAATGTAAATGTGTATTTGGAGGTGGATGAGGTTAATCAAGTAATGTGGCTTAAGGTGGGCAGGGTTTATCCGTTTCTCTATACATCATTCACAACATTAAAACATGCTCAGTCTTTCTGTACGGTTACATTATTGTTTAATTTCATTCTGTTTGCATCATACGGGACACGTCACCACCGCCGTTAAAAACAGTAATACCTCTCTCTCTATTCTGTGTCTCTCACAGGGTTTTATTCAACATTTACAAAAGAATATTCATGACAGCCAGGTGATTTCCATAGATGTCAAAGAAAGAAAAAATATTCCCAGGGAAGATTTACATCATAAATGACATCTGTTCAAGCTTCAATACAAACTTCAGTAATGATGTGACTCAACAGTGAAATTACTATACACAATGAGCCAGATATTACTATGGTCATCTGAGATGTAAACTTTTGCACGACATTGAGAAACTTCCTATATGTGAAAACATTGCTTAAGATCAGACTTACATTAAACGACAAATAAAGAAACCAAATTAATGAAAACTTTCTTGGAAATGCTCGTATGCAAAAAGAAAGTCACGTGGCAGTAGTTACAACACAGTACGATCATGGTAATACCCAGGTACTTTGCTATACACTATTTTACACCGCATAGATTTACATATTTACAATGGAACCATGTCGAAAGTTCATGTTTTTTCAATGTAGTGTTTGATACATGTACCCTCGCGTGTGATTGACATCTGAAAAGGGAAGACGTCACCACCGATGACGACAGACACACTCCGCTGATCATACACATCATCAACATCATGATCAAAGCCAACAAAACACAAAACATTTACACTTCACCTTTTAACCCCGTGGCCATCCAGGAATACTTTGGAAATAATAACATGATTCCAGAATGAATCGCTGCCAGAATAGAAAAGCAGGCAAAACAGACGCCTAAATCCTTCAATACACCCTTTATAAAGACTGATAATTCTTACCTGATACAACAATTTATCACATAACATATGAAAAAATAGGAAAGAAGTCAAGAAATGTCCACCAACCTTCGCGATTTTGTCGAAATGTGGCGAGAATTCAGCACTTTTCGAAGATCTCTGTCGCCATGTTTTGGGGCAGAACTGCGCATGCGCAGACGCAGAGTTGCGTTACGTGTTGAGTTTTACGGATACACAGAAAAACAAACGCTTTTACATCATAATTTTACCTTACAGGTTTAGCCTTTTCACGTTTTTTTATTTGTGACATTCTCAAATCCTGACACAAGGATTTTTTGATTATTTTGTGAGGATTTTTCATGCATTTCTAATTTTTAATACAAAGTAATGACAATGACCCTCACACAAACCTGTGAAAATTATTAGATTTAAAGTTTCAAAGTAAAGTATAGCATATGATTTTTTTCTATTATTTTTCTGCATTGAGCTATAGATATTTGCCTTCTGCACTTGACAGTTTTATTAAATTCACAAAAGCAAAATACAGAATGATATGAATCTTAAAACTGTCCGTTTCTTATAATCTGACTCATTCAGATCTTGAGTTGTGTTTCACAGAAAAAAGTGACGCAGAAAGAAAGGTTTTGATCGTACATGACAGAATAATAATTCCTGCTTAAACTATCTCTTTAAGCGATGCACTCATGCAGACTGTGGCTGGTCAGTTCAGCAGTTCATAACATGTAGGTGGGTGACTATAAGTCTGTCTGGAAATGATTTTTTATAGTTCTGGTGTGGGTGTACATCTCTGACATGAAAAGACGCGACCACATCTCAGAACTTCATCTGGGAAAATAATATAATGCCAATAAAATAAAAAGATACAAATTTAAGCCCAGTGCACATTGAGTCCGACATTTGCGTCCGACAATTTCGCACGTTCAAAATAAATACGACCTCACGTTTTGTCAATAACATTTAACAATTCTGAGACACCGTACAAACGAGATCCAAATACGAGAAAACGCATACGAAAATCTCGAAATGTATTTGCAAAGACCTTTAGAATAGACTAATATGTCTTGGATTGTGTATTTTAGATGTCTTAAAAATGTATTTAAAGGGAATGCTCCTGACATTTATTTTTATCTTCTTTTCGATGCTTTTTAATCAGGCAGATTGTGTTTAAAATATGATCATATTCAAAGGGTTCAAATGAAAGAAGCTTAAACTTATAGTCTCTCTCTCTCTCTCTCTCTCTCTCTCTCTCTGTCTGTTTCTGTGCCCTTGAAAATGAATCGCTTTTCTTTAAATGTCCTCTAGATGGCGTGAGTGTGTCTGCGTTTCGTTGCCTGTTGATGGCGCAGATACATGATCAGATGAAATGTCCCTTTTAACCACTGATATGTTTCATACTAAACATCCACCACTGTGAAATGTAATTTTGTGCAAATTATTTAACTTTTTTAAAATTCACGTTTGCATTACAAATCATTTTTTTAAATTGTTCTTATTCTCACAACTGAATTGTGAGAATCATATTTTAAAATAGTTATTACTTTGGTATGAAGGATTTCAGTGTTATTTTTGATATATTATAATATATTATCTAAAAAAATGCTTGTGGTTTTAATTACAGTTTTCCTGCTCTCTCGAGCGACTGGAAGCCACGCCTACTAATGTTCCAATTGGCGCATACAGCAAAAGGGCGTTTCCACAGTGCACTTGAATCATATTCATTGGCTACAATGACGGCAGAGAATAAACTGTTGCTGTTCTCACCGGTGGCTCTTCATCAATGCGGCTGCAGGTGCGCGCGGAGGATGTGACTTATATTCACCGGAGAAACGCGTAAGTGTCTCATCTGCTCCATAAAGCCGCTTGATTTCCGCAAAACCTTTGGCTTGTCGTGTTGTCATGCTTCGGTTTTTATAGGCGGTTATATCGGAATGTTGTGATATTGTCACGCGTGTAGGTCATAAAAACGGTGATATCAGAAGGACAGATGTTTTTCGTGCGCGTTACAGGTCTGTGTTTCTATGTGCGCGTGACTCCCACGCAGCTCAGCTCACTGCGACGCCAAACCAAAATACTGCCGTCCACGCAGTCATCGAGATGTGCGTGTATGTGTACAGTAACGCGCAGATGTGATGCTTTCATGTGTGTGATGATGTGTCTGCGGTGGAATCTGCACAGATCAGTTGGCTAGTCATGTGTGAACATGTATGTAACACATCACACAGAATATTACATCAGTTTTATGTTCATCTCTCATAACTCCTGCATCACAGAACTCGTGTTTGCAGCACACTTGCATTACTGGACCTTCATTACTCAGCTTTAACATGTAATAGAACCTATTTTCTTATAAAGCAGTTTAATTTTCATCTCTCATTACTCTTGCATTACTCGTTGTTGTGTCAGTTATGCAAATCTATTCATCCATATGTGTGCAGTAACCTGGCAAAATGACCGTCCTGATCGCCATGACACTTTTAGAAAGTGTATGCACCTGCAGGCAGAAATAATTAGCCAAGAATGACTTATTTTGTAGTGTGTGAAAAATTCAGTCTGAATACCTGCCTGCCATTCCCGTGTTGACTTTATTGGACATTTGCGATGATACTCCCCCAAAAAGATCATGTCATGAATTACTCCCTATGAGTTGATTCAAATCTGTCTAAATGTCTTTGTTCTGTTGAACGCAAAAAGAAAGATATTTGGAGAAAGGGGAGCAACTGACATTTCTGGGACCGTTGACTACCATAGTAGGAAAAAGTACAATGGTAGTCTAAAGTGCCCCAGAACTGTTTGCTTTCCTACATTCTTCAAAATATCTCATTTTGTGTTCAACAGAACAAACTAATTATACAATAATTGAAGAGTTTGGTTCCAAAATGAGATGACTCCCTTTTAATCATGTTTTTATAATGTTATCATGTTTTTATTGTTTTAGTTAGCTGTTTTTATTTTATTATGAGTAATTATGGCTTAATCAAAACAAAACAATAGTAGTTTGATTGATATAATTGGAATGCAAAAAAACATAATTTTTGACAAATTTTTCATCTCATTTTGGAACCAAACTCTTCAGTTGTTCCTACTATGGTAGTTAATGATGTCCCAGAAATGTCAGCTTCTTACATTCAAATATATTTCTCTGTATTCACCAGAACAACATTTTTTTACAGGTTTGGATCAACTTGAGGGTGATTTAATGATGATGGAATTTTCTATTTTTGGATGAACTGTCCCTTTAAGACGATAATCCGTTTCCCTCAGTCATTTTAATGTGGTCTCGTGCCTTGTTCTCACCTAGTGCTTTGGTGAGGATTTAGAAATTGCTGAATAATTAGAACGCGTGGCCTGATGTATTACTTCAAAACCCTTCACGTAACAGTAAACACTCACAAACCGTAATTGATGTCTTTACATGCCAGTTAAAAAGTCCTCCTTCCATCTTTCCAGTTTAAAGGAACAGTTACATCTCTGTCATCCTTTATTCACTCTCATGTGTCTGTAAAGCTGCATCTGACTCTTTCTTCAGTGAAACCCTAAATAAGATATTTTGAGATATGTCCCTGTGGTTTTGTGGAAGTCAATGAGGTTCGGTATTCTTCAAAATATCTTCTTTTGTGTTACAAAGAAGAAAGTCCTAAATGTCAACAAATGATCATTATGGGTGAATTATCCCTTACAATGGACATACGCTGTCAGTTGGATGTTATCCACACATTAGCCACTGGTTTTCTGTAAAAGAAGTTCATTTTTTTTGTTTGAATTAGTAATCTTAAGAAGGAAACATTGGTATTGCTGTAATATGTCTGTGTTCTTGTGTGTTTTTCTCAGCGGGGACTGAACCCTGAAACATGCAGTGAGTTTAGTCGTGTGTCAGCAGTGGATCAGGAGGTGTTGCTCCATTGGAATGCTTTGTAAAAACAAATCATCTTTTGTTTTGACACATCTCAAAAACGTGTGCTAGACGAGCAGAAGAATACTGACTCAGTCTCTTATCTTGCTGTTGTCTTTCAATACTTTTACATCACTTCCCTTCATGACCAGTTGAACATTAAGACTCACTCATCAGCATAAAGATAAGCAAGCGACTGTCTGACCAGACCTGACTCGTCTCTTTAAAGCCCTGTGTTGAATGTTTTCTTATAACGCTCTGGTTCTTGTGGAACATTGACAGATTCATGGCCGAACATGTTTGAAGTGCAAAGCGTTTTTTATTTCCACCGTACATTAAATTACTGGTTTGTTATTTACAGGCTGATGGCGGTATTTTTAGATCATTTCAAAGCAGCGTGATTGAATTATTCTGAGTTCAGCGCTCTTGTTGTGTAAAAATCAGCCTACATGGAGACTTCAGCTTGTTGTAGATTACCGAGGGAGCATGCGCTTGTAGAAAAAAAAGTTGGAGAATGAATTTAGCCAAGCTATCAGCTTTATGATAAAGACATCACTTCATCACAACCGATCTCTGATTTCTTGATTCGTTTTAGCTGATTTGTTTTATGTGATTGAGATCTTATTTTATAAATCTTAACAAATTGATTTGTTTTTATAGTCAATGTTTGAAAATGTGCACTTGTAGGCCCTTTATTTTTGCAACCAGCTGTCTCTCTCATTTCGTTCCGAAACCGTGTGATTGTCTTGCCAGCCAGCTGTTTCATACAATAAAAATGGATGGGGACTTGGACAGCTGTGGTCACTATTTACGGTCATTGAAAAGAAACGAGCAGCATGGACATTCTAGATCCCTCCCGAGTCAATAACTCAATCGGATTTAAGTTTGGTCATTCTATTTCTGGAGAAACAAATGATAAAGGCTTTTGAAAGACAACATATATTGAATGTCACGAATGAATATTTTCTGAGTAAAATAGTGAAGTGGAAATATCTATACTAACTGAGTTTGTGGAGTCAAATTACAGGAGGTGAAAAATGACATATAAATATTTTATTTGGTTTATGGAGTGTCCGATAACAAGTTTACACACATACAAGGTGTAAAAACACTTTATTACCTAATTTCTTGACTTACTCTCAAATGATTTGTTCGGCGATTCCTCTAATTAATCCTCCTTTCCATCAGCCTACTCTGCTCCGATTGGTCAGATGGTCTAGTCTGCTGTGATTGGTCTACTGCATGCAGTGTCGCAAGTGGAACGTAGGCTGGCATTACACCGAGTGATGTAAATCTGACCGGAACTGAAATGAGATCTTCAAATGACTCGTTCGTGTGATTCAGAGTCGACCCATTTTTTCCCAAGCCAATAACTTTGTTATTTGTTCACTTTCGGCTCTACAACTCTGCAGACTGCTTACATTCACACACGACAACATTACACACGGCACGAAATGTATTTTTAAAGACATTGTAATAGTTACTCTTTAAAAAAGATGGCAGCATCATTGTATATTTACAGATTGGTAGATGTATTCATAGAAACAGTTGACTTTTGCAATCTTATAGACGTTTAGAAACTGCGTTTGGTTCATATATATCAATTTGTTTTATTTTATATGTAATTGTAATACATCTCCATAAAAGGGAAGGAAGGAGTCGGGAACCGGAAGACATTTTAAACATTTAATAAATTAATATAACAGCCGGCGGCCCCCCACGGACGGCGCCGGCGAACAGAACAAAACATAAACATAAATACAAACATAACACAAGTTCGGGCCCGGTCCTCTCTCTTCGACGGTCCGGTCGCTCGTTCCTTTTATATGATCCCTATCTCCTACGTGATTCGAGACCGGTGCGCGAACCACGGTCTCGCCCCGCATACTCTACTACATACCCCCATCACCCCTCACAGGCCGGGGGTACCCCCGCGGGGTGGGGTGGGGGGTATACAGCGACGAGATGAGACAACGGAGGTGGGAGCCCTCGGAGCGACTGGAAAGAGAGAGGGGAAAAAAAAAATTATAGCCCGGTTCCCTGACATGCTGCCGCTCGTTCCTCAACCAGCCGGAGTACTCTTTCGCGGTGCCTTGCGGTGGCCCTGGGGCTTCGGTGGACGGCTCGACCGTCCGCCCCCTGGCAGCCGACGGTGGCTACTCCTTTATCTGGGAGTCGGGGCGGGCTCCCCGTCCCCTGCTCCTCCCCCTCGGGCAGACGGACACAGGCTCAGGCCTCTGGCAGGCGGTGGCCGCACTCGGCACTTCCCGCCCCCTGCTCCTCCCCCTCGGGCAGATGGACACAGGCTCAGGCCTCTGGCAGGCGGTGGCCGCACTCGGCACTTCCCGCCCCCTGCTCCTCCCCCTCGGGGGACGGATGCAGGCTCCGGCCTCTGCCGGACGGCGGCAACTCCCCCACTCCCGCTTGGACGAAAGCCACCCCACCTCGACCCAGGGGCGCGGCAGCAAAGGTCGCTGTCCACCGAAGCTTTGACGGTGGCCGCACTGTGCACTTCCGTTTCCCCAGAGCCACCGCTTCGGGCAGCCACTGGCGGACGCCCTTCGTCCGCGCTGCCCGAACTCTCCGGCACCGCGAGGCCACTCGGCGACGAGGACTCTCCGACAGCATGTCTCACCTTCCTCCCGGGTTTCGGCCCCAATGTAACACATCTCAATAAAATGGAAGGAAGGAGGCGGGAACCGGCAAACATTTAAACATTTAATAACAGAAATAATAAAAGCCGGCGGCACCTCACGGACGACCGCCGGCGAACAAAACAAATACAAAACACAAAGAACATAAATATAACCTTAACATAAGTTCGGGCCCGGTCCTCTCTCTTCGACGGTCCGGTCGCTCGTTCCTTTTATATGCTCCCTATCTCCTACGTGATACGAGCCCGGTGTGCGCACAGCTGGCGCTAATTCACAATTACTCACCGGACTCGAACCACGGTCTCGCCCCGCCTACTCTACTACAGTAATTTATATATATATTAATTGTATTAAGTTCAGTAAAAACTGCACAACAGTTACATATCCTGTGTGGAGGTCTACCGGAACTGAAGTTTGGCCCACACAACGTTTGTTTATGTCGTCTATATGCTAAGGGCGACCGTTCCAACATTAGAAAAATTACCCTTTTGGTAACACTTTCCTCAAAGCGTGTATGTCTAATGCATAATAAAAGTAGTTTTAAAGCATTGTAATGTCTTATAAATAATTGTTATTACAGTTAAAACATTATAACACTTAGCAATTCATTATTACACTACACATTTTAAATTGGTTATACTTCTTTTCAACTACATATAATGCATTAAACCACACATTATGAAGAATTATAATGCATTTTATCCTTTTATAACTGTTTCTTATGCATTATACATACATGCTTCCAGGAAAGTGTTACCAAACTTTTTCCAAAGTATTACAGATATCTTCAAATCCTTTAAGATTTTGCTTCTCAACAAACTTTTCTTTTTGGATCTACATTTACATTATAAGGCCCTACATGATACAATCCCAGATATATTAGGGATCTAAAATTGTACAATTTTACCTATTTTGACAGGATTCAAATGTTGAATACAACTGATATTTTTGTATTTAAAGAAAATTAAAATTTCATCGTGTCAGTTCTTTCTCTCCTGAAAACAATGATCAAAATGTGCTTTGTTCGAGGGGATTACCCTCTTTTTGTGATCCATTGAGTAAAGTGGGAGGTTGTGAACTTGAAATGTTTCTGTGTTGTCGGTGTACATGTTTTCATGCCTGGGTCTGTCAGTTTAATATGACTGATATGATGTGTCTGTCTCGCTCACTGTTTGACAGTCAGAGTGTGATAGACAGACCTCGTGTTTGTCGCACACAGTTTGTCGGTGTTTTGGAGTGAGTCGGAGGCGATGACATGCTGTACTGTACACACTCCTCAATGCCAAAGGAAACACACACACACAAAATAAAGACATCCATCTGTTGTCACAGAGACCATGGGTATTCTCTTTGAGGATGAGAGTGAGGCAGTGCCTCCTGGAAAAAAAACATTACAATCAAACATTTTATCAACCAAAATGAAACGGCACGTATATTTCAAGCACTAGTGACCAACCAATTGATACACCCTGAGCCCAAACACATCCAGATGTGTTGTGAAATACCATAGAAAAGTAAATCACAGATAAAATCTCTTAAATATCTAAACATCGAATAGATGAAATGAACATCAAATAAAAAAAGTTTTGCTGAAGTCTCAAATATTTCTATGGAGAAAACGATTCTTCAAAGTTTGAGAAGAGATTTCAACAATGTGTCAAACTGAGCTCAGATTTGTCTCGTCTGCAATCAAAGGTCAATATTATTAAAGATCTCAATATCAACTGAAACATTTCTCATCAAATGTACCCAAATCCTGATCATTTTACGTTCATTTTACAACTCCAGACTCTTCATGTGTTTCAAACACTTTTGATTCTCCTAATCGATTTTAGGACAAACATCTGAGAAACAACTGAGAACTGTTCCATTAAATCTCCTGAGCTGTAACATTTTAGATTGGTAAAGCACTTTGACTGTCGCTGTATTTTGTCAGGTCTTCTTTTGAAGGTCATATGTGGTGTTATGATGGTTTTAAGATGTTTCTAGTTTCGGCGAACAGTCGTAATGAGACGTGTCTCTGTGTCGTGTGGCCTTTTCGTGTGTCATCTACACTTACATTTAGTCATTTAGCAGACGCTTTTATCTGGGGCGACTTATAGAGAGCAAGTCTAAGCTCAGTTTTTCAGCCGTCAGTTTTTATCTGTCCGTCTGGATGTTGTTCTTGTGTCAGCATGTCTCTTCTCACTTCTGGTTTTCTGTTGCTCTTTTGCGGCGTGAACACTCTTCTCCTCTAAACTATTTATTTATAGCTACATTGTAATTATCTGTGACCCACACATGCACAAACACTTATCCGTGCCGCCACACATGAAACCCATTGCCTTCACTGCCACAAGATGAAGAAGAATGTTTGCAAATATCATCCTGTGTATGTTTGTCCTTCAGAAAGAAAACATCCCACATGAGATCTCTTTAATGTCTCGTTGATCTCTCTTTTTTTTATGTTTCTGTGTGTTTCCACAGGTGTGTGTGTGATGGGCTCATGGTGATTGGGCACTTCACGTGAAATTATGTACCAGGTCCCCCCATGCCAGCCTGTAACCACGACGACCACTCGCCTCCGTGAGCCGCTCGTCTGTTCGACTGGATGAGGAACCCGGCCTCTGGTGATGTCATGCACAGGTTCGAGGTTCTTGGTATCGTGGGTGAAGGCGAGTATCATTTTAATTGGCATTTGCATTTTGTTTCCTCTTGTGTGTCAAGATATTTTAACATCCTAAAAGGAAAATGAATTTCCTTTAGAGGAGAAGCTGCATACTTTAATTTTCTGATTTAATTTTTTAATTAAGTTGTTTCTTGTTTTAAGGGCAAACCTCACTCGATTGAGAAAAAAATATTTGCCAGCGGGAAGACATTTTCATTTAAATAATTCTGAATGTTGTTTTGTTTTGGGGATGCTAAGATGTTGTAGCTGGAATTAAAACAAAAACTGCAGAAAATGACTGCTTGACAGTTTTGTGGCTTCTCTTTTCTGTCCTGTATTTCCCATTCTTTGCCATCCACAGCGGTTTGGAAAACACTTAAGGGATCATAACTGTTTTTTAATTCTCTCTCTCTCTCTCTCTCTCTCTCTCTCTCTACGGAGGCGTGTTAGCATAAAATTAATGACATGCCTAAAAACAAATGCGTTTCAGCCAACTGCATGGTCCGCTGTGGTGGAAATTCACCGTTACAGTGCATCTTTGGTGACGGCTAACTGTGCATTCTCAACGCCGCAGTCGAGAGCCTCAAAGTGGCCAGAAGTCGGCCGGTAGCGATCAGCGGTGTGTCTTGGCCGTTGAAGGCATGAAGGAGAGTTGAAATCGGGGCTTTTTTAAAAAGCGTTATTTAAACGTAAACGGTGGTGCGGTTGAACCTTGTTTTCAGAGTCTGATTAAATTACGTAGAAGAAGTCCTCCGCTTGGGAGGATTACAGAGAACGCATCCCTGTAAACTTTGGTCTACGTCAGAGTGCAGTAGCGTCTTCGGATCTTTCTACATCGTTGTTGGCAGGGCGACCAGAACGTTTTTTGACGCTCTCAACGGCGGCGGTGTGAAAGCACAGTAAGGGGGTTTTAATGACTCAGCTTCGCGTCGTACCGCAACACCCTTAGCTGTTATAAAATGCACTGTAACCCACTGTTTCTTGAGGCTTATTGCTTTATTACAGACGTCCTTATAAGAAACAATTATCATCTGAATAGGGCTTTTGATGTTTTCCTAGGTCACATTCACTCAAGTCATATAAAAATAGGAAGAAATCAAAAATCCTCAGCTCAAATGAAGTGATAAATTCTGTATATATATATATATATATATATATATATATATATATAGCCATAAGGTTGCATTCTTCAGTTTTGGAAGATTTGACCACTTAATAATAAATGTGGTCGGTTTATAGAGAGTGAATGTACATGGACAGACACACAAAAGGACTGTTATATTAAATTACATTAAATTCAGACCGTCATTCTGCCAAATCACTGACTATGGACAGGATTTTTTTCTATATTACAATGATGAGAATTCATTGTGAGATTCATATAATAAATATGATGAAAAGTGTATTGTCTTCAGGTAATTATGCTTAACTCTTATTGAGAGAATAGAGAGTGTGTGTTTACATGCATGCGTGCCTGCAAGTGTGTGTGTGTGTCTGCTCATGCCCATATGCATCAACATTTTGTGTTCCAGTGTTTGGCAGTGTTTTTGGCAACCTGTCTGTGTGTGTTGGCTGTATGTGTGTTTGACACGGTGTGTGTGAAGGGATGTTTGTGTGTTTTGCTGTGTGTGTATGTTTGGCCGTGTGTGTGT